>NC_090649.1:37723419-38048062 GCF_040937935.1 Hyperolius riggenbachi
AAGAAGACTTGCTAGTTTGGCATCGCTTCCTAAAAACGTATAACGGCAGATCATTGTGGCAGGACGAGTTCGTTTCATCTGACGATTTTGAGCTTTTCACCGATTCAGCTGGCTCAATCGGGTTTCGGTGCATATTGGAAGGGTCAATGGTGTGCAGGGGTATGGCCGGAGGCCTGGTTCCAGAAGGGTCTGACAAAGAATATTGTTTTCTTAGAATTGTTCCCAGTGTTAGTCTCAGTAGTGCTGTGGGGAAATTTATTTAGTAATAAACGGATTCTCTTACACTCTGACAATAAAGGGGTTATTTTTGCGGTTAATTGCCTATCCTCCAAGTCAGCAATAGTGGTGTCCTTATTGAGACACTTGGTTTTACACTGTCTGCATTACAATATTTGGCTAAAAGCAGTGCATATTCAAGGTAAATTTAATGTCATAGCGGATGCCTTGTCCTGACAGCGCTTCGGCGTATTCAGGGAAGTGGCACCGGAGGCGGAGGCAGTCGGTCAGGAATGCCCGAAGCACTTATTCCAAATTACTCCCGTTTAATAACTGATTTCATCCAACATTCCTTATCCGCCAGAACATGGGCTGAATACACAGCTGCATGGGATAAGTGGCAAAGATTTTCAAATGAAATGGGTGCGTCAGCAGTTGCTGAGAATGATGAACTGCTGCTCATTTTTATGTGTGACTTAGTTCAGGATGGAAACTCAGCGGCTTCTATTAGAAAAGCGCTGGCCAGGATTTCCTTTTTCAGAAAGCTGCACGGTGCCCAGTCGGGTAGACATTCCTTTTTAGTTTGTCAATTCTTGAAGGGGATGAGCCGGTTATCCCCATCGCCGGATCAGCGCAGGCCTATAAGTTTTTTAATGTTAGAAGATTTATTGTTGACACTAGGTCAGATTTGTACTTCTCCTTATGAGATTCGCGTTTTTCGTTTGGCGTTTGTCCTTGCGTTCTTTGGCGCTTTGCGAATTTCGGAATTGGTTTCCAAATCTAAAAGGGTCCACACAGGCCTTTTGTTCAACGATGTAATCGTGTCGCCCAGCGAAGTATCAATTTTAGTTCGACATTCCAAAACAGATCGGATGGGTAGGGGGGTATGGTTGCACCTGGGTAGTCTACCAGGTTCACCGGCTTGTCCGGTAGCCAATCTATCAAAATTTGGGCTGATTCGAGCAGTTTCCCCTTCTTATCTTTGCCACGAGGATGGCTCAGCTCTATCCATGTTTCAGTTCAGGGCGGTTTTAAAACTTTGCCTGGCAAAATTGGGGCTTAGGGATTATAAAATCACGGCGCACTCATTTCGCATAGGGGCGGCGACGGAGGCGGCGCGCCTAGGCCTTTCCCAGGAGACCATAAAACGCATTGGAAGGTGGGAATCAGGTCGTTTTAAACTTTATGTGTGCCCTGGTTTTCATGTCTACTAATTTCTTGTACATTTATTTTCAGGTCACAAGAAGATTATTTGGCTGGTGGGCCACTCTTTCTTATATTGGGCAAAGAAAAGGGCGGCCACATGCCCGTACTCATTGAATCTGGGCATGGATCCGGATCAGTTTCACGTTCTATGGCTAGGACTTAGGGGCATGAGTTGGAAAGGGCTGTTGGAAAAGATAGGGAAATTTCTAGATACCTGGCCTGCTCCCGATATCTTGATTTTACACTTGGGAGGAAACGACCTGGGAAAGATCAACACCAGGCTCTTGTTAAATTGGATAAGTTATGATTTAGCCCAAATTCAGCAGTTAATGCTCAATACAGTCATTGTTTTTCCGAGATCATTCCCCGCTTAATCTGGCTGCGTTACCCTGAGCGCCAGTTCCTGGAAAGAATCCGAAAAAGGGTTAATTTTGCTCTTTCCAAATTTACACCTACTGTTGGAGGTTTGTCTTTCAGGCACAGGGAGTTAGAGGACGGATGTTTAGGGTTATACAGGAGAGATTGGGTCCACCTGTCCGATATAGGTATGGACTTTTTAACACTAACCTCCAGTCCATGATTGAGCTTGCCGCAGGTGGGGTGGGGGCCAGGCTACGCCCGGCCTGATGGGTAAAGTCACCCACGAATGTGGGTGGGCTCCGATTGATATATATATGTGAATAAATGATTTGCATAATTCATTCATGATTTTCAGCTTCATTTACATATTTATGAATAAAGTTATCTCTTAAAGTTTATTTTAGTTATTTGATTAATAAAACAATGTTTCTAGTTTTTTCCACCAATAAACGCCTGCGGCCTTTTTTAAATCCATATACTAGTATGGTGTGTTTTTTTATAGGCTTTAGAACTCTATAACTTTGTAGACACTTACCCTCCCATGCTTTAGAGCAGAATTATGTCTGTCAATATCTGGACTGTCCTAAGTTTGATGTGGAAAGATATTCCTGTTCCAATTCAGCAAATCACAGGCACATGCAGTATAACAGATCGTTCGATCTAAATCTGTAGTGTATGTGGATTGAGTGTCAGATTGTGTGTACCAGGAGTACTCCTGTAAATGGATGCCCATGTCCTTGTTGTTTTTAGGGGTTAAAGTGTATCAGAGGGGTGTTTGTTACATATTTTTCTACCAATAAACAATTTTTGACATAAAGTTCTGAAGAGTGGCGGTTGTTCTTAAATTTAAGATGGTAGCAGAGAAGGCAGTCAAGCGGCCTGTAGGCAGAGATGCTGTGTGGGGAACAACTTAGTGGGGCAGGCAGTCACACGGCATGCAGGTAGAGATGCTGTGTGTGGGGATTGACTTAGTGTTGGAGCAAGCAGTCACACGGCATGCAGGCAGAGATGCTGTGTGCAGGGACTGACTTAGTCTTGGGGCAGGCAGTCACATGGCATGCAGGCAGAGATGCTGTGTGTGGGGACTGACTTAGTCTTCGGGCGGGCAGTAGCCCTCCGGGATCCATGACTCATTCATTTTGATAAAGGTGAGGTACTGAACACTCACTGGCAATGCCTCCAGCTGCGCTGAAGGTCCTTTCTGACAGGACGCTTGAGGCAGAGCAAGCCAGAAGTTGGATGGCAAATTGTGACAGTTCTGGCCACAGGTCAAGCCTGCGCACCCAGTAGTCCAGGGGTTCATTACGGTAACAGTAAAAAAGGGCGCAGGAGGCTAGTGGACAAATCGGGCGCCGCCATTCACTCCCATAATAAATATCGTTTAATGGGCGCCCGATAGGAAAAAAGGGCGCCGGAGAAAAATAACGTTTTAAAAGCGGCGCCCGGAGACTTAATGTTTTATTACTGCTTCTCATGATTAAACATTATTTAATGATTTATACATTTTTTAATATTATTTTTAAACGAAAAACAGTACAATATTTTTTTCAAACATTATTTTTAAACGAAAAACAGTACAATTTTTTTTTACATTATTTTTAAACGAAAAAAACGCACAATATGTTTTTGAAACTTTATAAATGCTTATCACAGGGGGGTCTTAGGTTTAGGCACCAACAGGGGGGTCTTAGGTTTAGGCACCAACAGGGGGGTCTTAGGTTTAGGCACCAACAGGGGGGTCTTAGGTTTAGGCACCAACAGGGGGGTCTTAGGTTTAGGCACCACCAGGGGGGTCTTAGGTTTAGGCACCAACAGGGGGTCTTAGGTTTAGGCACCAACAGGGGGGGTCTTAGGTTTAGGCACCAACAGGGGGGTCTTAGGTTTAGGCACCAACAGGGGGTCTTAGGTTTAGGCACCAACAGGGGGGTCTTAGGTTTAGGCACCAACAGGGGGGTCTTAGGTTTAGGCACTAACAGGGGGGTCTAGGGGTTAGGGGTAGGTACAGGGAGGGTTAGTTAGGCACCAACAGGGGGGGTCTTAGGTTTAGGCATCAACAGGGGGGTCTAGGGGTTAGGGGTAGGTACAGGAAGGGTTACTTAGTAATTTTTTTTTAATACGTTATTATACGTTTCACTATTTAAACGAAAGAATAACATTTTTACAATTGCCGATTTAATGCACATTATTTAATGATTTATAACTTTATAAAACATTAATTTTAAACGAAATACAGTACAATACATTTTTAAACGTTATCCATGCTTATCGTTTAAAACCCCGCGCCCTTTTTTCCCAGCGCCCCTTTTTAACGTACGCGTTCATTACTGTTGTCTACATCCGCAGTTAAGGCCAGGTAGTCGGCTACCTGCCGGTCGAAGCATTGGTGGAGGCTGGATCCGGAAGGGATAAGGCGAGGAGTTGGACTAAAGAATGTCCACATGTCTGACATCACCATGAGATCGCTCATGACCTTACTGTGCTTTGCAGACCAGGCCTCCGTGGTCAGATGGACCCTTGACTGAGCACTGTGTGCCAGAGATGACACCACTTGCCTTTCAACTTCATGGTACAGTTTGGGTATCGCCTTTTTAGAGGAATAATTGTGGCATAGTATCTTCCACTGTGGTGTCCCAATCACCACAAATTTTCGGAAGGCCTCAGAGTCCACCAGCTGGTATGGTAACAGCTGGTAAGCTAACAGTTCGGCTAAGCCAGCTGTCAGACGCCAGCACTTTGTCAGCAGCTGACATTGAAGGGCATGTTGGCTGGCTGTACATAGGTGGCGATACATGGTGCCGGACACTGCCACGAGCTGTTTTTGATGACGAGCTCCCCCTGCTTCTTTCAGCAACTCTTCTCCTCCTACTCCTCTCTGACTACCCCTCTAAACTGTTGCCCTGGTCGTCATGTCTGTTAGGATCCCACGTGACATTCATGCCAGTATCATCATCATCATAATCATCATCCTCCACAGCTTAGCCTTCGCTTGTATCAGACACCTCATAAACTGCACCAATGGCAGGTACTTCACACTTACATCCATAGTGCCACCTAAATAAGACATATGAGGAGGTGTAGCCTGCTTAGCGCCTTCATTTTGTTGTAACAATAATGGCTGTGAATCAGTTTATTCCCCACCAAATAACTCCTGCGAAGTGTCAAATGAAGCAGATGTGGTGCTAGTAGTAGCGCTGGTGGCTGCGGAAGATGAGGTGTTCTGTGTTAAATAGTCAACCACTATCAGGGCGGCCAGTGCTGCTCGGATACCAATTTTCACTATCTGGAACTAATTTGGATCTGCATACCTCTCTATCCGATCCGGGTCGGATATCTGGATTCAAAAATTTCCAATCCGAATCGGATATCCGACCGCAATATCCGACGGATTCGGATATCCGGATGGAAAACCGGAAGTGGCCTTTAAATTGATTTAAAAACGTCTTTTAGGGTATATGAAGCATATATCATCATAATTTTGTAAAGGGAAATACTAATTGATGATGTGGGGACTTAAAATGCCAAAAAAAAAAAGTCTGTCAATTAACATCAGGACTAGGTTCCAGGAAGTGGTCGTACTGCCGCAGTTGGGGCCTCCCCACAACTTGGACAGCACAGACACCTCCAAAAGAATTACACAGCAATTGTGTTCATATAATCGCTATGGCACCTAGTATTGGCACCACGGCACAGGTAAAACATTAAAAAAGGAGAGGTTCCAGGAAGCGATCGTACTGCCGCAGTTGGGGCCTCCCCATGACTTGGACAGCACAGACACCTCCAAAAAAATTACACAGCTATTGTGTTCAGAAAGTCGCTATGGCACCTAGTGCTTTTATATCAACACCTCCTGGTGCTCCAACATGACCACTCTCAACAAGACCTGCACCCCAGACGTGGAGTTTATGGCCATAAACTGCAGGCCTCAATACTCCCCCAGGGAGTTCTCTTCCCTTGTCCTCGTTGGGGTCTATATCCCTCCCGACGCATGCCCCAAGACTGCACTGCAAGCCCTCAGTGATTATATCTCGCGGTGGGAGACATCCCTCCCTGAGGCTCTGATCATCATCCTGGGCGACTTTAACAAGGTGAACCTGAGACATGAGATGCCCCGCTACAAGCAGCACATAACCTGCCCTACCAGAAACGGTAACATCCTGGACCACTGCTACACGGTCCACAAGAACGCATACAAGGCCACCCGAGGTGCCCCTCTGGGAAACTCCGACCACAACACAATCCACCTGATCCCCACATACAGGCGGCTCCTGGAGACCTCAAAGCCCACAGTTAAAACCATCAAAAAATGGACAGCAGAAGCAAAACTGGAACTCCAAGCCTGTTTTGGCACCACCGACTGGACAACCCTGGAGGCACCCTCCCTTGACGAATGGGCCGAGAATGTCTCCTCCTACATCAGCTTCTGCGAAGAAGTGTGTATCCCATCCAAGACCTTCAGGATTTTCCCCAACAATAAGCCTTGGTTCAACGATAAGCTCCGCCGACTCCGGAAACGCAAAGAGGAAGCACACAGGTCTGGCTCCCCTGAGGAATACAGAGAGGCCAGGTACGCCCTGAAAAGAGAACTGCGATTAGCAAAGAGGGCCTACTCCGACAAGCTGGAGCTCTGCCTCCAATCAAACAATACACGGGAGGTATGGAAGGGCCTGAGAGCTGCCACGAACTTTAAACCCGCACCTCAGTCTGGGACACCGAGCTTTCGGCTAGCGGAAGAGCTCAATGAGTTCTACTGTAGGTTCGAGCATCATCCAAACATGCACGTGGACCAATCAGCCTCGGCTAAGGTGACCCCCCCCTCGAGTGAACTCGGTGCCCTGGCTCCTGTCTCTGTTCATGAATCAGAGGTTCTCCGGCACCTCCGTAAACTGAATCCCAGGAAGTCTTCTGGCCCAGATGGTGTGTCGTCGATCTGCCTGAGAACCTGTGCTGATCAGTTAGCCCCTGAGCTCACCTCCCTATTCGAGCGGTCACTATCGGATGGTGCAGTTCCCTCCTGTTTCAAGCGGTCCGCAATTGTACCAGTCCCCAAGAAACCCGGCAGCTCGGAGCACAACAACTTCCGACCAGTGGCCCTAACCTCCAACATTATGAAGCTCCTTGAGCGGCTAGTCCTTGCCCACCTGAAGAAGTACACGGACGCTCACCTTGATCAGCTCCAATTTGCTTATAGGGCTAACAGATCAGTGGAGGACGCCATCAATGCCAGCTTGGCATACATCACGGAGCACCTAGACAACCCTGCCTCCTATGCTAGGGTCCTGTTTCTGGACTTCAGCTCGGCGTTCAACACAATCTGCCCAGACATCCTGCTCACCAACCTGACGCAGCTCGGAGTAGATCCCACCCTCCGAGCATGGATCAAGGACTTCCTAACAAACAGGACGCAACAGGTGAAGCTTGGTAACTGCTACTCCAGTGTCAGAACCACCAACACAGGGGCTCCACAAGGCTGTGTACTGTCACCGCTACTGTTCTCCCTCTATACCAACAATTGCATATCATCCGCCGACTCTGTGAAAGTCATCAAATTTGCAGATGACACCACTATCATCGGCCTAATTGGCAGCAACGGAGAGCATGAGTACCGCAGCGAAGTTGAGAGAATCTGTAACTGGTGCAGAGACAATAACCTAGTTCTCAATGCCGCAAAGACTGTTGAACTAGTCGTAGACTTCAGGAGGAACCCTCCCCCTCTCCCACCTGTCCTTATTGGGGGTACCGAAGTCTCTAGGGTGACATCCGTGCGCTTCCTAGGCACGACCCTCACTAACAATCTGAAGTGGGGGCAAAACACTTCCAATATACAGAAGAAATCTCAGCAGAGGTTGTTCTTCCTGCGCCAACTAAAGAGATTCGGCATGCCCAGGGAACTGTTGACCAGCTTCTATACTGCCACTATAGAATCCATCCTCTGCTCCTCAATCATCGTCTGGCACGCGGGCGCAACGGCCAGCGACAAACACAAGCTGCAGAGAGTCATAGCTGACGCAGAGAGAATCATCGGATCTCCTCTTCCACCTCTTGATCTCCTCCATTCCACTAGGATGCTGAAGAGGGCCACTGTGATTTCCTGTGACCCCTCCCACCCAGGCAGCCGCTATTTCAAGCTACTCCCCCTGGGCCGTCGCTACAGGACTATACCATGCAAAACCACCAGACGGAAGAACACCTTCTTTCCCCAAGCGGTTCGGCTGCTTAACTCCAACCTTCCCCCGTCGGGCCCGCCCACTGGCAGGCCCTAGCGGGGACTCTCAGTCAGTTCTCGCCGGGTCTGTACTGGGGCCACCATCACCATCATTATTATGTCTATTAGTACTAGTGGACTGCTCCTGCATGGCAGGAACTCAAATACTATCTGTCGACCCAGTCTCTGTATGCACACCATTACCCAGTTTCTGTATGCACACCATTACCCTGTTTCTGTTACGTACAGCATTACTGTAGTTTCCTAAATTGTCTGTGTCATGTGTCTTGTCCTATACTATGTTATGCCATGTGTACCACAAATAATTCCGAATATTGCGCTTGCTGTATTTGGCGAAATAAATCTGATTCTGATTCTGATTCTGTTGGTACCACGGCTGTAAAAAAAATTTGAACCTGGCTTAATAAGCTCATGACGGAAGGGGATCCGGACTACTGGCCCATACATGGCCTGCCACTGCTGGCAGTCCACATCGCATCCTGTTGGCCCACAGCAGCCGCATCTACCTGCACGGAAGGAGACTCAGCCTGCTGGCCCAAACCTAGCCACCACACCAGCACGTGACCTCCAGCTGCCAGCAAGGAGCCGTTGCTTTTCCATCCTGCCTCTCCGCTCTTCAGCTGCCCCACGTGGTTACCTTCGGTGAGCTGTTGCATCTGGTTGTCCTGGTCTCCCCGCTGCATGGCGCTAGCCCCCACATGGGCACCACATGGTCAGGCCTCCCAGGACAGGTCTAGCTCCTGTGTGAGGTGCGGCTCTCCCTGCATCCACCTCTGAACACCGCAGACACGCCGTCCTCCACTCCCAAGGAAGGGCTGCTGCACGCCTGGGCTTCACATGCTCCCTGAGAACACACGCTGTGGACACTGCTCCCTGAGGTCACACGCTGCACCATCCGGCACTCTGGAGGCCTCACACCTGCACCACCCTTGCCTGCTCAACAAGGGGTAAGACCACCACCTATGCCTGATTTCTGCCATGCTCCTTGCACTCCTATGATAGTCTGCAGTGCTGCTTGTTCTCTCTGACTTCTCTCCATAAGTTTTTGGCTGCTGTGATCTCCTTGTTTAACTGTGGCTGCCATTTTTAACTTTTTATGGTGCTATGCTGCTATACTGATACTGAACCACGGCTGCTGCTATGCTTCTATGATGCTGCTACAATGTACTGTGGCCTGTGATTACATACTGCGCAGGAGGGTCTGGGACTATATACTGCTCATATGGCCTGTGGTAGCATACTGTAACATACTGTATTGTGCACAAGATCTGTGACTATGTACGGTGCACACGGACTGTGACTACCTCTGTGCACATGGCCTGCGATCACGTACTGCGCATATAGGCATAAGAACTGTTGTTTATGTACTGCGCATATGGGCTGTGTTATGTACTGGGCACTAGGACCGTGATTATGTTCTGAGCATTTGGGCTGTGATGGGTTTCTGTGCACTAGGACTGTAATCAGGTACTGGGCAGTATGGTCTGTACATCCTGGGCCCCTGCTATGCACCGGTACATCTAGAGCTCCACGCCCTCAAGCAATGCCCTGCTCCTCCACCCAGAAATAGGGTCTCGCCATCCCCTGCCTCCCACATCAGGACTTCCCCATGCCACTCGCCCCCATCACGTTCACGAGGACGCAGCTGCTTCAGTGGGAACCGCGAGGTCCCCCACCCCCTGAAACCAGACACCTCAACAACCTGGTCTGGAACCACATCCAGCAAATCCTGATTCCTGCTTTAGGGCCTCGCGCTGGTCGGCGGTGGAGGGGCTGTCGTGCGGGTGCCCTCATGAGGCTCAAGAAAAAAGGACTGCGATCAGCCATCCCCTCAGCCCTCATGGCAAATGTCCGCTCCCTCCCCAACAAGTTGGATGAACTGCGGCTCCTCTGTGACAGGAGAGAGTTTGGCAAAACCACCCCGGTCCTCTGCTTCACAGAGACATGGCTTCATGCGGACATCCCAGAGAACGCCCTTCATCTGCCAGGCTTCAGCCTCATCCGGGCAGATCGCGATCCTGTCCTCTCAGGGAAAAATAGAGGTGGAGGCATCTGCTTCTACATCAGCTCCTCATGGTGCCCCACTTCGTCAGTACTCGACAACAAGTGCTCCCCAGACCTAGAACTTGTGCTCGTCAACTGCAGGCCACCATACTCACCACGTGAGTTATCCTCCTATGTTCTAGTCGGTGTATACATCCCCCCTGATGCTGACGTCAAAACCGCTCTGATCGATCTCAGCGATATCCTCTCGCAGTGGGAAACATCCCTCCCTGACTCACTGTTTATCGTCATGGGTGACTTCAATAAGGCCAACCTCCATAAAGAGATGCCACGCTATCACCAGCATGTGACCTGCCCCACTAGGGGCCCAAACACCCTAGACCACTGCTACACAGCACTAAAGGACGCATACAAAGCTGTCCCATGGGCAGCACTGGGCTCCTCCGACCACTGCCTCATTCATCTCATCCTCACCTACAGGAGGCGCCTGGAAACGGCAAAACTAGTACTGAAGTCCGCCAAAGTGTGGTCAAGCGAGGCCAAGCTCCAACTTCAAGCCTGCTTCGACTGCACTGACTGGAAGTCCCTTGAAGCACATAACCTGGATGAGTGGGCAGAGAATGTTACCTTATACATCAGCTTCTGTGAGGACTCTTGCGTGCCGACCAAATACTTCAAGGTCTACCCGAACAACAAACCGTGGTTCTCCAACAAACTACGGCAACTGCGGAAGTGCAAGGAAGTGGCACACAAGTCAGGCAACCTGGAGGACTACAGGAGGGCGAGAAATGACCTTAATCGGGAACTGAGAGCTGCCAAAAGGGAGTTCGCTAAGAGGATGAAGGACAACCTACGCTCGAATGACTCACGGGCTGTATGGAAAGGGCTCAAGGCTGCCACCAACTATAAGTCTCCCCCCCAACATGCATCACCCAGCCCAGAACTAGCTGCAGAACTCAGCAAATTCTACTGCAGATTTGAGAGCAAGGCAGCTCCAGAACGACACCTGCCTCCACCCACCCTCTCCTCAGCCCCCAAGTACATCGGCACACCCTCTTTGGAGGTGAGCGAGGCCGATGTCCTGCGCCTCCTATTCACACTAAATGCCAGGAAAGCCTCGGGCCCCGATGGCGTGTCTCCAGCTTGTCTTAAAACCTGTGCACGGCAACTTTCCCCCATCCTCTCTGCTATCTTCTCCAAGTCTCTGGAGGATGGAAAGGTCCCAGCATGTTTCAAGAGGTCTACCATCATACCCATTCCTAAGAAACAGGGGGTCTCTGACCTTAAAGAGGAACTGACCTTAACTTTTAACTATAGCACATAGATAAATATAACAATAAATATGGGTGTTTTTAAAATATTTTTTTTTAAACGTATTAAAAAAGAAGTTATGATAATAAAGAACCTGTAGCCACGCCCCCCAAGCTTCTGTTGCCGCGGCATGGCCTCATCATGCACAGTGTGCTCTTTCACTGGACGGATCTCGCTCTGTGTGCAGTCTTCTGGCATCTCTCGATGCTTCCTCCTGAAGCATCACCTGATGTCACGCTCGGCTGCTGGTGGCTAATTGTCCCCAACTGTCTCTGCTCAACATGACAGCGCTTGCCCGATCTGCTGCCCTGGCCCAGAATCCGGGTGGCATGACAGCACTGCCTCCCTGTATTTGTTTATGTGTGTCATTCCCCGGCGACTGGAGGGGGGAGGGGCGGTGGTAAAGTTTTTTTTTTCTTTGAACTGTCTGATTGTGTCCAGAGCTAGCTAGGGAGGAGGGGATTGACAGAGAGAGCGTGTGTGTGTGTGTGTGTGTGTGTGTGTGTGTGTGTGTGTGTGTGTGTGTGTGTGTGTGTGTGTGTGTGTGTGTTGTGTGTGTGTGTGTGTGTGTGTGTGTGTGTGCGTGTGTACTGTGTGTGTGTGTGTACAGTGTGTGTGTGTGTGTATATGTACTGTGTGTGTGTGTGTGTGTCTTTGACATTTTGTGTGTGAGTGTCTGTGCCAGAGAGAGAAGGCATGTATGTACACTATATGTATATGTGTGCCCACAGTGTGTGTGTGTGTGTGTGTGTGTGTGTGTGTGTGTGTGTGTGTGTGTGTGTGTGTGTGTGTGTGTGTGTGTGTGTGTGTGTGTGTGTGTGTGTGTGTGTGTGTGTGTGTGTGTGTGTGTGTGTGTGTGTGTGTGTGTGTGTGTGTGTGTGTGTGTGTGTGTGTGTGTGTGTGTGTGTGCCAAAGAGAGAAAGTGTGTGTACAGTTTTTGTATGTGTGTGTCAGTGTGAGTGTCCAATATGTGTTTGTGTGCACAGCATGTATATGAGTGTTCCAGAGTGTGTATGTGTGTGTCAAAGAGAGAGTGTGTGTGCTTTGTACAGTTTGTGTGTGTGTCCACAATGTGTGTTCGAGTCTGTGTGCACAGCATGTGTATGTGTGTCTGTCCACAGTGTGTGTATATGTGCGCCAGAGTGTTTGCGTGTCTGTATGTGTACAGTGTGTGTGTGTATATATGTTTTAGAATGTGTGTGTCTGAGTGACCACAATGTGAGTGCCAGTGTGTGTGTGCACCTCTGTGTCCATTATGTGTATGTGTCAGAGTATATGCTTGTGTTTTTTGTTTTTGTATAAAGGCATGCTTTCCGGGAATTGGGGAGGGTATTGCCCAGGCTGGGGCTGATTGGCATAAGTGCCGTTGAGGGGGGGGGGGGGGGGTGTAGTCCGTATAAGAGGTAGGTTTTATGGGAGGAGAGGGGGGTGTCTTGTCTAGGCTGCAAGTGGACTTTTTATAGGGTGGTTTGAAAGACCTTCCCTGCTACCAGGATAGAAAAAAAGTTTCACTTACCTGGGGCTTCCCCCAGCCCCCTGCAGACGTCCTGCACTGTCTCAAACCAATCCTCCAGTCCCCCGCAGGCAGCTAGTTTCGTTTTGGGGCCAGTGTGCCTGCATGGCTCTGGTCATGCACATACTTGATTGTGCTCCCGCCGCCTTGCCCATGTGTGTGATGTCATACGTGCGCTCGTACTAGGAAACTACGTGGGGTGTGCGTGTATGGCCAGGGGAAAGCGGAGGGACAAGCGGAGGCCTGGGACAGGTAATATATTGTTACACTGGGCACATACTTTATTAGGAGGGGCGTTGCCAGGGCTATTACAGTATTTATAAAGTGCCGATATATTACGCAGTGCTGTACAGAGTATATTGTCACTAACTGTCCCCCAGAAGGGCTAATCACAATCTAATCCCTACCATAGTCATATGTCTCTGTGTGTATTGTGTAGCGCATATATATGGTTTTGGGATGTGGGAGGAAATCAAAGTGCCCAGAGGAAACCCATATAGACACAGGGAAACCATACAAACTCCATGCAGATAGAGCCCTGGCTGGGATTTGAACCGGGGACCCAGTGCTGCAAGACGAGCGCTAACTACTACACCGCCATGCTGTCCCCAATCTTAGCTTATAAATCCTGGTTTACAGATCTTATGGAGTTTGTTTTTGTTGTAATATGTGGCGGTAGTTAGTGAATTTTTTAATTCATTGTAAGTTGATAGGTCTCGTGTGGGAGATAACTTGCATTTCATAACTGGTTTAGATATGTGCATTGTGTAAAGCTGGCCATACATCTGGAAACTTGGCAGTCAATCAACCAGTTGATTCCATTATTATAATCTAATGAAGATTGGTGCCACTAAGAGCATGTCCAGTTGACGATGCAACAAATTTTGTGTTACTTGTATCGATCAGATATGCTGGAAGATGTGGGGCCAACAAGCTCAATCTGGTGCGCAGCAGAAATGTAGTGGGATATTGTGAAGACAAAGATGACGGAACCCCCGGGGATGGCCCCCCTCCCCTAGTGTAACATGTGCCCAGTGCGGTATACTGACAGTAGAGGAATAACTACAGAGAATAGACAAAATACAGAGAAGAAAAATGACAGGCTGGAAAACACAGCAGACATCACATACACAGGCGCAGCCAGATGACATCACTGTAACTGTACACTATCATAGGCTAATATGCATACTGATAGGAGAAAGAAGCTGCTTGATGAAGTAGGGGTTGGAGGAAGTAGAAATCAGCTGAATGGCACTGTAAACCTGCCAACCAACATATGGCTCCACACTGCACTAAAATGCAGTAACAGAAATTAGGACAACTAAAAGGTGCATTACAGCAAACATATATTTTTATTTATTAAAGCAGTATTATGCAACACATCAGATATTTTTACAGTATCAGATTTTAAGGTCAGTTCCCCTTTAACAACTTTAGACCCGTGGCCCTAACATCGGTTATCATGAAGACCCTGGAGATGGTGGTCCTATCTATCCTTAAGCTCTCCACTTTGCCCCTGCTAGACCCCTTCCAATTCGCCTACAGGGCAAATAGGTCCACTGATGATGCCATAAATATCGGACTGGAGCACATCTACGACCACCTGGACAGACCAAAAACATATGCCAGAATATTACTGCTGGATTTTAGCTCTGCCTTCAATACCATCTGCCCACGCATTCTCCTGGAAGACCTTGCCATACTGGGGGTTCATCCCACCCTGCGCAACTGGATCATGGACTTTCTCTCCAATAGGACCCAGGTCGTTAAACTGGGAACCATCTACTCACAAAAAAATGGTCACCAACACGGGGGCACCCCAGGGCTGCGTCCTGTCTCCTCTGCTGTTTTCCCTTTATACGAATAATTGCAGGTCAACGGCAGACTCGGTTAAGGTCATTAAGTTCGCTGATGACCCCACCATTGTCGGCCTCATCACCAAGAACAACGTCCAGGAGTACTGTCAGCAGGTGGAGAGAATCTGTCACTGGTGCAAGGAGAACAGGCTAGTGCTTAATACTAGTGTTGGGCGAACAGTGTTCGCCACTGTTCGGGTTCTGCAGAACATCACCCTGTTCGGGTGATGTTCGAGTTCGGCCGAACACCTGGTGGTGTTCGGCCAAACTGTTCGGGTTCGCCCGAACGGCTCAATGCCTGGCCGAACAGGGCCCCTGTTCGGTCGAATACGGCCCCCCTATGGGGTCGCAGGCATAAGGGGGGAGCATGCCCCGATCGCGGGGGGGTCGGAAATTCCCCCCACCCCCTCCGCTAGCGCTCCCCCCTCTGCCCGCTTCCCCATACAAAAGTTTAAGGAAAGTAAAATAGTACCGGTGTTAGTGGCTGGCAGTGGCACTGTGAAGTGAGTGAGGAGGAGGAGTCCGGAGAGTGACGCGTTGAGGGAGGCCGGGCAGCGGGCGGTTCAGCGGTAGTACCCTTGTGGTACTTCCGCCCTTTCTCTGACCTCACGTCCTCTGCGTGATGACGTGAGGTCAGAGAAAGGGCGGAAGTACCACAAGGGTACTACCGCTGAACCGCCCGCTGCCCGGCCTCCCTCAACGCGTCACTCTCCGGACTCCTCCTCCTCACTCACTTCACAGTGCCACTGCCAGACACTAACACCGGTACTATTTTACTTTCCTTAAACTTTTGTATGGGGAAGCGGGCAGAGGGGGGAGCGCTAGCGGAGGGGGTGGGGGGAATTTCCGACCCCCCCCCCCCCCGCGATCAGGGCATGCTCCCCCCTTATGCCTGCAACCCCATAGGGCCCCCAAAAGCGGGATGTTCGGGGAGTTTGGGGTTCGGCCCGAACATGCCGAACATCGCGGCCATGTTCGGCGAACGTTCCCGAACCCGAACATCCAGGTGTTCGCCCAACACTACTCAATACTGCGAAAACTGTCAAACTGATCATTGACTTCAGGAAGTCTGCCCACACCCCACCTCCACTTTACATCGACGGCACTGAGGTGGCCAGAGTACCCTGCGCCCGCCTCCTGGGCACCACCATTTCCAGTGGGCTCAGCTGGCGACCCAACATCATGGCCATCCAGCGGAAAGCCCAGCAGAGGCTCTTTTTCCTCCGGCAACTAAAGAAGTTCGGCATGACCCAAGAGATCCTTACATGCTTCTACTCCGCCACCACCGAGTCGATCCTCTGCTCTTCCATCTTGGTCTGGTATGCTGGAGCCACCACTGATGACAGGAATAAACTACAGAGGGTCATCACGTCGGCGGAAAAGATCATTGGTATGCCCCTACCCTCACTGGCCCTCCTATACAGCTCAAGAATGCGCACTAGGGCACTGAAGATTGCCAGCGACCCCTCTCACCCAGGCCATTGCTTCTTCAGCTCACTTCCACTAGGCCGGAGGCTACGGGCCATCCCAACCCGAACCACCAGACACAGAAACTCTTTTTTCCCTCAGCCGTCAGCCTCCTGAACTTCCTTCACATACTGCCCCCCCCCCCCCAGTCAACCTGCTCTCCAGACTAACTGTTCGATCTCCCCCATGCAGATTTTGGTGTACTTTTGTGCACTTTTTATGCATACTGTGATTTTTGATTTGTGTTGTATACTGTTTTTGTTATGTTTCTCCTTTCTAGCTCTGTTAACTGCATACTTAAACCTATCTTTTGTAACAATGTTTTTTCGAGCTGCGTATGTACTGTGCCAAACCCAATTCCAGGCAGAACCCAGTCATGCTTGGCGAAATAAACGTTTCTGATTTCTGATAAAGATGGAGCCAGGAGGTTGTGGTGGTAAAGGGTGGTGAGGCAGGCATAGTGATTCCCACTCAGCCACTTCATTTCCACCTCTTGCCAACAACAGGGGCCAGGAACTCACCAACTGCCCAAGCCTGGTTCATTTTTTAAAAAGTCAGCCTGTCCACAGACTGGGTGGTCAGACAAGAGCGCTTCTCGGTGACCACGCCACCGGCCGTACTGAAGCACCTTTCTGACATCACGCTGGAAGGCGGGCAGGACAGCACTTCCAGGGCGTACTGCGCCAGCTCGCTCCAGATATCCAGGTGCTTGCCCCAGTACTCCAAGGGGTCCACAGGGGTGTCGGTGTCAAGCCCGCTGTAGGACCCCATGTAGTCGGCCACCATCCGGGTCAGGTGCTGGTTCTGGCTTTGAGAGCCAAATGTTGATGCAGGAACCTCCTCTATAGGCAGCTGTACTGGCATGGCGTAGAGCACCTTTGTCAAAGACAGCAGGTTTGTTGGGCACCTGCTGCTGCTGGATGCAGGCACCTGCTGCTATGCTGGCTGGACTGTGACAGCAGAGGGGGTGGGAGTCTGGGGGAAGGCTTCCTCCAAGCGCCAAACCAGAATCCGCTGCAAGTCCCTCATTCAGCGCACAGGGTCTCCTCCTACAGGCAGGAACTGAGCCAGCTTCCGCTTCAGCCGTGGGTCCAGCATCAGGGTGATCCAGATGTCCTCCCGAGCATGCATCTGCTTCACCCTTGGGTCTTTGCACAGGCACTGCAGCATGTGCGCTGCAATGGGGAACAGGGACACCATCTCTGCTGACCCATTATCTTCTGCCCTGCTGACAGTGCTGTCCTCCTCCTCTGATTCCTGAGCCTCATCCTACTCTCTCCACCCCCGCACCACTGCAGCTGCACTCCGCTGTGCCCCCTCCTCTTCAAGGTCAGGGACCTCAAACTCCTCCAAGTCCTCCAAGTCCTCAAACTCCTTCTCCTGCCGCACAGAGGTGGACTGCGAAGGTTGCTGCTGCTGCTGCTCCTGCTGGATCAAGGCTTCCTCTCCCACTTCCAGCAGAGCATCGAGGGCCTTTTCCATCATGCACACCATGGTCACCCACTCACACAGCGACGTATGGTCCCGGCTGACCATGTTGGTGGCCTCCAGGAAGGGTGCCAGTACCAAGCACACCAGCTGAATTTTTCCCCAATCAGCACTGAAGATGATGTCCGGGAGGTGGGTGGTGCCGGTCCAGGACAAGTTGGCCTCCATGGTGGCTTTGGCCAGGTATAGGTTGACAGCCCGCCTCTATTCAACCAGATGTTCACCCATTGCCAGGGTAAAATTCCAACGTCTATGATGAGTCGGTGCCATGGGAGGTTCAGCTCCAGCTGCACGGCTTCTAAGGACGCTGTGGCACCACCCGAGCGGCGAAAATGACCCATGGTTTTCCTTGCCGCTCCCAAAAGAGGGTCCATCCCCTGGTAGGTGCGCATGAATTTCTGCACCACCAGGTTCAGGATGTGGGCCAGACAGGGGATGTGGGTGAGGTTTCCCCAGTGGATGGCAGCAACTAGGTTTGCCCCATTGTCGGCTGCCACCTCTCCGACTCTGAGGTCTCTGGGGGTCAGCCAACTCCTCTCCTGCTCTCGGAACTTGGCCAGGACATGGTCTGCCGTAAGCTTGTTGTTCCCCAGGGTGACCATTTGCAACAGCGCTTGGCAGTGGTGGGCCTTCACGCTGCTGCTGGGACGGTGGTGTTTGGCGGCGGGTTTGCCGGAGGATGGAACCGGATCAGAGCTGGAACCTGCTGCACTTCCCCTGACCCTGCTGTGTGGTGGCACCACCCACTAGGGTGATGATGTTGCTGTCCCCTCCTCACCCCATTCCACCAAACTGACCCAGTGCGCGGTGAAAGAGAGGTACCGGCTTGTCCCAAACCGCCTTGACCGTGAGTCCATGGTCACATGGACGCGCGCACCCACCGCATGATCCAGCCAATGCTCCATGTTGGCCTTCAAAAAGCGGTGCAGTGCTGGGATGGCCATGCGTGCGAAGTAGTGCCGGCTGGGGATTGGCCAATCTGTCACTGCGCACTGCAGGAGCGCACGTATCTGGCTCCCCTCCAGCACAAACGAGTACGGGAGGAGCTGGGAGGACATGGCCTGTGTAAGCAAGCCGTTCAGCTGGCGTATGCGACGGCTGCCAGGAGGCTGAGCCCTGACCACAAAAGAATCACTCAGCAGGGTCTGGTGGGGGTGGCATTTTGTGCTTGCACGGGAAGCCGAGGAGGGAGCAGAGGAGACCATTGAGGAGGACTGGCTGCCTGAACAGGCCTCAGTGTCAGCAAGGTGGCAAAGAGGGTTATGGTGCTCTGACCACTGCAAGGGCCAGCGCCAGCTTCCTTCAGCCTCTTGAATTCCAAATGCTCCGTTTGGTGTTTATTGGCCAGATGGTTGATGAAGCTGGAGGTGCCATAATTGGAGGGGTTAGACCCTCTGCTTATCTTCACATGGCACAAATTACAAGTTACAAACTTGCTATCAAGTGAGGACAGATGAAAAAACTGCCATATTGGGGATTGCAGTTTGCCCTTATTCGCTCAAAATGGGATGCTGCTGCTGCTGCTGGCTTTCTCCCAGTGGTGGTTGGGGCCTGGGGTTGAGTGGTGCGGCTGGTGGTAGAAGTGCCACTGGCAGATGGAGCAGCAGGCTGTGGGTCACGCATTCCATGCCCACTACTGCTCCTGCCAATCCCTGCAATGCTGATCCTGCGTGCCAGACCCACTGAATCATCCTCCTCCTCAGAGTCAGAGCTGACATGCCCCTCCGGTCGATGGTAGTCCGGGTCCTTCACCTCATCATCAAGATCAAACTCCCCCGCCTCAAACAACTGCTGGGATGATGAGCCCGCCTCAAACTCCTCTTCTGCTGACACATCATTGACGGACTCCCCCCTCCCAATAACCACCGTCACCGTCTCAGACTCTTCTTCAAAGACGTCCACAATGTTTTTGTAGGGCTGGTGGTGGCCTGCTCGTCATCCACCATCAGCTGCATCACAGGCACGGCGTCTTTCTCCTCCAATTTGTGCCGCTGGCCCTGATTGAAAATGGCCACAACACTCTGCTGCGTCTCTGCAGCATGACTCCCCCTAACAGCTGGGCGGACAGTGGGTAGCGGCGGAATGGAGACTGATGCGTCAGAACTGCTGCCGGAGGCCGCAATGTTGCTCCCTCTCCTCTTGGCCTTGCTGACCCTCCCACGGCTGCCAGTGCCAGACATAGTACAATGTGTTGATGTCACAGATGATGTGTGGGGTACTTGTACTTTATTAGCAGCGGGCTTGGACTGTGAATCAGCATGGAGTGACAGACAGCAGAGTACAACAAGACACACTGACACTGCTCAGTCAGCAACACAGCAGCACTGCAATAATCTGTAGTAGCAGGCAGTACTACTTTCACTCTCTAACAACTAATAGCACTGCACTAACTACACAATATAACACAGTAATCCTAACTACCTATACTGTGAAACTACTAAGGCTAATAGCAGGCCACCCAGCAGCAAGAGGCCTGGACTGTGTGCACACAAAGCAGCAGCACACAGACAAAGACTCAGGACCTAACTAGCATGCAGCTGCTGCAGCTGAAATACTGACTGACAGACTAACACTGAACAAACTATACACAGACTAGCTAACTACAACACAGTATAACAATAGTGTAGTGAAGGTGTTTAAGTGTAAAAACTCTGGGTTTATCACTCAGATAATGCACTTGCTTCAGCCAAACACACTGGAGTTGTCTCTCAGTGGCAGTCACAAAGCATGGACGAGATTCTCATCATGGTCCCAGGAGGGACTGGCCAAGGTTCCCCTCTGTGATTGGTTGCTTGGGCTTAGGCTGGGAGCCCTCTTATTGGCTGAATGACATCATGGACGTCATCTCCATGGTAACAGTACCAGGATCTGGATATCCGCATGATATCCGCGGATATCCAGGTATGCGACCAAATATCCGCGGTGTGCTCTCTGGATTTGGGCCCAGGTATCCGGAATCCGAATCCGGTCAGATAGCTAAAAAAATTTTGGATTATCCGGGTTACCCGTATATAAGGAATCCTGATAAGCAGCACTGGCCCTGACAATCTTTGGAGTTGATGGCACGAGCCTTCTTCTGAGCACTGTACTTTGGTCCAGGGTCACAGGTGTAGTTACAGGTATGCACGGACTGGTATTATACAATACTATGTGAAGCTGTCACACACACACCGGTCCAGTGCCAGTGAAAGGCATACACTGAATGTGTTGGGCCTAGCACAGTATAGCAATTAGCAAGGGCCAGCTGCTGCACACAGGGCTATATAATGCAGTGTCAGTGGCATACACACAAAAAAAACCTCACAAGAACATTAGCTCTGAAAAGAGCTCTTTTTGTGGTGCTTTTCAGCAACAAATTTCAGCTAGGATCAAGCTACAAAAGCCTAACTAAGCTTTCCCTATCTCTGCAGCAGGTTCCTCTCCTTTCTCTCACTACAGCAGCCCACAGAGAGAACATGGCCGACGCTGCTGCTTTTATACGGGGGGGGGGGGGGGTTACAGGAGGGAGTGCAGCCTGATTGGCTACCATGTGTCTGCTGACTGTGATGTAAAGGGTCAAAGTTTAGCCAAATGATGTAGTGTAGGGGGCGGGTCAAACTCACATACAGCTTGCTTTTAATCGTGATCGCGAACCAGCGATGTTCACGCGAATAAGTTTGCATGCGAACCGTTCTGGCCATCTCTATTTTCCATCTAAGAAATATAGTGAAAATTAAACACCTAATCCCAGCTGGAGACCCATCTACTCTAGTTTATGAATTTGTATCCTCACGCCTGGACTTCTGTAATGCCCTATTTATAGGATCCCTGGATAAAGTTCTGCATCCCTTACACCTAGTACACAATGCAGCAGCCAGACTCCTAGCCAATGTCCCCCATGGCTCACATATCTCCCCAGTGCTGCAGACTCTTCACTGATTGCCAGTAAAATGGAGAATCCCTTTTAAAGGGAAGGTCCAAGCAAAAAAAAAAAATGAGTTTCACTTACCTGGGGCTTCTACCAGCCCCATGTAGCCATCCTGTGCCCTCGTAGTAACTCACTGCTGCTCCAGTCCCCCGCTGGCAGCTTTCTGACCTCGGAGGTCAGGGCCACATTGCATACATTTTTACGCATTCCAGCTAGTGCAGGAACAAAAATTTACGTGTTGCACCACTAACACGTAAAAATGTATGTGTTAATGTTCCTGCACTAGCGGGAATGTGTAAAAATGTATGCAATTCGGCCCTGACCTCTGAGGTCAGAAAGCTGCCAGCGGGGGACTGGAGCAGCAGTGAGTGACTACAAGGGCACAGGATGGCTACATGGGGCTGGTAGAAGCCCCAGGTAAGTGAAACTCATTTTTTTTTGCTTGGACCTTCCCTTTAAGATCAACCTGCTGACATTCCAGACTCTAAACCACACGGACTCAAGTACACAGCAGGTGTATTGGGACTATACACCCCTCCACGCCTCATCTACTCTTCAAATAAGAAAAAAATTGGTTCTTCTCGGGATCCACTTAAAAACATTTGGTGCTCAGGCCTTGTCCCATGCACTATGGAACTTACTTCCACAAAGGAAGGCTCCATTTCTGGACAGCTTTAACCTCTTGAAGGCCCTAGGCTTACACCCCCCTAGTGACCAGGCCATTTTTTACAAATCAGCACTGCACAGCTTTAATGAATTATTGTGCAGTCATACAACTTAGCACCCAAATTAATTTTACTTCCTTTCTCTCCCACCAACATAGCTTTCTGTTGGAACTTGATTCCTCCCACCAACAGAGATTTCTGGAGGAACCCAATTGTGTGCCTCTCCTGGGGACAGGGCAGGGACAGATAAGCGCTGCAGTAGATCGCAGTGCTGTACAAATCAAAACACCGGGTTTTATTTTATTTCTAACAGCCTGCCAGCCACAAACATAGCTGGCAGGCTGACAACAGAGCTCCGCTGTGTTTATTCATGGAAGCTCGCGCTAGACAGAGCACAAGCTTCAATCAAAGCTTGTGCATCGAGAGATCACGTGCCAAGCTAAAAACATACCTTTTTTCCCAAACCTTTGAAACTAATGCAGGTAGAAAAGTCACATAAAACTACTTTTATTACTAATATCAATAATACATTTAACCTGGGGCCTTAAGTAAGTAAAGTCCTATAGTTTGTAGATACACACCTGGTTTATCCTTATGTAAAATAAAAGTTACACAAATAGTAAACATTACCTTGGATTATTATTTCCATTGTTTTCTAAAGAGTTCCCGATAAGGATACTGGCACCAGTCAGCCGATCCCAGCAGCAGTCTCCTCTGTTAGTGATGACAACTTTGGAGATTTTATAGGGCTGCAGTAAGTTCACCCTCCACCAGGGGGAGACATCATTGTTGGTGCAGGCGCAAGAACCAGAAAGGAAGTTGGAGTCCAAGTTGCCATCAATAGCTTTATTGGCAGCACTGTCAGTATTGTAGGTAGAGGACTGTACTGCTTGACCTTTCAGGGCAACATTTCCATCTGTGTTAATGAAATATAAACAGATGAGAATTTGAAACATTTTAGGAACCATAAACCCCAACTTTATTTGTGTAAACATGTAACAGGACAAACCACAGGTGTAACTATGAATCATGGGGACCCCCAGCACAACTTTGATGGGCACCCAATGTTCCCACCCCTTCCCTTGGTAACCCCTGGTGACCCTCACAACCTGGGGCCCATCTTGCAAGGGTCATAAAAAGTATGAACATGGTGATCTTCACACCATAACAAGCGTAGCTACAAATACACCTTGTCTGAAAGATGGACTCCTTTCTCAGAGGGAGAAAAGTAAGAGTTGGGGTCCCCTAGCAGCTATGGGCCCCCCTGCGGCCACAGGAGATGTTCCCCTGTAGTTGTGCCCCTGGAGAAAACTATTCCTCCTTTATGGCACAAATCCTGGTGTTGTTCAGCTTCCTAAACAATACATGAAAGATGTGACAATATGAAATAGACACTTGGAAAAATAAAAGATATTTCTTACTTAGACTTCATGAATGAAATGAAAGTAATTCATTTTCTGGTGAGAAAAATGGATCATCTCCTTTATACACAAACAAATCACACAAAAAAGCTTTATCTGGAGTTTCCAGCATTTGGAAATATTGTATGTTATTGCATATAAAGCATCATATTATTTTTGCAATGCTTTGAATATAATGTACGGTATTTATTTAGCCACTTCCAGCGCGTACGTTAAAAAGGGGCGCTGGGAAAAAAGGGCGCTGGGTTTTAAACGATAAGCATGGATAATGTTTAAAAATGTATTGTACTGTATTTCGTTTAAAATTAATGTTTTATAAAGTTATAAATCATTAAATAATGTGCATTAAATCGGCAATTGTAAAAACGTTAATCTTTCGTTTAAATAGTGAAACGTATAATAACGTTTAAAAATTTTTTTTACTAAGTAACCCTCCCTGTACCTACCCTTAACCCCTAGACCCCCCTGTTGATGCCTTAACCTAAGACCCCCCTGTTGGTGCCTAAGTAACCCTCCCTGTACCTACCCCTAACCCCTAGACCCCCCTGTTAGTGCCTAAACCTAAGACCCCCCTGTTGGTGCCTAAACCTAAGACCCCCCTGTTGGTGCCTAAACCTAAGACCCCCTGTTGGTGCCTAAACCTAAGACCCCCCTGTTGGTGCCTAAACCTAAGACCCCCTGTTGGTGCCTAAACCTAAGACCCCCCTGGTGGTGCCTAAACCTAAGACCCCCCTGTTGGTGCCTAAACCTAAGACCCCCCTGTGATAAGCATTAATAAAGTTTCAAAAACATATTGTGCGTTTTTTTCATTTAAAAATAATGTAAAAAAAAAATTGTACTGTTTTTCGTTTAAAAATAATGTTTGAAAAAAATATTGTACTGTTTTTCGTTTAAAAATAATATTAAAAAATGTATAAATCATTAAATAATGTGTAATCATGAGAAGCAGTAATAAAACATTAAGTCTCCGGGCGCCGCTTTTTAAACGTTATTTTTCTCCGGCGCCCTTTTTTCCTATCGGGCGCCCATTAAACGATATTTATTATGGGAGTGAATGGCAGCGCCCGATTTGTCCACTAGCCTCCTGCGCCCTTTTTTACTGTTACCACTTCCAGCAGCTATAGGTCCATTATTTCCCAAAGAGGAACACAACTTACCATAGGGCACCCCAATCACCTGAACTTCACACAGCTGGAGGAATTGGTGCTGCCCAAAGATGACGATGTTCACATATTGTCCAACCATATCATTGCACTGGAAGGTCAGAGCGCTACTGTTCTGTATGGAGGAGATCACTGCACAGCTGTAACAACATAGCACAGGGAAGACAGTAAAAGGATGTGTAGTAAGTGCAGATAGGGTTGCCAATGTGACCTCCTTAGGTGCTGCCTCTGGCTACCTAATACTAGAGTAGGCATGGTCGGAAAAGCCTATTTCCGTTTCCGACACAATTCCGCATACCGTCATACCACTACCGTTTCATTCTGACTGTATTCCGGAGCTGTTCCGCGGAATTCCGACGGAAAATTCTCTCTCTCTCTCTCTCTCTCTCTCTCTGATCATAATGGTAGTATGGTTTATGCTAGGCCAGCTTTAGCATGTAGTGTGGTTCATGGTCTAGAGGGTAAGACAGATACCTACTACCCCCTGCGTCCTGGGTTCAACTCCCAGCTATGGCCACATGATACTGGGGGCATCTTTGGCTACCCAATACTTGGGGCATATGTTATAGACTGAGCAGAGGCGCCAAAAGAGTAAAAACAATATTTAAAATGTTAAAAATTGCTTAGGAGGCAGTGGTGGACTTACCTCCCTCAAGCAGACACAGGAAAGCTGTGTAATTCAATATAGGAAAAATTTTAATGGTATACTCCAAAGGGTTTAGTACAACGTGTTTTGCAGGTCTACACCCGCTTCATCAGGCAGTATAAAGTAGGAGCACACAGCTGGGAACAAAAAGGCACATATTGGTGTGTGTTCGGACAAAACGTATTACATAAATAAATAGATAAATCAAGTTCATCATTGTGTAGTGTATATATATATGGGTTAGGGAGTGGTTTTTGGGAACTGGGGTGATGGAAAGGGAATTTTTATAACCGGAGGGGCAAGAGGGGGGAAAAGAGTGGTGGGGGGGGGGCTTGGTGTAGAAAGAGATTGGGTTTGCTGGGCAGGGATATAAAAGGGTGGAGCATCGTGCTGTATTAATGCTTGATATAGTGATGGTGAGAAAATCCTACAGAGTATATTGTATGTGTTATAGAAATTACAGGGAGAGAGGGAGAGAGAGAGAGTGTCAGCTAGGGTATAGTCAGTTAGGCAAATGAGAGGACTAATAGGAATAGTAAGGAGGGTAACAACAGTCAAGAACAGTCAAAACGGCAGCAGGAAGAGAAGACTGAATGATAAAGCTTACCAACGTAATGTCCGAGTAACACCTGGCGCCTTTGTGCCCAGGTGTTACTGACTTGCTGTTTAAATAGTCCAGGGACCGCCCCTAATTGCTTGCTATGTGGGCGGGTTTGTTTTGGCCACGCTGGAGGTGAATGCGACCATCCATATGCGTCATCACGGGGCGCCCACGTATCGCAATGATGCCATACGCAAGGCCGCGCTGCGGACCCCAATGCGTCTAGACTTCTGCATCGGGAAGTATGGGTGATATGTCACTTCCGCCTGGCGGCGGAGGTGCTCGGGAGAGTTGGGAGCGCTAAAGTGCGCATGTGCAAAGGAACTCTGCGCCATGTTGGGTGTGGGCAGCTGCCAGGGAGGGGTCGTATTGTCAAAATATGAATGGGAAACGCATACAAGGGCTCCAGTCACAGCTCTTTGTAGTGCTTATTGTAAAAATGATTAAAGGTGTTTTATAAATCTCGTGTTTGTTTTTTTCTCATATGGGGCCTGTTTCACAAAGCGGTGCAAAGTGTTTGCACGCCAGTGAAAAGCCCTTTATCACGCCTAAACTCAGTTTAGGCATGAAAAGAAGAGACTCGCGCGAATTTTCCGCGCGCAAAGTGTTGCGCGTGCAATTGCGCAGGCGCGCGTGCAGCGCACCACGCTTCGCGCGTTATGCCCATTAAGCCCTATGAGACTTTGCGCGCGCACGTGCACGTTTGCGCGCGCAAAACTTTGCGCGTGGGACTTTGCGCGCGATAATCAGCACAAAGCGGTGCTAACTCAGCGGTGCAAAGGTTATCATGCCTAAAGTCTTTTAGGCGTGATAACTGAGTTATCACCGCTTTGTGAATCAGGCCCATAGAGTTAGTATATGGCAATATGTGGTTATCCGTGTTGCGCTCTGGGGACATCTAGTGGGCAATGTTGGCCAAGATTATTATTATTGGGTTACTATCACAATTTGGGCTCGATTCACAAAGCAGTGATAACCCAGTTAAAGACTTTAGGCGTGATAACCATTTTTATCATGCCTAAACTCAGTTTAGGCATGATAAGTTTAGGCATGATAAGTTTAGGCATGATAAGTTTAGATAAGTTTACATCGCGCGCAAAGTCCAGCACGCAAAGCAGCGCATTAAACTCTATACAAAGTGCACCAGACTTTGCTAGCGCAAAACTTTTGATCAGCTGTGCACTGCGGTGCTAACCCAGTTGGTGCTTAAACTTATCACGCCTAAAAACTTATCACACCTAAACTTATCATGCCTAAACTTATCACACCTAAACTTATCATGCCTAAACAGAGTTTAGGCGTGATAAAGGGCTTTTCACTAGCGTGCTAACTGTTAGCACCGCTTTGTGAATCAGGCCCTTTGAGTCTTATGTTTTTTCTTTTTTTGGTACAAAAAGGAAAAAAGAAAAAGGAAAAAGGGTAAGGGGAACAGGGTTATGTGCAATTAAGCGAGATTGGTATAGCAAAATATACACATTATTAGTATAAAAATGACAACAATAATAATAAAAATAACAACAACCATAACAGACATTTAGACATGGATGAATAAGCAATAAAATATAAAAATAAAAATTCTATCAATAAAATCAAGTGGAAAATTACGTGGAAAATTACATACTGCTTCTGTCGGGGGGGTTTTGGCCCCAGTGATCTATAAGGCTCTCAATCTGACATCCTAAAAGGGATCACATTAAGGACACATTTCTACTTTCTCTTTCCTTTTTCTCCTATCTTCACTCCTCTCTCTAACTACTATCTCTACGGGGAAAAATTTGGGTGTTGGGGGGCTGGTACAACCAGCTAGACAAGTAACTGTGACAATGCATGCGCATCAAGCAAACTGGAGGCTGGTCTTGTTTAATGTGAACGGCCTTAATACGCCGGAGTAAAGCTCTATTATATTCGACTTTCTCCACCAACAAAAAGTCCAGATAGCTTACCTGCAAGAGACTCACTTACGAACAAACCATGTTCCTAAGAGATTTAGTTCTCGATATCCGATGGCTTTTCATGCCACATCACCAACCTCTAAAACCAAAGGAGTCTCTATTTTCTTGCATCAGGATATACCGTTCACATTGGACGAGTCAGTACATGACCCAGATGGTCGCTATCGATTTATTAAGGGGAAAATTGCTAATCAAACGGTCACCATGGCTAATGTTTATGTACCTAACAAACACCAACCGTCCTTCCTATCCTCCACGCTAACTAAACTAGCCACCTTTACCAGTGGTGTACTAATTGTAGGTGGGGACTTTAACATTCCCCTCAACCCTATCCAAGATTGCTCAAACGGTTCAACTACTCTCTCATCTGCGGCTCTACGTCGCATTAAATCCCAATTACAGAGTTTATCCTTAATGGATCCTTGGAGGATATCCCACCCACAGGAGAAGGATTATACCTTCTTTTCCGCTATCCACAATAAGTATTCTAGGATAGACTACTTCTTTATGCCGCAAAGAGATCTATCTCTAGTTATTAACACTGATATAGGTAATAGAGCGATCTCGGATCTCTCCCCGGTCTTTCTCACCATTTACACTCCTGACACTTCCACAAAAATCTGGAACTGGAGACTAAACCCAAATCTTCTGGCAGATGCTGGTAGGAGACAAAAAATATCGGAGGCCCTTGATGAGTACTTCCTTCTAAACAATGATCAAGCAACATCCAAACTCACAACATGGGAGGCACACAAGGCAGTAGTCCGGGGACACTTTATTAGGATGGGCTCTAGACTTAAAAAAGAAAGGGTAGAAATGACCATAAAACTGATGGCAGACATTAACCGTCTGGATCGTGCCCATAAACAAACTTTAGCCTTAGCTAACCTGGAGGAACTTAATAAAGCTAGAAGTGCACTAGACAAACTTTTATTCCGATGCACAACGGAAGTTAATGTCTGTCAAAAAAATATACTACGAACATGGAAATAAAAGTGGCAAATATCTTGCCCGTAGTGTTGGGCGAACAGTGTTCGCCACTGTTCGGGTTCTGCAGAACATCACCCTGTTCGGGTGATGTTCGCGTTCGGCCGAACACCTGGTGGTGTTCGGCCAAACTGTTCGGGTTCGCCCGAACGGCTCATTGCCTGGCCGAACAGGGCCCCTGTTCGGCACGAACAGGGCCCTGTTCGCCCGAATACTGGCCCCCTATGGGGTCGCAGGCATAAGGGGGGAGCATGCCCCGATCGCGGGGGGGGTCGGAAATTCCCCCCACCCCCTCCGCTAGCGCTCCCCCCTCTGCCCGCTTCCCCATTCAAAAGTTAGGAAGTGAAACTGTACCTGTGCGGCCGGTAGTGGGTGACTGGCAGTGGGCGGCACTATGGAGAGACTGAGGAGGAGGAGGAGTCCGGAGAGTGACGCGTTGAGGGAGGCCGGGCAGTGGGCGGATCAGCAGTAGTACGGTACTACTGCTGATCCGCCCACTGCCCGGCCTCCCTCAACGCGTCACTCTCCGGACTCCTCCTCCTCCTCAGTCTCTCCATAGTGCCGCCCACTGCCAGTCACCCACTACCGGCCGCACAGGTACAGTTTCACTTCCTAACTTTTGAATGGGGAAGCGGGCAGAGGGGGGAGCGCTAGCGGAGGGGGTGGGGGGAATTTCCGACCCCCCCCGCGATCGGGGCATGCTCCCCCCTTATGCCTGCGACCCCATAGGGCCCCCAAAAGCAGGATGTTCGGGGAGTTCGGGGTTCGGCCCGAACATGCCGAACATTGCGGCCATGTTCGGCGAACTTTCCCGAACCCGAACATCCAGGTGTTCGCCCAACACTACTTGCCCGTGCCCTGAGGAAAAGAACCCTCCGCACGAATGTCACATGTATTACCAACAAAAAGCAGTTACAGGTCTTCAAACCAAAGGAAATCGCAGATGAATTTAAGACATACTATGCCTCACTGTATAACTTGCGCACCCATAGCCAATCACCTGAACAGCACACTATTAGAGCTTCTGCTGTTTCTAACTTTCTCTCTCAACATGCGACTAGCTTATCCCTAGACCAATCGGAAAAGGAAGACATGGAATCTCCTCTTACTGAGGATGAATTTCGTGTGGCAGTTGGCTCCTTGAAGCCAGGCAAGGCACCGGGCCCTGATGGACTCACGAGCCAATACTATAAAGCCTTTAGCGGCACACTAGCCTTGGCGTTTGTTGAGGCCTTTAATTCAATCACCCCTAGCACTATTCCATCCACCCAGTTTTTAGAAGCTCACATAGTAGTGATCCCCAAGCCAGACAAGGACCCTGCACAATGCCCCAGCTATAGACCTATCTCCCTTTTAAACTTAGATGCCAAGATCTTGGCTAAAATATTAGCGAACCGCCTATTCCTATTTGTCTCTAGACACGTTAACCCAGATCAAGCAGGCTTTGTCCCAGGTCGTGAAGCTAAGGACAATGTCATGAGGACAATAAACATCATGTCATATGCCAAAGTTAGGGGGGTTAAAGCGTTCTTGCTCTCAACTAATGCAGAGAAGGCCTTTGACAGGGTCGCTTGGGCCTATACCCGAGTGGTCCTGTCAGGGCTGGGAATCGGGGACACTATGTGCAATCTTATTGGCCTGCTATACACCAACCCCTCTGCAAAAGTCAGAGTTAATGGTGTCTTCTCAGACCCATTCTCTATAACAAATGGGACTCGGCAGGGTTGCCCCCTTTCACCACTAATATACATACTCACCCTGGAACCCTTTCTAAATGCTGTTCGATCGGACCCTGATATCCACGGCATCCCTGTAGGCCCTGCAAAACACCTGGTAGCTGCTTTTGCAGATGACTTACTATTCTGCCTGCAAAATCCGATGATCTCTATCCCCAAATTAATACGCAGATTCACAGAATTTGGCCAATTATCTAACTTAAAAATCAACTTTCAGAAGTCACAGGCGTTTAACGTCTCTCTTGACGCTAGCACAGTACATATGTGTAAGACCAGCCTCCCTTTTCAGTGGTCCCGAAACCAACTTAGATATCTAGGCATCAACATCACCGCTAACCTAAAAAATCTATTTTCTGCAAACTTTAATAAAATAGATTCTATGTTGAAAACTGATCTCGCCCGCTGGGGCAGCCAAACCCACTTGTCATGGTTTGGAAGAATGTCTTCCATCAAAATGAACCTCCTGCCCCGTATCCTATACATAAGCCAATGTATCCCGATAAACCTTCCGCCCAATAATCAAGGGGCAATTAATAAATTCATATGGGGCAACAAGCCCCCACGAATCAAGAGATCTATACTTTCAGTCCCAAAGGAACCTGGGTGGGGTTGGGCTCCCTGACCTCCCAGAAATATCACCTGGCCTCCCAAATAAGTAGGGTGGTTGAATGGGCTGTGGGGGAGAACCCCAAACCGTGGGTCATAATTGAGCAAGAACTGGCGGGCATCCACGCCTCAGCCCTGGGTTGGGTGGATACCCCACGCAGAATACAGGCGACTTGGCAAAACCCCCTCATGGAAGCTACTGTCAACTGCTTTAGAAAATACGCTTCGTCCTTAAACCTTACTAACCTATCGGGCCCACTTACTCCCCCTAAAAGACAATCCAGCGTTCAAACCAGCAGCAGACATACCATTTCTCACCTCTTGGGACCCCCCACTACCCTCCTAGGGTAAGGGACTTTGTGATTGCAGGGAAAATCAAAACACACCAGGAAATGGTTAGAATGAGAGATCTGACAACCCTTTCCAGTTGGCAGTACTTTCAAATTCGACACTTCTTACGCTCTATACTCAAAATTGGAAACTGGGCCCTGACCTTAACTCCATTTGAAAACTTAATAGTAAGTCCCGCGCCACACAGACACCTAATCTCCGCCATATATCAGATTCTTGTAGTCTCCACGATTCCAGATAAGCATAGTTACCAGGAGGCATGGGAGAGAGACCTCGGACAAATCTTTGAGAAAGAGCAATGGCAAAAAATCTTCAGCCTAAACCACAAAGGCTCTCTGAATATCAATACCCAAGAACTCGGGTTTAAAATACTATCTCGGTGGTACAAAACTCCACAAATATTACACAGAATCTTCCCCTCATCACCTGACTCCTGTTGGAGATGTGGGGCTGGTGGGTGCAACATCTTCCACATATTCTGGTCTTGCTCTGTTATTGTCCCTTTCTGGAAGGAAATTCATCACTTAATAGAGGTAATCACATGGGATAAAATCCCCTTTCACCCGGCTGCCTTACTTCTTCATGGCACCCATGAACCTATTAAGTCATACAAAAAATCAATAACTATCCATCTTGTTAACGCGGCAAGGGCAATGATTCACCTTCACTGGAAGTCTCCCAATGTACCATCTTTAAAGTCATGGATCAAGAGAATTGAATTTATTGAGCATATGGAACGCGTACGTACGAAAAGGGCGTCGGGAAAAAAAGGGCGCGTGGTATAAACGATAAATGGAAATATCGTTTATAGAAATTATTGTGTAGAATTTCGTTTATAAATAGTGATTTAAAATGTATAAATCACTAAATAATGTGTATGAGATCGGCAATTCTTAAAACGTTAATCTTCCCTGTTTGTAAAGTGAAACGTATATTTTCGTTTATTAAAAACCCTCCCTGTACCTATCCCTAACCCCTAGACCCCCTGTTGGTGCCTAAACCTAAGACCCCCCTGTTGGTGCCTAAACCTAAGACCCCCCTGTTGGTGCCTAAACCTAAGACCCCCCTGTTGGTGCCTAACCCTAAGACCCCCCTGTTGGTGCCTAACCCTAAGACCCCCCCTGTTGGTGCCTAACCCTAAGACCCCCCTGTTAGTGCCTAAACCTAAGACCCCCCTGTTAGTGCCTAAACCTAAGACCCCCTGTAGGTGCCTAAACCTAAGACCCCCCTGTTGGTGCCTAAACCTAAAACCCCCTATGGATAATAATGTTTTACAGACATGAATAAATAAAGAATGTAAAGAAAAAAAATGTAAATTATTTTTTTGGGTGGATAATAATGTGTTAGAAATGTTTTAGAAATAGTGATTTATTATCTTCATAAACGTTATTTGTCACGGGCTCATTTTGTAAACTTAAATCATCACAAACATAGTTATAAATCCTTAAAAATCTCCGGGCGCCGTTATAAATCCTTAAAAATCTCCGGCGCCTTATTTTCCCCCGTTCAGCGCCCATTAAACGATATTTATAATGAAAGTGAATGGGGCGCCCTTTTTGTCCACTTGTCTCATGCGCCCAAATCTACTGCTTCCATATTGAACACCTAATCCTCCTATCACATGAGCGATCTGAACAATACACCATGACCTGGTCGGTCTGGACGGATTTCCAGTGTTCAGACACATATAAACAAATTATGGATCCCAAGTAATCTTGGTCCAAATCAGTTTCTTGCATCTCTTCTTCTCTGTTTATCCTCTTCCCCTTATTCCTATGCTGACATCTCCCAACTCTCTTTCACTGATCAACTTTCATCTCTCTTCCCCCCCCCCCCCCCCCCCCCCCCCCCCGTGATGGTCCAGCTGTATAACCGTAGTCAACGACATGATTATCTAGAATCATAGCTCATGTTCCGTCTTTAAACTTTTAACATGCTTTCTGAAAAAAAGTTTTCCATGTGACATTTCTTGTGCTTCGGCACTTGTAAGATATTGTTATACTGTATGCTTTGTCATGTGTCATGTTTGAAATGACTATTCACTATTTTTTAATTGGCATGTATATGTTATTGGTTATATATCTTTCAATAAAACTTAATTGACAAAAAAAAAGAAAAACAGTGGTGGGTTCGTAGAAACGGGGCAGGCCATACATCTGGTATTATTACAAGGCGAACATCCGGGTGTGTGTTGGTTGTTTGTATGACTATCAGGAAGAGGCAGCCAGGGAAGCAGTGTGTGGATGGACTCATCCCTGGACAATGTCAGCCTCTGATGTCTCTGTCCCTTCCCATCCACCCAGTGTTGCTGTCACTCTCTCCCCTCCCCTCTGCAAGCCCCACCCCCCCCCCCCATGAGCGAGATGTGCTGGCTACTGTCATCTCTTATTTGCTCTGGGACAGTGGGAGGGTGTGAGAAAGAGCTGCTGTGTGGAAGGAAGAAGGAAACTGTATGAAGAGAGAGCTTCTGCCAGCACACTTTGCAACCATAGGCTCAACAGAGTTAGTACGGAGAAAGATGTGACTCTTTCTTTAGCTGCATATGCTAGCTGTCCTCTCTCTCTCTCTCTTCTGCTCAGCTTGTGCCTCAGACAATACAGCAGTGGCAGGAATCTCAAACATGTGCCTGTCCTCTCCTTACTATAGATCTGAGTTAGATACGATTGAGAGTCTGGGAGTAGAATTCTGAACCTCAGCAAACAGTACAGTGACTTCGCCATTGTACTCTATCATTTGTCTTTTATCAGCAAATGTGAAGTGAGATTCAGATGTTGTATAAAACTCACATATTGTGCACAAATACTGCTGTTTAAGTTTTCCCAATAGCTATGTGTTCTTCCTTTGTGTGTTTCTCCCAAAATAAGACATCCCCTGAAAATAAGCCCTAGCACATTTTTTGGAGCAAAAATTAATATAAGACACTGTCCTATTTTCGGGGAAACACGGTAGTTGTTGGCATCTACCGGTTTGAAATATGTTTTGGTTTTAATGAGGTTAAATTCGGTGAAGAGAGTTAAATCAAGGAATTCTATACTTATCGGAACGTATTTTGATGTGAATTTTAGTCCGGCCTGGTTGGAATTTAGATGATTGAGAAAGAGGTAAATGAGTTCAGTGTTACCATGCCAAATGAAAATGAGGTCATCAATATAGCGCCTGTAAAATCTAATGTTATTGGTGTAGGGGTTATTAGATTGCATGATTTGGGATTCGAGGAGGCCCATGGAAAGGTTAGCATAGGACGGGGCAAAGAACGACCCCATCGCTGTACCGTTCGTTTGGTGGTAAGTCTTGTCCATGAATATGAAAGTATTGTTCTTTAGGATAAACTCAGTGCAATTGACTAAAAATGACTGTTGGCTTGGGGGCATCAGAGGATTGGTGGATAAGAAATATTTAACTGCCGAAATTCCGTATGAGTGAGGTATATTCGTATATAGGGAAGTAACATCGCAGGTGAGCCAAGAGTAATCCTTTTGCCAGGGAATAGAGCTGAGGAGTTCAATGAGATGTGTGGAATCTCTGAGATAAGAATTGAGTGATTGTACGTGTGGTTGTAAATGTTGGTCAACAAAGCGTGAGAGATTACTGGTTGGTGAGTCTATGCCAGAAATGATGGGACGCCCAGGTGGTTTGATCAGGGATTTATGAATCTTGGGCAGGTAGTAAAAGAATGGAGTTTGTGGGTGTTGGTTGATGATGAAGTTTCTCTCATTTTTAGAAATGATATTATTGTGGAGTGCATTATTAATGAAAGATTTGAGATTTTTGTTTAGTTCTGGGGTGGGATCGGTGTCAAGAATTTCGTAGTAGTTAGTGTCGCTGAGCAGGCGTTCTGCTTCCTCTAAATAGTCGCTAGTGTTTAGAATGACAATACCCCCCCCCCCCTTATCTGCTGGTTTGATAGTGAGATTATGATTATTCTGTAATGCTTTTATGGCTGTCTTTTGTTGGCGAGTAAGATTGGAGGAGGAGTTAGGTTTTTGTTGTGTGGATATTTTGTAGGTCCTGCAGTACTAGTGAGTAAAAGGTATCAATGAAGTTACCTTTTGGTGCTGTTGGGTAGAAACGGGATCTTCCCTTTAACTGGGTGGCAATGAAGCGTTCTGTATTAATTTCAGGGGAGGAAACTACACAGGTTGGTGTGGAGTCATTGTTGGGAATGATCAAAGCTGTGGATTCATGAGTAATTGATGGTTTCAGTTTTTTTATTGCGAAATGTCGTTTCAGAGTAAATTTGCGTATGTAGGCATTCAAGTCTGAAAAAATTTGGAACATATTAGATTGATTGGTGGGACAAAAGGATAATCCTTTTTCAAGTAAAGTTGTTTCGCTGTGGGATAATAGGGGGTTGGACAAATTGAAGATACACTTGGTTTGTTCTGATGGGGGTTTAGATCCTGTTTTTATTGTTGTTTGTTGTGTTTTCCTTTTGCCTCGCTTGCCTCTTTTTCGGATTCTGGGAGAGGTCTTTTTTTCTTGGGTTGCAATATAATCCGGGATGCTTTTGGACTGGGTAATTGGTTTGTAAGTATGTTTTGGGACAGGGTGGCGGGAAGATCTAAAAAAGATGAGGTGAGTGTATTATTGGCATTATTGAGAATAACCTTTGGGGTTGTGGGGTAACTTCTGTTTAGTTGGAAAAAGGTCTCGATGGATGTTTGTGTAGTGATAGTGGGTAGTTTATTGTTTGTGTTGGTGTTTTCGGTCAGAAGGGCAATTTGGTCATTGGTCTCGTCACGTTTAGAATTATCCTGATTGGTGGGATTGGGTTTGGTGGGTTCAAAGTCGTAAATGCTGATTTGAGAGGCTCTGATGGGTGAATTTGGTTCTGGATCTGAAAAGGGGGGGGGGGGGGACTCATGTGTAGTTCAGCAGAATTGGGTTTCATTGTTGGTATGAGATATAGGGGGATCCTGCTGAACTAGACATGAGTGACAATCTCACCCCCCCCCCCCCCCCCCCTTTTCAGATCCAGAACCAAATTCACCCATCAGAGCCTCTCAAATCAGCATTTACGACTCGGAACCCACCACACCCAATCCCACCAATCAGGATAATTCTAAACGTGACGAGACCAATGACCAAATTGCCCTTCTGACCGAAAACACCAACACAAACAATAAACTACCCACTATCACTACACAAACATCCATCGAGACCTTTTTCCAACAAAACAGAAGTTACCCCACAACCCCAAAGGTTATTCTCAATAATGCCAATAATACACTCACCTCATCTTTTTTACATCTTCCCGCCACCCTGTCCCAAAACATACTTACAAACCAATTACACAGTCCAAAAGCATCCCAGATTATATTGCTACCCAAGAAAAAAAGACCTCTCCCAGAATCCAAAAAAGAGGCAAGCGAGGCAAAAGGAAAACGCAACAAACTACAATAAAAACAGGATCTAAACCCCCATCAGAACAAACCAAGTGTATCTTCAATTTGTCCAATCACCTATTATCCCACAGCGAAACAACTTTACTTGAAAAAGGATTATCCTTTTGTCCCACCAATCAATCTAATATGTTCCAAATCTTTTCAGACTTGAATGCCTACATACGCAAATTAACTCTGAAACGTAAGAAAGAGCCAATCGCACTCTTCTGGCACTCCACCCTTAGTCAGAAGAAAGGGGGTGAGGTGTGCAGGGCTTGTCTCCGGATACCACAGAGAATAGTAGTAGTAGATCAAATGGAAGTCCGCACCACCTCCTTAGGGTAAATCTTGTTTTATTAGTATCAAAAACACATTAAAAAGAACCAATAGGCAAGACAGTCCGCTGTTTCGGGCTCCTGCCCTTCTTCATGTTGCCAGGTTCTGAATACATGTTCAAACACATCACATATACACAAGAGTAACCAATCAGATTCAGTATTCCAAAAAAGAGGACCTGATGGGGAACTGCTCATTTAAATACAAAACCACTCCTCCCCATGTATCTCTATGGGGCACCAGTATCCTTTACTAATACATTGAGCATATAAGTTACAGATTTAAATTTTACTCCATATAGGATAAATATATCTGCAGGCAATACCCCCATGCGTCGTAGGGTTCTCCTGGCTATAGATCGCATTTACCTCATTCAAACAGTGTATCGCTGGTTTGTAAACAAACAAACCCCCGTGGTCACAGTCCAATCAAAACGCTATATGCGTCCGCATCATGGTCTGGGATACGCCTATATCATGTGGCCACTCTTGCCGACCAATCAGAAGAGATAAGCGTCATATGACGCGGCCAAACGTACGCATAGTTCAAAGTGCCGACCAATAGGGTCATACATAACACGTCAGCCCCATAGTGTTAGTGGCCATGCGAACGCGCAAAATCGCCTGTCAAATGCCGAACAAAAGTACGCAATGTTAATGCGGCCATGCGAACGCGCCAAAACGCCAATCAAATGTTAAATAAGGGCACAGATAAGCGTCACAGATAAGCGTCATATGACGCATATGATGCGGCCAAACGTGCGCATAGTTAAACGTGCCGACCCATCGGATCATACATAACACGTCAGCCCCATAGTGTTAGTGGCCATGCAAACGGTCAAAAACGCCTGTCAAATGCCGAACAAAAGTACGCAATGTTAATGCGGCCATGCGAACGCGCCAAAATGCCGATCAAATGTTAAATAAAGGCACAGAAACTCACCCCAGGCAAGACATCGCTATGTCAAAGGGGAGAGTATGTGTCAAAAGCAAAAACACGCATATTTCAAACTGGACATAATCCAAGATAGCAAATGCGATAATATATAACCAGAAGAACACACATTACTCTATAAATCTATATTGATTGTTATACTCTAAAATTTAAAATTAATATAACAAAGACCCCTAAGTGAACTCCTAAACAAACATATATACAACAAGAGCAAACCAATTACCAATCAAGGCGTAAGTCATAGTCCCTATTTAATCCAGAATTAATCGTATCCAATTCCCTAATCCACCTGGATTCCATTTTTAGAAGTTTGGACAGCCTATCACCTCCTTTTTTATCTGAGGGGACACTACCAATGATACATACTTTGTGTTGACTTACATTATGTCTAAAAGAAGTGAAATGTTCTGACACAGCTTGATCCCTATTATGATTACGTATGGCGGATTTGTGCGATGCCAGTCTGTCTTTAAGTCTTTGGGTCGTTTGGCCCACATAACATTTGCCACAAGGGCATTTAAGTAAGTAGACTACCCAACTGGAATCGCACGAATATCTGCCATGTATCTTATATTTCTTTCCACTGGTAGGATGTGAAATAGTGTCCCCCCGAATGAGGCTATTGCATATGTGGCAGTTGAGACATGGAAAAGTGCCACAGCGTCCCCTATAAGTGGCTTGATTAGCAATATCTGAGTGTACAAGTTTGCTGCGAAGGGAAGGAGGTCTTTTATAACAAAACATAGGTGGCTGTTTAAATTCAGGTATATATGGCAATGAGTCACCTAAAATGTTCCAATTGCGTTTAACACATTTTTCAACCTGATGGCTAACGGTATTATAAGTGGATACCAGCATAACTCTATCCATTTTGGAATTTTTAGAATTCTTAGACTTTTTATTGGTCATATGTTGTTTATGTAGTTGTTCATTAAGTATTTTATCAGGGTAGCCCCTCTGTCTAAACCTTCCCACCATCTCAGCAAGTCTTGTATCCTGATTGTCTTTCTCACTGACAATTCTATTTATTCTTTGAAACTGTCCTCCTGGGATGTTACTAACCATATGTCTGGGATGAAAGCTGCTAAAGTGCAGAATAGCATTACAGTCTGTTTGCTTCCTGTACAAGTCAGCAAGCAATTTACCATCTTTCTTGTATATCTTAGTATCCAAGTATGCGTACGTTTGGCCGCATCATATGCGTCATATGACGCTTATCTGTGACGCTTATCTGTGCCCTTATTTAACATTTGATTGGCGTTTTGGCGCGTTCGCATGGCCGCATTAACATTGCATACTTTTGTTCGGCATTTGACAGGCGATTTTGCGCGTTCACATGGCCACTAACACTATGGGGCTGACGTGTTATGTATGACCCTATTGGTCGGCACTTTGAACTATGCGTACGTTTAGCCGCATCATATGACGCTTATCTCTTCTGATTGGTCGGCAAGAGTGGCCACGTGATATAGGCGTATCCCAGACCATGATGCGGACGCATATAGCGTTTTGATTGGACTGTGACCACGGGGGTTTGTTTGTTTACAAACCAGCGATACACTGTTTGAATGAGGTAAATGCGATCTATAGCCAGGAGAACCCTACGACGCATGGGGGTATTGCCTGCAGATATATTTATCCTATATGGAGTAAAATTTAAATCTGTAACTTATATGCTCAATGTATTAGTAAAGGATACTGGTGCCCCATAGAGATACATGGGGAGGAGTGGTTTTGTATTTAAATGAGCAGTTCCCCATCAGGTCCTCTTTTTTGGAATACTGAATCTGATTGGTTACTCTTGTGTATATATATGTGATGTGTTTGAACATGTATTCAGAACCTGGCAACATGAAGAAGGGCAGGAGCCCGAAACAGCGGACTGTCTTGCCTATTGGTTCTTTTTAATGTGTTTTTGATACTAATAAAACAAGATTTACCCTAAGTAGATCCATTTGATCTACTAATTAACTCTGAAACAACATTTCGCAATAAAAAAAACTGAAACCATCAATTACTCACGAATCCACAGCGTTGATCATTCCCAACAATGACTCCACACCAACCTGTGTAGTTTCCTCTTCTGAAATTAATACAGAACGCTTCATTGCCACCCAGTTAAAGGGAAGATCCCGATTCTACCCCACAGCACCAAAAGGTAACTTCATTGATACCTTTTACTCACTAGTACTGCAGGACCTACAAAATATCCACACAACAAAACCTAACTCCTCCTCCAATCTTACTCGCCAACAAAAGACAGCCATAAAAGCATTACAGAATAATCATAATCTCACTATCAAACCAGCAGATAAGGGGGGAGGGATTGTCATTCTAAACACTAGCGACTATTTAGAGGAAGCAGAACGCCTGCTCGGCGACACTAACTATTACGAAATTCTTGACACCGATCCCACCCCAGAACTAAACAAAAATCTCAAATCTTTTATTAATAATGCACTCCACAATAATATCATTTCTAAAAATGAGAGAAACTTCATCATCAACCAACACCCAAAAACTCCATTCTTTTACTACCTGCCCAAGATTCATAAATCCCTGATCAAACCACCTGGGCGTCCCATCATTTCTGGCATAGACTCACCAACCAGTAATCTCTCACGCTTTGTTGACCAACATTTACAACCACACGTACAATCACTCAATTCTTATCTCAGAGATTCCACACATCTCATTGAACTCCTCAGCTCTATTCCCTGGCAAAAGGATTACTCTTGGCTCACCTGCGATGTTATTTCCCTATATACGAATATACCTCACTCATACGGAATTTCGGCAGTTAAATATTTCTTATCCACCAATCCTCTGATGCCCCCAAGCCAACAGTCATTTTTAGTCAATTGCACTGAGTTTATCCTAAAGAACAATACTTTCACATTCATGGACAAGACTTACCACCAAACGAACGGTACAGCGATGGGGTCGTTCTTTGCCCTGTCCTACGCTAACCTTTCCATGGGCCTCCTCGAATCCCAAATCATGCAATCCAATAACCCCTACACCAATAACATTAGATTTTACAGGTGCTATATTGATTACCTCATTTTCATTTGGCATGGTAACACTGAACTCATTTCCCTCTTTCTCAATCATCTAAATTCCAACCCGGCCGGACTAAAATTCACATCAAAATACGATCCGATAAGTATAGAATTCCTTGATTTAACTCTCTTCACCGAATTTAACCTCATTAAAACCAAAACATATTTCAAACCGGTAGATGCCAACAACTACATACAATTTGACAGTTTTCATTATCGCCCCTGGACCATCAATACACCCTATAGCCAGTTCAGAAGGATCCACAAAAACTGCACCGACATCACCGATTATAACTCCCAATCTGAAATACTTTCAAAAAAATTCCAAGCCCGTAAATACCCCAAAAAACTCATCAAAGATGCCATATTCAGAGCCAAAAAACCCAAAACCACTAACACACCGTTAGACCCTGAACAACCAGCCACTGATAATTGCCCTTAATTCATCAGACAATTCAATGCCCAGCACCCTCAGATCCGATCAATCCTAAAGAACAGATGGGAAATCCTACTTCAGGATCCATACCTCTGCCCTATTATTCCAAAAACCCCTGCCATCACCTTTAGAAGAGCACCTAATTTAAAAAGTCTCCTAGCACTCAGCCGGCTAAGAATACCCACATCTGATAGTCATGCAAACAACCAACACACACCCGGATGTTCGCCTTGTAATAATACCAGATGTATGGCCTGCCCGTTTCTACGAACCACCACTGTTTTTCAATCCAACAATACCAAAGTGCAATATCCAATCAAAAACTATCTAACCTGTACCTCCAGATATGTTATCTACATCATCACCTGCCCCTGTCGCATTCAGTACCTGGGGAGGACCACCCAACCAGCACGCAGTAGAATTGGACAACATAAAAGGAATATACTCAAAAACTTCCCACTCCACAGCGTATCCAAACACTTCGGCACCCATCACCAAAGCGACCCCTCTCTGTTCCGCATCACCCTTACTGAATCCGTCACACAACAACAGCACGATGCTTTTGAAAAACTGAGGGCGAGGCGAAATGTTTTGGATTCAAATTTTAAAGACCCTCACGCCAGAGGGCCTCAATGAACAGTTAGAAAAAAATCACTAATTAACTCCGATTATTTTTATCCCTTCGGTCGCCTCTTTTATCATCTTTGTTTTATTCTTTTTATTGATATAGTGATACCTAAGTCTTTTTTATTCAGTATTTTATCATCATTATCTGTATCATTATTGGTGTCTTACTATATATTATATCATCCTTCTGCTTTTATTTTGTTTTTTGAGAAAATCTCCGTTCCATAAATGTGCTCTCATAGCTTACAATGATCTAGATACGTTGGGTCCAATATGATGTGTCCTTAATGTGATCCCTTTTAGGATGTCAGATTGAGAGCCTTATAGATCACTGGGGCCAACACCCCCGCGACAGAAGCAGTATGTAATTTTCCACGTAATTTTCCACTTGATTTTATTGTTAAAATTTGTATTTTTGATATTTAATTTTTTATTCATCCATGTCTAAATGTCTGTTATGGTTGTTGTTATTTTTATTAATATTGTTGTTATTTTTATACTAATAATGTTTATATTTTGCTATACCAATCTCGCTTAATTGCACATAACCCTGTTCCCTTTTTCCTTTTTTCCTTTTTGTACCAAAAAAAGAAAAAACATAAGACTCAAATTGTGATAGTAACCCAATAATAATAATCTTGGCCAACATTGCCCACTAGATGTCACCAGAGCGCAACACGGATAACCACATATTGCCATATACTAACTCTATATGAGAAAAAAACAAACACGAGATTTATAAAACACCTTTAATCATTTTTACAATAAGCACTACAAAGAGCTGTGACTGGAGCCCTTGTATGCGTTTCCCATTCATATTTTGACAATACGACCCTTCCCTGGCAGCTGCCCACACCCAACATGGCGCAGAGTTCCTTTGCACATGCGCACTTTAGCGCTCCCAACTCTCCCGAGCACCTCCGCCGCCAGGCGGAAGTGACATATCACCCATACTTCCCGATGCGGAAGTCTAGACGCATTGGGGTCCGCAGCGCGGCCTTGCGTATGGCATCATTGCGATACGTGGGCGCCCCGTGATGACGCATATGGATGGTCGCATTCACCTCCAGCGTGGCCAAAACAAACCCGCCCACATAGCAAGCAATTAGGGGCGGTCCCTGGACTATTTAAACAGCAAGTCAGTAACACCTGGGCACAAAGGCGCCAGGTGTTACTCGGACATTACGTTGGTAAGCTTTATCATTCAGTCTTCTCTTCCTGCTGCCGTTTTGACTGTTCTTGACTGTTGTTACCCTCCTTACTATTCCTATTAGTCCTCTAATTTGCCTAACTGACTATACCCTAGCTGACACTCTCTCTCTCTCCCTCTCTCCCTGTAATTTCTATAACACATACAATATACTCTGTAGGATTTTCTCACCATCACTATATCAAGCATTAATACAGCACGATGCTCCACCCTTTTATATCCCTGCCCAGCAAACCCAATCTCTTTCTACACCAAGCCCCCCCCACCCCCACCACTCTTTTCCCCCCTCTTGCCCCTCCGGTTATAAAAATTCCCTTTCCATCACCCCAGTTCCCAAAAACCACTCCCTAACCCATATATATATATATATATACACTACACAATGATGAACTTGATTTATCTATTTATTTATGTAATACGTTTTGTCCGAACACACACCAATATGTGATCAGTTTGAAGAAAAAAGCGGGGCACCACTCCTTTAAAAGTCCCTTTATTCCGGTGGGGGAGACAGCAGGTACATGCAGTGGGGGTATCAAGTGCCTGACAGCTGTTTCGCTGGTTTAAACCAGCTTCTTCAGAGGCAGTATGTACACAAGACACCATAAAAACGCTTCTTAAATATTGTAATGGAGGCCAGGGCTGGGACAAGGTAAAACACCAACAGAGGCTGAGCTGCCCAAGTGCCCCCCCCCCCCCCAATGCGCCCCCCCCCCCCTTCTCCCCCCATGTGTGCCCCCTAATGTAACAATAAATTATGCACAAAAAACAGTATTTTTCCACACACACAAAAAAAACGAATTGCCCATCAGCGAGCTCTGCATTACGGCTGAGCAGTGCAGGGGACGAGGGATGCTAAAGGGGAAGATGATGCTGTGACTCATATGTCACAACACAACAAATAAAAAAAACATTAAAACATTTTATTTAAAAGGAGGTCAGGGGTACAAATAATGAGTTGAACTTACCTGTGGCTTCTAGCAGCCCGCCTGTGCCCACAACACATCACTACAAGTCCCTCTGGCCAGCAGCAGTGACGACCACAAAGCTGGCCAGTTGCCGCCAGTCGGTGGCTACTGCGCATGTACAACTGCAAGCAGTTTGCACACTGTGCAATTTTCATGTACTGCAGATGCACAGAACGCTCCAGACCCACGGGAGCACGATGAGGAGGCACGTGGCCGGCCAGCTTAGCTGAGATCACCGCTGCTGGCCAGAGGGACTTGGAATGGCATCGTGGGCACAGCATTGGAGGACTCCGGGGAGCAGAAAGAATCCCCAGGTAAGTTAAGTTTAAAAAGTTTATTTTAATCAAACTTTACATTTATTTAAGTTAAACTCAGACAGCATAATAATCTGCCACATGTGTTTATAGGTGCAGAATGAATGATATACTATAGCCACAAACAGTCATTCTGCACCTATATACACACACATGTGACAGACACTGTGCTGCTTGCCTGCAATAACCATACAACTAGGCAGTCACTGACACTGTCAATAATAATTCAGGAAGGATCAACTACTCACTGTCTGTATGTGTGTCACACTGTCACTACTAGAATGGCCGCGGGTGCTAGCCCAGCCAGACCAGTCCCGAGTCTCGACTAATACGCAGCCAGCCCAGCCAGAAGGCGACTGCGAGGGACGTTATGAGAAGAGAAGAAAGGGGCGCTGCGGGCTCACGACAGACAGACACCAGCCACAGCCAGCCAGCTACAGTATTAAGAGAAGGGGGCAGGCGCTACTCGCACGAGAGCCAACAGGAAGCGTCAGCCACAGTACGTGAGATGCGCGCTTACAATCAGGGTCGAACTGGGACACTGGGGGCCCACCAGAGAAATGTAAGCCTGGGGCCCATGCACCCTATGATTTGGAAAACATACAATACCCTAGTGGTCCCCATAACAGAACTACATAGTGGAATAGTGATCTCCCTCCCCTATACAGTCCACTGTACTCTGTGAAGTGCTGCAGAAGATGTCAGTGCTATATAAATACATAATAATATGGCAGGACATTAGACAATAACTATGGTAAGGATAAGATTGTGAGCTCCTTTGAGGACAGTCAGTGACATGACTATGTACTCTGTAATGTGCTGCAGAGGATATCAGTGCTATATAAATACATAATAATAATAAGGTAGGACATTAGACTATGACTATGGTAGGATTAGAGTGTGAGCTCCTCTGAGGACAGTCAGTGACATGACTATGTATGTACTCTGTAATATACTGCAGGAGATGTCAGTGCTATATAAATACATAATAATAATATGGTAGGACATTAGACTATGACTATGGTAGGGTTAGAGTGTGAGCTCCTCTGAGGACAGTCAGTGACATGACTATGTACTCTGTAATGTGCTGCAGGAGATGTCCAGTTCTGAAAAAAATTATGTCACACAAAAACAGTGAAATATCAATAGGCTCTCTTCACTAAAGTGAAGCATGCAGACAGTACATGTGGATCAAACCAGCTCTGGCAATAAATCACAGGTCTCATCAGCCTTCTCTTGTCTGCATACTCTGGCCCAGGTGTGATGCAGCTATCGGATATTTACAGCTTTGCTATCTTTCCTCCATCTGCATTGTCTTCCTGCCATCACTTCTCTTATGGTAATTACATTCTTTTCCCAGCTTTCACTGTATACATAAGAGTGTCCTCTCCATCTGTCCTCAGGTCTGTAACTGAAAGCTGTCCTTTCTGTAATGACGCCATACACTTTTTCCTCCTCCACTAGCGTTTCTTATCTTTTCATCCTCTGCACTTTCAGAGACATTCCCCTCCGTGTTTTCTGACAGTTATTTCCCTAACGAGCTGCTCTTTTTCACAGCCCTGCATCTCCTTTGAGCCAGCTCTCCTCTCCAGCTTCTCAATTGAAAATCCGCGCTGCTCTAAGCACTGCAGCTGAGAGCCACGTGGTCTGTGAAGTGTGCGAGTCACCCTTCACATGCTGCTTTCCCGAACTCTGCTGGTGGCCCTGCTCACATTCCCCATGCCAGCAACATCTGTCATGCTGGAACTGCTGGCCGGGGAGAAACTCTCACTCAGCAATGTGTGCATTGTGCAGGACTACACGGCTGTGGCACGATCCTGGTGCCTGTGTGTGCACAGTTGCACACAGCATGTGGGGACTTAGGGGTGGGACCCACGGAATGTAACATGCCCGGCGACAGATGGAGAGAGCGGGGGGCGGAGCCGGTCGGCATGATTGACACCATGGGTGGCAAATCAATTAGCAGGCGCTGGGAAAGACACACAGTCATAGCTAATGAAAAATCTGATCCTGCACGGCTGCGCCCATCAGTGAGCTCACTGAGCTTTGCCCCGAGGCTGTAGCCTTGTGAGCCTATGTGTCGGCCCGGCTCTGATGGAGGCCAGAAACACCCTCCCACCTCTCCGAGAAACAAGTACTCTGATTGGGTGCTGGGCGACACAAACCACCTCCTTACCTCTAAACCTGACAGACACCTGCGCTCAGCCAACCGCTGACATCGCCGCATTCTGTCTAGAGGAAGCTACGTCATCGGGGTAAGGTCGTCCAATCAGCTGGGAGTAAGGCGGGGGTTATGGCTTCCCCCATTACGGCAAGAGAACGAGCAGCGTTAGCCAGCGTGGAGCGCATACCATACGGACTTCCGTATGAGGGGGCGGAAACCTACCTAACTGAGTGTCTGGGACGGCTCTAGCCAATGGCGAGCGGCGAGTCTCCCCGCACACACAGTCCCAGCACTCTTACTGGTCATCGGTTAAGCACTCCTCAAGCATGGATACGCCCACTGCAGCTTGTAAACACTGAACGTTCTCCAGCAAGTTGCATAGTAAAGTGAACATGTGAGAGAAAAACACAATGGTAATACCAGTTGTTTACAATTTGCAGGTATTCTAACAGTTCCGCCACCCCGACGAGGAGGTAACCGAGAGTTATTGCTATTACAGCAAGAGGCCAGGATCATTTCATTAACTAAGGCATGTGGCCCTTTGGGCTTAAATGATAGGAATGAGCTGCATTGTTTTCTGACTCCGTATTAGCCCATACTGTGTCCTGATACGACCCATGCACCCTTGCTACTATATTTCAGATACTTCTCTTTAGATATGTTGGTAACTGTGAAGTTTATGCTTAGTATGTGGTGTATATTTACAGATGAAGCTATTTTTAGGTTTTAATTCTCATGTGTTTTTAATCACTTTTCTATGCAACTTGCTGGAGAACGTTCAGTGTTTACAAGCTGCAGTGGGCGTATCCATGCTTGAGGAGTGCTTAACCGATGACCAGTAAGAGTGCTGGGACTGTGTGCGCGGGGAGACTCGCCGCTCGCCATTGGCTAGAGCCGTCCCAGACACTCAGTTAGGTAGGTTTCCGCCCCCTCATACGGAAGTCCGTATGGTATGCGCTCCACGCTGGCTAACGCTGCTCGTTCTCTTGCCGTAATGGGGGAAGCCATAACCCCCGCCCTACTCCCAGCTGATTGGACGACCTTACCCCGATGACGTAGCTTCCTCTAGACAGAATGCGGCGATGTCAGCGGTTGGCTGAGCGCAGGTGTCTGTCAGGTTTAGAGGTAAGGAGGTGGTTTGTGTCGCCCAGCACCCAATCAGAGTATTTGTTTCTCGGAGAGGTGGGAGGGTATTTCTGGCCTCCATTACAATATTTAAGAAGCGTTTTTATGGTGTCTTGTGTACATACTGCCTCTGAAGAAGCTGGTTTAAACCAGCGAAACAGCTGTCAGGCACTTGATACCCCCACTGCATGTACCTGCTGTCTCCCCCACCGGAATAAAGGGACTTTTAAAGGAGTGGTGCCCCGCTTTTTTCTTCAAATTGATTGGATGGCAAAGTTTCTTGGATGAGCACACTCTGCATCTTGGTCCCAGCCCTGGTGTGTCTGCCCTGCTACATTTGGTGCCAGGTACTGTTGTCTTTTTCTGTTTTTACACACCAATATGTGCCTTTTTGTTCCCAGCTGTGTGCTCCTACTTTATACTGCCTGATGAAGCGGGTGTAGACCTGCAAAACGCGTTGTACTAAACCCTTTGGAGTATAACATTAAAATTTTTCCTATATTGAATTACACAGCTTTCCTGTGTCTGCTTGAGGGAGGTAAGTCCATCACTGCCTCCTAAGCAATTTTTAACATTTTAAATATTGTTTTTACTCTTTTGGCGCCTCTGTTCAGTCTATAACATATTATATATCCACCTTTGGTGGAGGGGGATACCCCTTCTTTTCACGTCTACAGAGAGCGACTTCTTAATCCTGAGTGGGGACAGGTCAATCTCCTCACCTGCTTATACAGTGGTTGCCTGGAGGTAACCCGTGTTTGTGGGTATACATTTTACTCCTTTCTCAAACATATCAATTGCCTTAACCTACTACACCATATTGGGCTCTCGGTTCTGCTTTCTTTAAAACGTGGGGCATGTCTGGCTACCTAATACTAGAAGCATATGTGGCTACCAAATGCTAGAGACCACATCTGATTAGATAATACTGAGGTGCGCCTCGGCCTACCTAATACTGGGTTGCACTTCAGGCTATGTGATACTAGGGGGCACCTTTGTGTCCAACTACTGTGGGCACATCTGGCTCCCTAATATTGAGGGGCACATCTGGCTATATAATACTTGTCACCACCTCTGGCTATCTAATGTTATTTGGGGGCTCATCTTCATCAGTAATTCTGGGGCACACCCCAGGCTACCTAACACTGGGATGGGTTGTTGGGGTCCCTTGATAGTTCATTAATAGATCATGAAGAAGGTTCCGCACACAGGCCAGGTTAAGGAACTTGTACTTTTATTGTCCCATCACACAACAATACAGCAGCTGGCCGTTATCCCCTTTAAATCTTTCGCATCACGAGATCACTCGCTGGCGCATGATCGAGGAACAAGGGAGCCACTCTGTGGTCGCCATCCTGTGTTAGGCAGTCACAGAGTGGTTCAGAATAAGCTAAATCCCACCTCTTTTCCCGAGCCTCTGAAACTACAGAATGTAGCAACATAAAACTACTTTTATTACTAATATCAATAATACATTTTACCTGGGGCCTTAACCCTCCTGGCGATTTGCTATAAATCCGCCAGGGGGCAACAAATCCTTTTTTTTTTTTTTTTTAATTATTTTTCATGTAGCGAGACAAGGTCTCGCTACATGACAGCCGCTGCTCAGCGGCATCCCCCAGGCCCGAAGAACGGGATCTCCTGGAGGGCTTCCCCATCGCCATGGCGATGGGCGGGATGACGTCATCGACGTCGTGATGTCAAAGGGGACTCCGATCCACCCCACAGTGCTGCCTGGCACTGATTGGCCAGGCAGCGCACGGGGTCTGGGGGGGGGCAGCCGCGGCGCGACAAATAGCGGCGGATCGCCGGTAGCGGTGGCGATCGCATTGCACACACAGCTAGCAAAGTGCTAGCTGCGTGTAGCAAAAAAAAAATGTATGCAAATCGGCCCAGCGGGGCCTGAGCGGTGCCTTCCGGCGACATAGCCCGAGCTCAAGGTTAAGTAAGTGAAGCACCACAGTTTGTAGATACACACCTGCTTTATCCTTATGTAAAATAAAAGTTACACAAATAGTAAACATTACCTTGGATTATTATTTCCATTGTTTTCTAAAGAGTTCCCGATAAGGATATTGGCACCGGCCAGCCGATCCCAGCAGCAGTCCGCTCTGTTAGCGATGACGACTTTGGTGATTTTATGGGGCTGCAGTAAGTCCACCCTCCACCAGGGGGAGACATCATTGTTGGTGCAGGCGCAAGAACCAGAAAGGAAGTTGGAGTCCAAGTTGCCATCAATAGCTTTCTTGGCAGCACTGTCATCATTGTAGGTAGAGGACTGTACTGCTTGACCTTTCAGGGCAACATTTTCATCTGTGTTAATGAAATATAAACAGATGAGAACTTGTTGAAACATTTTAGGAACCATAAAATACCAATTTTATTTGTGTAAACATGTAACAGGCCAAACCACAGGTGTACCTATGAATCATAGGGACCTCCAGCAAAACTTTGATGGGCACCCAATGTTCCCACCCCTTCCCTTGGTATCCCCTGGTGACCCTCACAACCTGGGGCCCATCTTGCAAGGGTCAGAAAAAACATCAACATTGTGATCTTCACACCCATAACAAGCGTAGCTACAAATACACTTTGTCTGAAAGATGGACTCCTTTCTCAGAGGGAGAAAAGTAAGAGTTGGGGTCCCCTAGCAGCTCTGGGCCCCCCTGCGGCCACAGGAGATGTTCCCCTGTAGTTATGCCCCTGGAGAAAACTATTCCTCCTTTATTGCACAAATCCCCGTGTTGTTCAGCTCCCCAAACAATACATGAAGGAGGTGACAATATGAAATAGACACTTGGAAAAATGAAAGATATTTCTTCCTTAGAATTAATAAATGAAATAAAAGTAATACATTTTCTGGTAAGATTCATGGATCATCTCCTTTATATGCAAACAAATCACACAAAAAAGCTTTATCTGGAGTTTCCAGCATTTGGAAATATTGTATGTTATTGCATATAAAGCATCACATTATTTTTACCATGCATTGAATATAATGTACAGTATTTAATTAGCCACTTCCAGCAGCTATAGGTCCATTATTTCCCAAAGAGGAACACAACTTACCATAGGGCACCCCAAACACCTGAACTTCACACAGCTGGAGGAATTGGTGCTGCCCAAAGATGACGATGTTCACATATTGTCCAACCATATTGTTACACTGGAAGGTCAGAGCGCTACTGTTCTGTATGGAGGAGATCACTGCACAGCTGTAACAACATAGCAAAGGGAAGACAATAAAAGGATGTTTAGTAAGTGCAGATAGGGTTGCCAATGTGACCTCCTTAGGGGCTGCCTCTGGTTACCTAATACTAGAGTGCCCCACAGGCTGCGTAATATTGCGGGGCACATCTGGCTACCTAATACTAGAGTGCCCCACAGGCTGCGTAATATTGCGGGGCACATCTGGCTATCTAATACTAGAGTGCCCCACAGGCTACATAATGCTGCGGGGCACATCTGGCTACCTAATACTAGCATGCACCACAGGCTACATAATACTGCGGGGCACATCTGGCTACCTAATACTAGAGTGCCCCACAGGCTACGTAATACTGCGGGGCACATCTGGCTACCTAATACTAGCATGCACCACAGGCTACATAATACTGCGGGGCACATCTGGCTACCTAATACTAGCATGCAACACAGGCTACGTAATACTGCGGGCACATCTGGCTACCTAATACTAGAGTGCCCCACAGGCTACGTAATACTGCGGGGCACATCTGGCTACCTAAAACTAGCATGCACCACAGGCTACGTAATACTGCGGGGCACATCTGGCTACCTAATACTAGAGTGCCCCACAGGCTACATAATGCTGCGGGTCACATCTGGCTACCTAATACTAGCATGCACCACAGGCTACATAATACTGCGGGGCACATCTGGCTACCTAAAACTGGAGATTACACCTGGATACCTGATACTGAGGGGTACATAATATGTGTCACCACATGCTGAATACTTAGGCATATTTCAGGCTCTATAATACTAGGGGCAGCATCTGTCTCCCTAATACTATTTTGGGGCACATCTGGCTACATAATACTGTGGGCACCTTGAGTTGGGAATACTGGGATGCACCTTGGGTTGTTTTTACTGGAGACCACATTTGTTTACCTAATACTGGGGTCTTCCTCTGTCTATCTAATACTATTTGGGGGTGCACCTCTGGCTATCTAAAGGGGGCACATCTGGTTACCTAATATTTCTTATCATTTTCTATCTAATACTATTTGAGGTGCACCTAAATGGTTTTTATGGACTCAATTAGGACTTTGGTCTATTCCTTTCCCATACTCCCTCTCCGTGGTGTAACTGCAAATCATGCTCCTCCCCCCCAGCAAAGCTTTGATGGTGCCCCCTAATGTTCACATTCTTTCCCTGGCCTCTCCTTGGTGACCCTCACAGCCTGGTGCCTATCTTGCCAGGGCCATAAAACAAGTGTGGCCATCATTATCTTCACACCCATAAAAGTGTAGCCACAAAGCACCTGACCTAAAGGATGGACCCTGTATTGGTGGAAGGGAAGTTTAGCAGTTGGGCTTCCCTGATCGCTCTGGTCCCTCTGGGGCTGCAGGGGCTTAACCTATTTCCCCGAACCTTTGAGACTTCAGAACGCAGGTAAAAAAGTGACATAAAAATATTTTTTTTATTAGTATTATCATTAATATGGATTAACTGGGACCTTAGGCAAGTAAGGCCCTATAGTTTGTAGATACACACCTGCTTTATCCTTAAGTAAAAAACATTACACAAATAGTAAACGTTACCTTGGATTATTATTTCCATTGTTTTCTAAAGAGTTCCCGATAAGGATACTGGCACCGGCCAGCCGATCCCAGCAGCAGTCTCCTCTGTTAGTGATGACGATTTTGGAGATTTTATGGGGCTGCAGTAAATCCACCCTCCACCAGGGGGAGACATCATTGTTGGTGCAGGCACAGGTGCCAGAAGTGAAGTTGGAGTCCAAGTTTCCATCAATGGCTTTATTGGCAGTATTTACAGCATTGTAGGTAGAGGACTGTACTGCTTGACCTTTGAGGGCAACATTTTCACCTGCATTAATAAAATAAGCAGGTGAAAAATAAATACTTTTTGGAAACCAAAACCCCAACTTTATTTGTGAAAACATGTAACAGGGCAAACTATACCACCTTCTTTGCACAAATCCTAGCAGTTGTGTTCAGCACCCAACATAGTATCGGTAGCCCTGGATAAACACGATAGTGACTGTAGGTTTGCTTACATCTTGAATCTGTCCATAAGTCAAAACATTGGGTTATCTCTCTTCACTGTACATCCTCTTTGCCCCCTGCATCTCCAGTGTCTATCTTTGTGCCACCTCTGTTGCCCCCATGCCTCCATTGTCCCCCTCTTTGTCATCTCTGTTCCTCTTTGCCTTTTCCGTCTGGAAGGCAGAAGGATTGGGCGCAGTCATCAGTCATAAGCCCCTTTTGAAATATCAGTGGGGGTTGGTTATGGTTATTTGGGGGGGGGGGGGGTGTTGGTTAAGGTTAGCTCTGATGGGGGATTGGTTAAAGTTAGCCTTGGGGGGGGCAGGGTTAGTTAAGGTTAGCCAAGTTATGTGGTGTTAAGCCCCGTCTACACGGGGAGATGTGGAGGCGATGTGACTTATCAATCGAGCCGCCGATACGGCTCAATTGATAAGATCCGACAGGTCGGATCTTGCTACCGCCGATTCCCTGCTCGTTCCCCGCGAGGGGACAATGGCAGGGAATCGAGCGGAAGATAAGCAGCGCGTGGACGAGCAGGTATCGAATCCGGCGCACGCGCGGGCGAGCGGGGACGCAGAAGAGGCGATCCTGCGGCTAATCGAGCCGCCGGATCGCTGCGTGTAGATTTAGCTTTAAGGTTAGCTGTTGGGGATGGTCAAGGTCAGCCATGTGGGCGGTGGTTAAAGTTAGCTGTGGGTGGATAAGGTCAGCCATGTGGGTGGTGGTTAAGGTAAGCTGTAGGGGGCTGGTTAAGGTTAGGCATGCTCAGTGTAAGATTAGGGTTACGTTTAACTGTAGTAAAATATCAGTATTAATTACTGATATCTTACTTTCATCTTTTTCTAGAAAACAGTAGAATATTGGTAAATTTACCAATATTCTACTATCTCCTTTCCTGAGCACCCACATTTTTAGGCCCCCTTTTTTATATGCTCCTCTTTGTTACTTCTGCCCCCATTGTGTCATCTCTTTACCCCTGTGCCTCTTTCCACTCCCCTATGCCCTCAGTGTCCCCATATGTTCCACGTATGCCCCTCCTCTGTGTTGTGCTACCTCTGTCCTCCGGTCCCCCTTTTTTGCCTCCTTTTGTCCTCCCCTCCTACGCTCCCCCAGCCCAGGTTATACTGCAGTGCAGACTATGCTTAGCAGAAGCACCCCTTCTCTCACCTGCTCTGGGCATCTCCAGTGATGAGAGACTTCTTCACACCTTGAATGCCTATTCTAGTGCCATCTTCTCCTGTGTTGTATAATTATACATGACATACAGGAGGAAGTGCCAGCACTACAGGGTGAGAGGAGGTCGCTCATCACTAGAGGTGCCTGGAGCAGGTGAGAGAAGCGGTGCTTCCGCTGCACATACTGCAGTATAACCTGGCCTGGGAGAGCGCAGGACAGGGAGTAGGTGCCAAGATGATGTCATAGTGACGGGTTGGCGAGTCGTCCGTATTGGCATGTTTTCATAAGTTGGGCACTTTCTATATATGAAAATATGGGCAGTATACAGTGACATAACAAGAGTGGCTGCGGCCCCTGCACCCGCGGGGGGCTCTGGGGCCTCTCTGCGCCGGAGGTTCCGCTCTCAAAGTGTCTCACGCTACTTCCTGTTTATCAGGAAGTAGCGTGAGGCACTTAGAAATCGGACCTCCGTGGTGAAGGACATGGAGGTATGTGTTCCTGCCCTCTGCTGCTGCCAGTGATTGATGCTGGAAGGGGCACTGAGAGGAGAGCCCGAGGTGAGGGGGGAGTGGCCCCCCATCCCCGCTGATGTAGGTGGCCATGCTCTCCCCTCATGCTGTGATCCCTCCTGCCCCCAAAAATGGACCCGAGTGGGCCCCTGGTGGGGGTCATCCAAATTTTCACAAGGGGGCCCCATGATTTCTGGCAGTATAGAAAAAGAAACTTGGAAAAAATTAATGCTATATAACTTTCTTAGAAATGCAATGCGAGCGTCTTCCTTCTATCCCAAATGAAATGTTAATGTTAGTTGTGTCTCTCTGCTTAGAGTGCCGGGAAGCAAGCATGTGGCTATAACTTATATCAGCAGTCGTTCATTTCAAATTTTAAAATAGGATTTGTGGTGGTTAAATAGATACAAAAACCCTCAAATCTGTGTATGTAATGCAAACTACTGCAAGTTACTATAGCATAGCAAGAATGTGAAAAACACCCCATGCGTATGCCCATGCGTATGTTATAACATTATCCCGTCACTTGGTCAGTTGGGCGCGGGGAGAGCTGAATAACGACTCATCCTGCTGCCACTGAAATACCGGGCGGCATTAAGTACAATTTCCCCTCCGTGTCGTGGCAACTCAGAGGGAAAAGCCATTTGGGGTCCGGTGATTGCTTTATCACGATAGACATTATCACGATAGACGTGATAATGTTATAACTATGGCAGCGCCAAGGTCGGGTGCAGCGGTGTGCCGAAATTTTGCACATGCGAAATTTCACATCAAAATTTGCAATTACGCATCAAAATCATAATGCAAATTTCAGGGGAAATCGTAATTTCGTATGTAATAGTGATATATCATAATTTCGCGTACTATTTAATGTAATTTTCGTGAAATTGCGCATAATTTTGTGCCGTCTTTAGTGGTTAAAAGCAAAGCCCCCCATACATGCTATTGCTACCAAAATTGCTACATGTGTTAAGGAGATTAGTGGGTAAAGAAACAATTTTTTAAATAGACCTTGTAGTTTTTGAGAAAATCGATTTTAAAAATGCAAAGAGAAATGGTTTTTACACTGTCATTTTTCTGAGTTTAAAAACTATTTTTCCTTTGCATTTTTTAAATCCATTTTCTACAAGGTCTTTTTGGGGGAAAAAATGTTTGACTAGTACCCACTATTCTCCTTAACATATGTAGCAATTTTGGTGTCAATAGAGTGTAGGGAGGCTTTGCTATTCACTGCCAAAGTCAGCACAAAATGTTATGCAAAATTACGAATGACTATACGAAATCAATGAAATGTATAAATCATAATTACGTACAGACGAAATTGGGAAATTTTCAGTGACAAATGTGCATAATCGTAATTAGCTGATTACAATCATCATTGGTCAGGTGCAGCGAGGGGTAGAGTGCACCAATACGGCCTGCTTTGTCCAGAGGATCCATTTCCTGGTATAGTAAACCTGGATATAATAGAGTTTCTGTTATAGTAAATCTGTTTTTGGGTCTCTGTGGTTTTCTGTGTCCGCTATAGTGAAAGGTAGGCGGGGCATGCTTCATACATCAGTCAGAGACCCGTGAGCCATAATTGATGGGTGGGCTGGCTTGCTCGCCATCTGCACACTACTCTGGGCCTGCATGGACTACTTCAAAAGCACCACCACCAATTTCTGTTATAGTACATTTCTGATATAGTAAACTACTTTGCAACGTCACTTGGAGTTCACTATAAAGAGAGTCTACTGTATAAAGAATGTTCCTCAGCTTGAGACAGCAGAGAGTTAGCTCTTCAGTTAAGTGCCAGGTTCCTCTAGGAAAGGAAGAGAGGTGAAATAACATCCTGCAAGACAACTCAATAAATACTTCCCTACAGTTGAGATAATTCAATTCTCCAGCATAAATTCTTTGAAATTTTAAGCATGAAGGAGTATTTTATGTTATTGCATTATCAAATTATTGTGGCAGTATATCTACGCCCCAGTATATCTATGCAGTTTGTGGCAGTATATCTACGCCCCACAGGACTTCAGTTTCTGCACAGGGGCGTAAATATGTGTCCACTGCCGTGTACTGGTGCCACTCATTCCTGCACGGGTACTCGTTGTGGCCCGTTAGAGGGCAGATTAATATATAGAACGCTGTTCCCATTCGTTGATCTAAGTCCCTGTGTCAATGATTTGTTTAAACGTTCAAAACTCAGTAAAATTCAAGTTACAAAAAAAAATATGATTCTTACTATGCATTAAATATAAAGTACAGTATTCAATTAGCCACTTCCAGAAGCTATAGGTCCATTATTATCCGAGGACGAACACAACTTACCAGCCGGCACCCCAAACACCTGAACTTCACACAGCTGGAGGAATTGGTGCTGCCCAAAGATGACGATGTTCACATATTGTCCAACCATATTGTTACACTGGAAGGTCAGAGCGCCACTGTTCTGTATGGAGGAGATCACTGCACAGCTGTAACAACATAGCAAAGGGAAGACAATAAAAGGATGTGTAGTAAGTGCAGATAGGGTTGCCAATGTGACCTCCTTAGGTGCTGCCTCTGGTTACCTAATACTAGAGTGCCCCACAGGCTACGTAATACTGCGGGGCACATCTGGCTACCTAATACTAGAGTGCCCCACAGGCTACATAATACTGCGGGGCACATCTGGCTACCTAATACTAGAGTGTCCCACAGGCTACATAATACTGCGGGGCACATCTGGCTACCTAATACTAGCATGCACCACAGGCTCCATAATACTGCGGGGCACATCTGGCTACCTAATACTAGCATGCACCACAGGCTACATAATGCTGCGGGGCACATCTGGCTACCTAAAACTAGAGTGCCCCACAGGCTGCGTAATACTGCGGGGCACATCTGGCTACCTAAAACTGGAGACCACACCTGGATACCTAATACTGGGGGCACATCTGGCTACATAATACTTGGGTGCACTTTGGGCTACCTAATATTGGGTTGTATCTTAGGCCACATGATACTGGGGTCATCTTTGGCTACCCAATACTTGGGGCATGTCTGGCTACCTAATACTAGAAGCATATGTGGCAACCAAATGCTGGAGACCACATCTGATTAGATAATACTGAGGTGCGCCTCGGCCTACCTAATACTGGGTTGCACTTCAGGCTATGTGATACTAGGGGGCACCTTTGTGTCCAACTACTGCGGGCACATCTGGCTATATAATACTTGTCATCACCTCTGGCTATCTAATGTTATTTGGGGGCTCATCTTCATCAGTAATTCTGGGGCACACCCCAGGCTACCTAACACAGGGATGGGTTGTTGGGGTCCCTTGATAGTTCATTAATAGATCATGAAGAAAATTCCGCACACAGGCCAGGTTAAGGAACTTGCACTTTTATTGTCCCATCACACAACAATACAGCATCTGGCCGTTATCACCTTTAAATCTTCCGCATCACGAGATCACTCGCTGGCGCATGATCGAGGAACAAGGGAGCCACTCTGTGGTCGCCATCCTGCGTTAGGCAGTCGCAGAGTGATTAAGAATAAGCTGAAAAAAACCCACCTCTTTTCCCGAGCCGCTGAGACTACAGAATGCAGGTAGAAAAGCAACATAAAACTACTTTTATTACTAATATCAATAATACATTTTACCTGGGGCCTTAAGTAAGTGACGCACCACAGTTTGTAGATACACACCTACTTTATCCTTATGTAAAATAAAAGTTACACAAATAGTAAACATTACCTTGGATTATTATTTCCATTGTTTTCTGTAGAGTTCCCGATAAGGATACTGGCACCAGACAGCCGATCCCAGCAGCAGTCTCCTCTGTTAGTGATGACGACTTTGGAGATTTTATAGGGCTGCAGTAAGTCCACCCTCCACCAGGGGGAGACATCATTGTTGGTGCAGGCGCAAGAACCAGAAAGGAAGTTGGAGTCCAAGTTGCCATCAATAGCTTTATTGGCAGCACTGTCAGCATTGTAGGTAGAGGACTGTGCTGCTTGACCTTTCAGGGCAACATTTTCATCTGTGTTAATGAAATATAACAGATAAGAACTTGTTGAAACATTTTAGGAACCATAAACACAAACTTTATTTGTGTAAACATGTAACAGGACAAACCACAGGTGTACCTATGAATCATAGGCACCTCCAGCACAACTGTGATGGGCACCCAATGTTCCCACCCCTTCCCTTGGTAACCCCTGGTGACCCTCACAACCTGGGGCCCATCTTGCAAGGGTCAGAAAAAGCATGAACATTGTGATCTTCACACCCATAACAAGCGTAGCCACAAATACACCTTGTCTGAAAGATGGACTCCTTTCTCAGAGGGAGAAAAGTAAGAGTTGGGGTCCCCTAGCAGCTCTGGGCCCCCCTGCGGCCACAGGAGATGTTCCCCTGTAGTTATGCCCCTGGAGAAAACTATTCCTCCTTTATTGCACAAATCCTAGTGTTGTTCAGCTCCCCAAACAATACATGAAGGATGTGACAATAAAAAATAGACACTTGGAAAAATGAAAGATATTTCTTCCTTAGAATTAATAAATAAAATAAAAGTAATACATTTTCTGGTAAGATTCATGGATCATCTCCTTTATATGCAAACAAATCACACAAAAAAGCTTTATCTGGAGTTTCCAGCATTTGGAAATATTGTATGTTATTGCATATAAAGCATCACATTATTTTTCAATGCATTGAATATAATGTACGGTATTTATTTAGCCACTTCCAGCAGCTATAGGTCCATTATTTCCCAAAGAGGAACACAACTTACCATAGGGCACCCCAAACACCTGAACTTCACACAGCATGAGGAATTGGTGCTGCCCAAAGATGACGATGTTCACATATTGTCCAACCATATCGTTACACTGGAAGGTCAAAGCGCTACTGTTCTGTATGGAGGAGATCACTGCACAGCTGTAACAACATAGCAAAGGGAAGACAATAAAAGGATGTGTAGTAAGTGCAGATAGGGTTGCCAATGTGACCTCCTTAGGGGCTGCCTCTGGCTACCTAATACTAGAGTGCCCCACAGGCTAGGTAATACTGCGGGGCACATCTGGCTACCTAATACTAGAGTGCCCCACAGGCTACATAATACTGCGGGGCACATCTGGCTACCTAATACTAGAGTGCCCCACAGGCTACATAATGCTGCGGGGCACATCTGGTTACCTAATACTAGAGTGCCCCACAGGCTACATAATACTGCGGGGCACATCTGGCTACCTAATACTAGCATGCCCCACAGGCTAGGTAATACCGCGGGGCACATCTGGCTACCTAATACTAGAGTGTCCCACAGGCTACGTAATACTGTGGGGCACATCTGGCTACCTAATATTAGAGTGCCTCACAGGCTACGTAATACTGCGGGGCACATCTGGCTACCTAATACTAGAGTGCCCCACAGGCTACGTAATACTGCGGGGCACATCTGGCTACCTAATACTAGAGTGCCCCACAGGCTACGTAATACTGCGGGGCACATCTGGCTACCTAATACTAGCATGCCCCACAGGCTAGGTAATACCGCGGGGCACATCTGGCTACCTAATACTAGAGTGTCCCACAGGCTACGTAATACTGTGGGGCACATCTGGCTACCTAATATTAGAGTGCCTCACAGGCTACGTAATACTGCGGGGCACATCTGGCTACCTAATACTAGAGTGCCCCACAGGCTACGTAATACTGCGGGGCACATCTGGCTACCAAATACTAGCATGCACCACAGGCTACATAATACTGCGGGGCACATCTGGCTACCTAATACTAGAGTGCCGCACAGGCTACGTAATACTGCGGGGCACATCTGGCTACCTAATACTAGCATGCACCACAGGCTACATAATACTGCGGGGCACATCTGGCTACCTAAAACTAGAGTGCCCCACAGGCTGCGTAATACTGCGGGGCACATCTGGCTACCTAATACTGGAGACCACACCTGGATACCTAATACTGGGGGCACATCTGGCTACATAATACTTGGGTGCACTTTGGTCTACCTAATATTGGGTTGTATCTTAGGCCAGATGATACTGGGGCATCTTTGGCTACCCAATACTTGGGGCATGTCTGGCTACCTAATACTAGGTGCATATGTGGCAACCAAATGCTGGAGACCACATCTGATTAGATAATACTCAGGTGCGCCTCGGCCTACCTAATACTGGGTTGCACTTCAGGCTATGTGATACTAGGGGGCACCTTTGTGTCCAACTACTGTGGGCACATCTGGCTCCCTCATATTGAGGGGCACATCTGGCTATATAATACTTGTCACCACCTCTGGCTATCTAATGTTATTTGGGGGCTCATCTTCATCAGTAATTCTGGGACACACATCAGGCTACCTAACACTGGGATGGGTTGTTGGTGTCCCTAGATAGTTCATTAATAGATCATGAAGAAAATTCCGTACACAGGCCAGGTTAAGGAACTTGCACTTTTATTGTCCCATCACACAACAATACAGCAGCTGGCCGTTATCACCTTTAAATCTTCCGCATCACGAGATCACTTGCTGGCGCATGATCGAGGAACAAGGGAGCCACTCTGTGGTCGCCATCCTGCGTTAGGCAGTCGCAGAGTGATTAAGAATAAGCTAAAAACCCACCTCTTTTCCCGAGCCGCTGAGACTACAGAATGCAGGTAGAAAAGCAACATAAAACTACTTTTATTACTAATATCAATAATACATTTTACCTGGGGCCTTAAGTAAGTGACGCACCACAGTTTGTAGATACACACCTGCTTTATCCTTATGTAAAATAAAAGTTACACAAATAGTAAACATTACCTTGGATTATTATTTCCATTGTTTTCTGTAGAGTTCCCGATAAGGATATTGGCACCGGCAAGCTGATCCCAGCAGCAGTCTTCTCTGTTAGTGATGACGACTTTGGAGATTTTATAGGGCTGCAGTAAGTCTACCCTCCACCAGGGGGAGACATCATTGTTGGTGCAGATGCAAGAACCAGAAAAGAAGTTGTAGTCCAAGTTGCCATCAATAGCTTTATTGGCAGCACTGTCAGCATTGTAGGTAGAGGACTGTGCTGCTTGACCTTTCAGGGCAACATTTTCATCTGTGTTAATGAAATATAAACAGATAAGAACTTGTTGAAACATTTTAGGAACCATAAACTCCAACTTTATTTGTGTAAACATGTAACAGGACAAACCACAGGTGTACCTATGAATCATAGGCACCTCCAGCACAACTGTGATGGGCACCCAATGTTCCCACCCCTTCCCTTGCTAACCCCTGGTGACCCTCACAACCTGGGGCCCATCTTGCAAGGGTCAGAAAAAGCATGAACATTGTGATCTTCACACCCATAACAAGCGTAGCTACAAATACACCTTGTCTGAAAGATGGACTCCTTTCTCAGAGGGAGAAAAGTAAAAGTTGGGGTCCCTAGCAGCTCTGGGCCCCCCTGCGGCCACAGGAGATGTTCCCCTGTAGTTATGCCCCTGGAGAAAACTATTCCTCCTTTATTGCACAAATCCCCGTGTTGTTCAGCTCCCCAAACAATACATGAAGGATGTGACAACATGAAATAGACACTTGGAAAAATGAAAGATATTTCTTCCTTAGAATTAATAAATGAAATAAAAGTAATACATTTTCTGGTAAGATTCATGGATCATCTCCTTTATATGCAAACAAATCACACAAAAAAGCTTTATCTGGAGTTTCCAGCATTTGGAAATATTGTATGTTATTGCATATAAAGCATCACATTATTTTTACCATGCATTGAATATAATGTACGGTATTTATTTAGCCACTTCCAGCAGCTATAGGTCCATTATTTCCCAAAGAGGAACACAACTTACCATAGGGCACCCCAAACACCTGAACTTCACACAGCTGGAGGAATTGGTGCTGCCCAAAGATGACGATGTTCACATATTGTCCAACCATATCGTTACACTGGAAGGTCAGAAAATCACTGTTCTGTATGGAGGAGATCACTGCACAGCTGTAACAACATAGCAAAGGGAAGACAATAAAAGGATGTGTAGTAAGTGCAGATAGGGTTGTCAATGTGACCTCCTTAGGGGCTGCCTCTGGTTACCTAATACTAGAGTGCCCCACAGGCTACATAATGCTGTGGGGCACATCTGGCTACCTAATACTAGAGTGTCCCACAGGCTACATAATACTGCGGGGCACATCTGGCTACCTAATACTAGAGTGCCCCACAGGCTACATAATACTGCGGGGCACATCTGGCTACCTAATACTAGCATGCACCACAGGCTACATAATACTGCAGGGCACATCTGGCTACCTAATACTAGCATGCACCACAGGCTACATAATACTGCGGGGCACATCTGGCTACCTAATACTAGCATGCACCACAGGCTACATAATACTGCGGGGCACATCTGGCTACCTAATACTAGCATGCACCACAGGCTACATAATGCTGCGGGGCACATCTGGCTACCTAATACTAGAGTGCCCCACAGGCTACATAATACTGCGGGGCACATCTGGCTACCTAATACTAGCATGCACCACAGGCTACGTAATACTGCGGGGCACATCTGGCTACCTAATACTAGAGTGCCCCACAGGCTATGTAATACTGCGGGGCACATCTGGCTACCTAAAACTGGAGACCACACCTGGATACCTGATACTGAGGGGTACATAATACGTGTCACCACAGGCTGAATACTTAGGCATATTTCAGGCTCTATAATACTAGGGGCAGCATCTGTCTCCCTAATACTATTTTGGGGCACATCTGGCTGCATAATACTGTGGGCACCTTGAGTTGGGAATACTGGGATGCACCTTGGGTTGTTTTTACTGAAGACCACATTTGTTTACCTAATACTGGGGTCTTCCTCTGTCTATCTAATACTATTTGGGGGTGCACCTCTGGCTATCTAAAGGGGGCACATCTGGTTACCTAATATTTCTTATCATTTTCTATCTAATACTATTTGAGGTGCACCTAAATGTTTTTTATGGACTCAATTAGGACTTTGGTCTATTCCTTTCCCATACTCCCTCCCCGTGGTGTAACTGCAAATCATGCTCCTCCCCCCCCAGCAAAGCTTTGATGGTGCCCCCTAATGTTCACATTCTTTCCCTGGCCTCTCCTTGGTGACCCTCACAGCCTGGTGCCTATCTTGCCAGGGCCATAAAACAAGTGTGGCCATCATTATCTTCACACCCATAAAAGTGTAGCCACAAAGCACCTGACCTAAAGGATGGACCCTGTATTGGTGGAAGGGAAGTTTAGCAGTTGGGCTTCCCTGATCGCTCTGGTCCCTCTGGGGCTGCAGGGGCTTAACCTATTTCCCTGAACCTTTGAGACTACAGAACGCAGGAAGAAAAGTGACATAAAAATACTTTTCTTATTAGTATTATCATTAATATGGATTAACTGGGACCTTAGGCAAGTAAGGCCTTATAGTTTGTAGATACACACCTGCTTTATCCTTAAGTAAAAAGCATTACATAAATAGTAAACGTTACCTTGGATTATTATTTCCATTGTTTTCTAAAGAGTTCCCGATAAGGATATTGGCACCGGCCAGCCGATCCCAGCAGCAGTCTCCTCTGTTGGTGATGACGACTTTGGAGATTTTATAGGGCTGCAGTAAGTCCACCCTCCACCAGGGGGAGACATCATTGTTGGTGCAGGCGCAAGAACCAGAAAGGAAGTTGGAGTCCAAGTTGCCATCAATAGCTTTATTGGCAGCACTGTCAGCATTGTAGGTAGAGGACTGTACTGCTTGACCTTTGAGGGCAACATTTTCACCTGCATTAATAAAATAAGCAGGTGAAAAATAAATACTTTTTGGAAACCAAAACCCCAACTTTATTTGTGAAAACATGTAACAGGGCAAACTATACCACCTTCTTTGCACAAATCCTAGCAGTTGTGTTCAGCACCCAAGATAATATCGGTAGCCCTGGATAAACAAGATAGTGACTGTAGTTTTTCTTACATCTTGAATCTGTCCATAAGTCAAAACATTGGGTTATCTCTCTTCACTGTACATCCTCTTTGCCCCCTGTATCTCCAGGGTCTACCTTTGTGCCACCTCTGTTGCCCCCATGCCTCCATTGTCCCCCTCTTTGTCATCTCTGTTCCTCTTTGCCTTTTCCGTCTGGAAGGCAGAAGGATAGGGTGCAGTCATAAGCCCCTTTTGAAATATCAGTGGGGGGTTGGTTATGGTTATTGGGGGGGGGGGGTGTTGGTTAAGGTTAGCTCTGATGGGGGATTGGTTAAAGCTAGCCTTGGGGGGGCAGGGTTAGTTAAGGTTAGCCAAGTTATGTGGTGTTAAGAGACAGGTCGGATCTTGCTACCGCCGATTCCCTGCTCGTTCCCCGCGAGGGGACAATAGCAGGGAATCGAGTGGAAGATAAGCAGCGCGGGGACGAGCAGGTATCGGGGTCGCGGAAGAGGCGATCCGGCGGCTAATCGAGCCGCCGGATCGCTGCGTGTAGATTTACCTTTAAGGTTAGCTGTTGGGGATGGTCAAGGTCAGCCATGTGGTCCCCCTTTTTTGCCTCCTTTTGTCCTCCCCTCCTACGCTCTCCCAGCCCAGGTTATACTGCAGTGGAGACTATGCTTAGCAGAAGCACCCCTTCTCTCACCTGCTCCGGGCATCTCCAGTGATGAGAGACTTCTTCACACCTTGAATGCCTATTCTAGTGCCATCTTCTCCTGTGTTGTGTAATTATACATGACATACAGGAGGAAGTGCCAGCACTACAGGGTGAGAGGAGGTCGCTCATCACTAGAGGTGCCTGGAGCAGGTGAGAGAAGCGGTGCTTCCGCTGCACATACTGCAGTATAACCTGGCCTGGGAGAGCGCAGGACAGGGAGCAGGTGCCAAGATGATGTCATAGTGACGGGTTGGCGAGTCGTCCGTATTGGCATGTTTTCATAAGTTGGGCACTTTCTATATATGAAAATATGGGCAGTATACAGTGACATAACAATAATGGCTGCGGCCCCTGCACCCGCGGGGGGCTCTGGGGCCTCTCTGCGCCGGAGGTTCCGCTCTCAAAGTGTCTCACGCTACTTCCTGTTTATCAGGAAGTAGCGTGATGCACTTAGAAATCGGACCTCCGCGGTGAAGCACATGGAGGTATGTGTTCCTGCCCTCTGCTGCTGCCAGTGATTGATGCTGGAAGGGGCACTGAGAGGAGAGCCCGAGGTGAGGGGGAGTGGCCCCCCATCCCCGCTGATGTAGGTGGCCATGCTCTCCCCTCATGCTGTGATCCCTCCTGCCCCCCAAAATGGACCCGAGTGGGCCCCTGGTGGGGGTCATCCAAATTTTCACAAGGGGGCCCCATGATTTCTGGCAGTATAGAAAAAGAAACTTGGAAAAAATTAATGCTATATAACTTTCTTAGAAATGCAATGCGAGCGTCTTCCTTCTATCCCAGATGAAATGTTAATGTTAGTTGTGTCTCTCTGCTTAGACTGCCGGGAAGCAAGCATGTGGCTATAACTTATATCAGCAGTCGTTCGTTTCAAATTTTAAAATAGGATTTGTGGTGGTTAAATAGATACAAAAACCCTCAAATCTGTGTATGTAATGCAAACTATGTAATGCAAACTACTGCAAGTTACTATAGCATAGCAAGAATGTGAAAAACACCCCATGCGTATGCCCATGTGTATGTTATAACATTATCCCGTCACTCGGTCAGCTGGGCGCGGGGAGAGCTGAATAACGGCTCATCCTGCTGCCACTGAAATACCGGGCGGCATTAAGTACAATTTCCCCTCCGTGTCGTGGCAACTCAGAGGGAAAAGCCATTTGGGGTCCGGTGATTGCCGGCATCTGAATTGAATTTGAAATCCCACTTTACCACGATAGACGTGATAATGTTATATCTATGGCAGCGCCAAGGTCGGGTGCAGCAGTGTGCCGAAATTTTGCACATGCGAAATTTCACATCAAAATTTGCAATTACGCATCAAAATCATAATGTGAAATTTCAGGGGAAATTGTAATTTCGTATGTAATAGTGATATATCATAATTTTGCGTAATATTTAATGTAATTTTTGTGAAATTGCGCATAATTTTGTGCCGACTTTAGTGGTTAAAAGCAAAGCCCCCCATACATGCTATTGCTACCAAAATTGCTACATGTGTTAAGGAGATTAGTGGGTACAAAAAAATTTTTTAAATAGACCTTGTAGTTTTTGAGAAAATCGATTTTAAAAATGCAAAGAGAAATGTTTTTTACACTGTCATTTCTCTGAGTTTAAAAACTATTTTTCCTTTGCATTTTTTAAATCCATTTTCTGCAAGGTCTTTTTGGGGGAAAAAATGTTTGACTAGTACCCACTATTCTCCTTAACATATGTAGCAATTTTGGTGTCAATAGAGTGTAGGGAGGCTTTGCTATTCACTGCCAAAGTCAGCACAAAATGTTATGCAAAATTACGAATGACTATACGAAATCAATGAAATGTATAAATCATAATTACGTACAGACGAAATTGGGAAATTTTCAGTGACAAATGTGCATAATCGTAATTAGCTGATTACAATCATCATTGGTCAGGTGCAGCGAGGGGTAGAGTGCACCAATACGGCCTGCTTTGTCCAGAGGATCCATTTGAGAACCAGGGAAATGTCATTAGCCTCTACATGACTCACCCAAGGAATAACAGTATGAGCTCATTATAGTACACTATGACATAGTAACACTTTGGGTATAGTAAACTCCATGTTCAGGTCCTGGTCAAGCACCATTATAAGTGTATGGTAGTAATTCCTGGTATAGTAAACCTGGATATAATAGAGTTTCTGTTATAGTAAATCTGTTTTTGGGTCTCTGTGGTTTTCTGTGTCCGCTATAGTGAAAGGTAGGCGGAGCATGCTTCATACATCAGTCAGAGACCCGTGAGCCATAATTGATGGGTGGGCTGGCTTGCTCGCCATCTGCACACTACTCTGGGCCTGCATGGACTACTTCAAAAGCACCACCACCAATTTCTGTTATAGTACATTTCTGATATAGTAAACTACTTTGCAACGTCACTTGGAGTTCACTATAAAGAGAGTCTACTGTATAAAGAATGTTCCTCAGCTTGAGACAGCAGAGAGTTACCGTATTTTTCGCCGTATAAGACGCACTTTTTCTTCCCCAAAATGTTGGGGGAAAAGTGGGTGCGTCTTATGCGGCGAAGGTACGGATTTCGGGATGCAGAGGTGCGCAGGGAAGCACTATATACATTACCTGCTCCTGCCGCCGCGCTCCTGGCTCCAATCCTGGCTCCCCGATCCTCTTCTTCCATCTACCGCTGCCCGCTGCTGCCCCCGCCGAACATCGCTGGCCGGTCTTAATTAGCCGCAGGGATACGCTATCAGCACACCACGTGCCGGGGTCACGCATGCCGCCGAACGCTGGCCGGTCCTAATTAGCCGCGCAGGGATACACTATCAGCACACCACGTGCGCCGGGGTCACGCATACGCATGTGTGACCCGGCGCACGCTGATAGCGTATCCCTGCGCGGATAATTAGGACCGGCCAGCGTTGTAAGGCGGCATGCGTGACCCCGGCACGTGGTGTGCTGATAGCGTATCCATGCGGCTAAGACCGGACAGCGATGTTCGGCGGGGGCAGCAGCGGGCAGCGGTAGATGGAAGAAGAGGATCGGGGAGCCAGGAGCGCGGCGGCAGGAGCAGGTAATGTATGTGTACCTGCACAGGGGGACACCGGCACTGGAGGACACACGGATAATGGGGCCACAGGCACAGGGGACGCTACCACAGGGGACTCTGCTACAACAGGGGGACACTGCTACAACAGGGGGACACTGCCACAACAGGGGGACACTGCCACAGGCGGCACTGGCACAATAGGGGACACTGCCACAGGGGACACTGCCACAACAGGGGGACACTGCCACAACAGGGGGACAATGCCACAACAGGGGGACGGGGGACACTGGCACAGGGGGCTGCAGGCAGAACAGGGGGACACGGCAGGCAGGCACAGGGGGACACAGCAGGCACAGGGGGACACAGCAGGCAGAACAGGGGGACACAGCAGGCACAGTTGGACACAGCAGGCACAGGGGGACACAGCAGGCACAGGGAGACACAGCACAGGGGGACACAGCAGGCACAGGGGGACACAGCACATAACACTGTCCCCATATGTGGTGTAATAGTATGTAATGTAACTGGAAAGGGGGAGGTAAAAAGTCCTTAAGACACCCCTGCATCATAGACACGCCTAGGTTTAGTTTTTTCTTTTTTTCCTGATTTTTGCCCTCTAAATCTGGGTGCGTCTTATATGCCGGAGCGTCTTATACGGCGAAAAATACGGTAGCTCTTCAGTTAAGTGCCAGGTTCCTCTAGGAAAGGAAGAGAGGTGAAATAACATCCTGCAAGACAACTCAATAAATACTTCCCTACAGTTGAGATAATTCAATTCTCCAGCATAAAGCATGATGGAGTATTTTATGTTATTGCATTATCAAATTATTGTGGCAGTATATCTACGCCCCAGTATATCTATGCAGTTTGTGGCAGTACATCTACGCCCCACAGGACTTCAGTTTCTGCACAGGGGCGTAAATATGTGTCCACTGCCGTGTACTGGTGCCACTCATTCCTGCACGGGTACTCGTTGTGGCCCGTTAGAGGGCAGATTAATATATAGAACGCTGTTCCCATTTGTTGATTTAAGTCCCTGTGTCAATGATTTGTTTAAACTTTCAAAACTCAGTAAAATTCAAGTTACAAAAAAAAAAAATGATTTTTACTATGCATTAAATATAAAGTACAGTATTCAATTAGCCACTTCCAGAAGCTATAGGTCCATTATTATTCGAGGACGAACACAACTTACCAGCCGGCACCCCAAACACCTGAACTTCACACAGCTGGAGGAATTGGTGCTGCCCAAAAATGACGATGTTCACATATTGTCCAACCATATTGTTACACTGGAAGGTCAGAGCGCCACTGTTCTGTATGGAGGAGATCACTGCACAGCTGTAACAACATAGCAAAGGGAAGACAATAAAAGGATGTGTAGTAAGTGCAGATAGGGTTGCGAATGTGACCTCCTTAGGGGCTGCCTCTGGTTACCTAATACTAGAGTGCCCCACAGGCTACATAATACTGCGGGGCACATCTGGCTACCTAATACTAGAGTGCCCCACAGGCTCCATAATACTGCGGGGCACATCTGGCTACCTAATACTAGCATGCACCACAGGCTCCATAATACTGCGGGGCTGCCTCTGGCTGCCTAAAACTAGAGTGCCTCACAGGCTGCGTAATACTGCGGGGCACATCTGGCTACCTAAAACAGGAGACCACACCTGGATACCTAATACTGGGGGAACATCTGGCTACATAATACTTGGGTGCACTTTGGGCTACCTAATATTGGGTTGTATCTTAGGCCACATGATACTGGGGTCATCTTTGGCTACCCAATACTTGGGGCATGTCTGGCTACCTAATATGTGCATATGTGGCAACCAAATGCTGGAGACCACATCTGATTAGATAATACTGAGGTGCGCCTCGGCCTACCTAATACTGGGTTGCACTTCAGGCTATGTGATACTAGGGGGCACCTTTGTGTCCAACTACTGCGGGCACATCTGGCTCCCTAATATTGAGGGGCGCATCTGGCTATATAATACTTGTCATCACCTCTGGCTATCTAATGTTATTTGGGGGCTCATCTTCATCAGTAATTCTGGGGCACACCCCAGGCTACCTAACACTGGGATGGGTTGTTGGGGTCCCTTGATAGTTCATTAATAGATCATGAAGAAAATTCCGTACACAGGCCAGGTTAAGGAACTTGCACTTTTATTGTCCCATCACACAACAATACAGCAGCTGGCCGTTATCACCTTTAAATCTTCCGCATCACGAGATCACTTGCTGGCGCATGATCGAGGAACAAGGGAGCCACTCTGTGGTCGCCATCCTGCGTTAGGCAGTCGCAGAGTGATTAAGAATAAGCTAAAAACCCACCTCTTTTCCCGAGCCGCTGAGACTACAGAATGCAGGTAGAAAAGCAACATAAAACTACTTTTATTAGTAATATCAATAATACATTTTACCTGGGGCCTTAAGTAAGTGAAGCACCACAGTTTGTAGATACACACCTGCTTTATCCTTATGTAAAATAAAAGCTACACAAATAGTAAACATTACCTTGGATTATTATTTCCATTGTTTTCTGTAGAGTTCCCGACAAGGATATTGGCACCAGACAGCCGATCCCAGCAGCAGTCTCCTCTGTTGGAGATTATGACTTTGGAGATTTTATAGGGCTGCAGTAAGTCCACCCTCCACCAGGGGGAGACATCATTGTTGGTGCAGGCGCAAGAACCAGAAAGGAAGTTGGAGTCCAAGTTGCCATCAATAGCTTTATTGGCAGCACTGTCAGCATTGTAGGTAGAGGACTGTACTGCTTGACCCTTCAGGGCAACATTTTCATCTGTGTTAATGAAATATAAACAGATAAGAACTTGTTGAAACATTTTAGGAACCATAAACACAAACTTTATTTGTGTAAACATGTAACAGGACAAACCACAGGTGTACCTATGAATCATAGGCACCTCCAGCACAACTGTAATGGGCACCCAATGTTCCCACCCCTTCCCTTGGTAACCCCTGGTGACCCTCACAACCTGGGGCCCATCTTGCAAGGGTCAGAAAAAGCGTGAACATTGTGATCTTCACACCCATAACAAGCGTAGCTACAAATACACCTTGTCTGAAAGATGGACTCCTTTCTCAGAGGGAGAAAAGTAAGAGTTGGGGTCCCCTAGCAGCTCTGGGCCCCCCTGCGGCCACAGGAGATGTTCCCCTGTAGTTATGCCCCTGGAGAAAACTATTCCTCCTTTATTGCACAAATCCTGGTGTTGTTCAGCTCCCCAAACAATACATGAAGGATGTGACAACATGAAATAGACACTTGGAAAAATGAAAGATATTTCTTCCTTAGAATTAATAAATGAAATAAAAGTAATACATTTTCTGGTAAGATTCATGGATCATCTCCTTTATATGCAAACAAATCACACAAAAAAGCTTTATCTGGAGTTTCCAGCATTTGGAAATATTGTATGTTATTGCATATAAAGCATCACATTATTTTTACCATGCATTGAATATAATGTACGGTATTTATTTAGCCACTTCCAGCAGCTATAGGTCCATTATTTCCCAAAGAGGAACACAACTTACCATAGGGCACCCCAAACACCTGAACTTCACACAGCTGGAGGAATTGGTGCTGCCCAAAGATGACGATGTTCACATATTGTCCAACCATATTGTTACACTGGAAGGTCAGAGCGCTACTGTTCTGTATGAAGGAGATCACTGCACAGCTGTAACAACATAGCAAAGGGAAGACAATAAAAGGATGTGTAGTAAGTGCAGATAGGGTTGTCAATGTGACCTCCTTAGGGGCTGCCTCTGGCTACCTAATACTAGAGTGCCCCACAGGCTGCGTAATATTGCGGGGCCCATCTGGTTACCTAATACTAGAGTGCCCCACAGGCTACATAATACTGCAGGGCACATCTGGCTACCTAATACTAGAGTGCCCCACAGGCTACGTAATACTGCGGGGCACATCTGGCTACCTAATACTAGCATGCACCACGGGCTACATAATACTGCGGGGCACATCTGGCTACCTAATACTAGAGTGCCCCACAGGCTGCGTAATATTGCGGGGCCCATCTGGTTACCTAATACTAGAGTGCCCCACAGGCTACATAATACTGCAGGGCACATCTGGCTACCTAATACTAGAGTGCACCACAGGCTACGTAATACTGTGGGGCACATCTGGCTACCTAAAACTGGAGACCACACCTGGATACCTGATACTGAGGGGTACATAATACGTGTCACCACATGCTGAATACTTAGGCATATTTCAGGCTCTATAATACTAGGGGCAGCATCTGTCTCCCTAATACTATTTTGGGGCACATCTGGCTACATCATACTGTGGGCACCTTGAGTTGGGAATACTGGGATGCACCTTGGGTTGTTTTTACTGAAGACCACATTTGTTTACCTAATACTGGGGTCTTCCTCTGTCTATCTAATACTATTTGGGGGTGCACCTCTGGCTATCTAAAGGGGGCACATCTGGTTACCTAATATTTCTTATCACTTTCTATCTAATACTATTTGAGGTGCACCTAAATGGTTTTTATGGACTCAATTAGGACTTTGGTCTATTCCTTTCCCATACTCCCTCTCCGTGGTGTAACTGCAAATCATGCTCCTCCCCCCCAGCAAAGCTTTGATGGTGCCCCCTAATGTTCACATTCTTTCCCTGGCCTCTCCTTGGTGACCCTCACAGCCTGGTGCCTATCTTGCCAGGGCCATAAAACAAGTGTGGCCATCATTATCTTCACACCCATAAAAGTGTAGCCACAAAACACCTGACCTAAAGGATGGACCCTGTATTGGTGGAAGGGAAGTTTAGTAGTTGGGCTTCCCTGATCGCTCTGGTCCCTCTGGGGCTGCAGGGGCTTAACCTATTTCCCTGAACCTTTGAGACTACAGAACGCAGGTAAAAAAGTAACATAAAAATACTTTTCTTATTAGTATTATCATTAATATGGATTAACTGGGGCCTTAGGCAAGTAAGGCCCTATAGTTTGTAGATACACACCTGCTTTATCCTTAACCTCCCTGGCGGTTTATTTATTTTGCCAGGGAGGCTGCAATGGGGGTTTTTTTAAATTAAAAAAAAAATATTTCATGCAGCCAACTGAAAGTTGGCTGCATGAAAGCCCACTAGAGGGCGCTCCGGAAGCGTACTTTCGATCGCCTCCGGCAATCGAAAGTAACAAGATAGGCCGCAATGAGCGGCCTATCTTGTTTCGCTTTCCTCGTCGCCATGGCGACGAGCGGAGTGACGTCATGGACGTCAGTCGAGGTCCTGACGTCAGAGCCGCCCGATCCAGCCCCTAGCGCCGGCCGGAACTGTTTGTTCCGGCTGCGCTGGGCTCGGGCGGCTGGGAGGACCCTCTTTCGCCGCTGCACGCGGCGGTTCGCCGCGGAGCGGCGGCGATCGGGCAGCACACGCGGCTGGCAAAGTGCCGGCTGCGTGTGCTGCTTTTTTCAGAATGTAAATCGGCCCAGCAGGGCCTGAGCGGCGACCTCCGGCGGCATACCCCGAGCTCAGCTCGGGATTACCGCCAAGGAGGTTAAGTAAAAAGCATTACATAAATAGTAAACGTTACCTTGGATTATTATTTCCATTGTTTTCTAAAGAGTTCCCGATAAGGATACTGGCACCGGCCAGCCGATCCCAGCAGCAGTCTCCTCTGTTGGTGATGACGACTTTGGAGATTTTATGGGGCTGCAGTAAGTCCACCCTCCACCAGGGGGAGACATCATTGTTGGTGCAGGCACAGGTGCCAGAAGCAAAGTTGTAGTCCAAGTTGCCATCAATGGCTTTATTGGCAGTACTTACAGCATTGTAGGTAGAGGACTGTACTGCTTGACCTTTGAGGGCAACATTTTCACCTGCATTAATAAAATAAGCAGGTGAAAAATAAATACTTTTTGGAAACCAAAACCCCAACTTTATTTGTGAAAACATGTAACAGGGCAAACTATACCACCTTCATAGCACAAATCCTAGCAGTTGTGTTCAGCACCCAAGATAATATCGGTAGCCCTGGATAAACAAGATAGTGACTGTAGTTTTGCTTACATCTTGAATCTGTCCATAAGTCAAAACATTGGGTTATCTCTCTTCACTGTACATCCTCTTTGCCCGCTGCATCTCCAGTGTCTATCTTTGTGCCACCTCTGTTGCCCCCATGCCTCCATTGTCCCCTCTTTGTCATCTCTGTTCCTCTTTGCCTTTTCCGTCTGGAAGGCAGAAGGATAGGGCGCAGTCATAAGCCCCTTTTGAAATATCAGTGGGGGTTGGTTATGGTTATTTGGGGGGGGGGGGGTGTTGGTTAAGGTTAGCTCTGATGGGGGATTGGTTAAAGTTAGCCTTGGGGGGGCAGGGTTAGTTAAGGTTAGCCAAGTTATGTGGTGTTAAGCCCCGTCTACACGGGGAGAATTGGAGGCGATGTGACTCAATTGATAAGATCCGACAGGTCGGATCTTGCTACCGCCGATTCCCTGCTCGTTCCCCGCGAGGGGACAATGGCAGCGAATCGAGCGGAAGATGAGCAGCGCGTGGACGAGCAGGTATCGAATCCGGCGCACGTGCGGGCGAGCGGGGACACGGAAGAGGCGATCCGGCGGCTAATCGAGCCGCCGGATCGCTGCGTGTAGATTTAGCTTTAAGGTTAGCTGTTGGGGATGGTCAAGGTCAGCCATGTGGGCGGTGGTTAAAGTTAGCTGTGGGTGGATAAGGTGAGCCATGTGGTTGGTGGTTAAGGTAAGCTGTAGGGGGCTAGTTAAGGTTAGGCATGCTCAGTGTAAGATTAGGGTTACGTTTAACTGTAGTAAAATATCTATATATATAATAGACTAAGTGCCTCAACCTTCAAACAAGAAGAAGAAGTACTTTGCATGAGAAAATGTATGCGTGATCAAACACCAAGTTTAAGGCCTCTTTTCCACGGACTGTTGAGCTGTGTGCTCAGCAAGTGGTTACCAGGCAGCAATGAGCAGATACCAGGCAGCAATGAGCAGATACCAGGCAGCAGTGAGCAGATACCAGGCAGCAACAAGCAGTTACCAGGCAGCAACAAGCAGTTACCAGGCAGCAGCGAGCAGTTATCAGTCAGCAGTGAGCAGATACCAGGCAGCAACGAGCAGTTACCAGGCAGCAGCGAGCAGTTACCAGGCAGCAGCGAGCAGATACCAGGCAGCAACAAGCAGTTACCAGGCAGCAGCAAGCAGTTACCAGGCAGCAGCAAGCAGTTACCAGGCAGCAGCAAGCAGTTACCAGGCAGCAGCGAGCAGTTACCAGGCAGCAGCGAGCAGTTACCAGGCAGCAACGAGCAGTTACCAGGCTGCAACAAGCAGTTACCAGGCAGCAACAAGCAGTTACCAGGCAGCAACAAGCAGTTACCAGGCAGCAACGAGCAGTTACCAGACAGCAGCGAGCAGATACCAGGCAGCAGCGAGCAGTTACCAGGCAGCAGCAAGCAGTTACCAGGCAGCAGCAAGCAGTTACCAGGCAGCAGCAAGCAGTTACCAGGCAGCAGCAAGCAGTTACCAGGCAGCAGCAAGCCGTTACCAGGCAGCAGTGAGCAGTTACCAGGCAGCAGTGAGCAGTTGTGAGAGTTTGAGAGCCATTTCACTGCCTATTCACAGTCCATGGAAAAGAGGCCTTACCCTAGCAAGTCTGACATTGCAAATCTGGCCTAATTGGATATTCATGAGGCAATGCTCATGCAAATGCATGCACAAACCAATACCACAAAGCAGTCACCCTGCTACATGCTACATTAGCACTATCCGGCTTAGTGCACACCAGAGCGGTTCGGCAGCGTTTTGCGATCCACTTGCGGCTGCGGATACGCTTGGGTAATGTATTTCAATGGGCTGGTGCACACCAGAGCGGGAGGCGTTTTGCTGAAACGCATACTCCCGAGGTGAGGCATTTTTTGGGATTTCGGATGCGTTTCTGCCTCAATGTTAAGTATAGGAAAAACGCAAACCGCTCTGAAAAACTGCAGTTCAGAGCGGTTTTGCAGGCGTTTTTGTTACAGAAGCTGTTCAGTAACAGCTTTACTGTAACAATATATGAAATCTACTACACCAAAAATGCTTTACAAAACCGCAAAATGCTAGGTGAAATGCTACAGAAAAATAAGAAAAAGCGTTTCAAAATCTGCTAGCATTTTGCGGATCTGCTAGCAGTTTTTGGTGTGCTCCAGGCCTCCAGGAGCGCCACGGGGAGGATTCCCAATGCCCCCTTTTTATACAACTGGGGGACCGCAGGGTCCCAGGCTCTCTCACTGCCTGGAAACCACAGCGGCACCCCGGAGGGGGAGGCTGGGTGGCGTGGACGACCACCCCCCAAGTTTGGCCAGCGCCGGGGAGAGCCGTCTGCACCCACCTCCCAATATTAAAAACAGGCACTTACCTTAACGTCCATTGCGTTCTGCTACATGCGCATTAATTTGGGGGCACCACATGAGAAAGGAGAGAAGCATGGGTCACCCCGAGCTTTAGAGCTCAGGGCTGGCTCGCATACAGCACTCCAGAGGGGGGGGGGGGGGTGAGGACAGGCGCACTCACTCCAGGGCTCACACCACCGGAGCAAGCCATCCACCACCTGCCTCCAAAGGATACAAACTGCACAAAATGCTTTCCATGAGAAAATTAATGCGCATGTAGCAGAACCCAATGGACGTTAAGGTAAGTGGCTGTTTTTAATATTAGGAGGTGGGTGCGGACGGCTCTCCCCAGCGCTGGCCATGCTTGGGGGGGGGGGGGGGGGGCGGGGTGTCGGCCACCCAGCCTCCCCCTCCGGGGTGCCGCTGTGGTTCCCAGGCAGCGAGAGAGCACTTTGCGGTATTGGTTTTTTGACCCTGCATAGTTTGGCATGCGTAAGCAAATGCATATTTGCATGAGCATTGCCTCATGAATAGCCAATTAGGCCGGATTTGCAAAGCCAGACTTGCTAGGGTTAAACTTTGGTGTTTGAGCACGCATACATTTTCTCATGGAAAGCCTACTTCTTCTTGCTTCAAGGTTGAGGCACGTACTCTATTAGATAGATAGATGCGGCGTATGCTACGACGCGGGTTGGCTAGTCAGTATTAATTACTGATATCTTACTTTCATCTTTTTCTAGAAAACAGTAGAATATTGGTAAATTTACCAATATTCTACTGTCTCCTTTCCTGAGCACCCACATTTTTAGGCCCCCTTTTTTATATGCTCCTCTTTGTCACTTCTGCCCCCCATTGTGCCACCTTTTTACCCCTGTGCCTCTTTCCACTCCCCTATGCCCTCGGTGTCCCCATATGTTCCACCTATGCCCCTCCTCTGTGTTGTGCTACCTCTGTCCTACGGTCCCCCTTTTTTGCCTCCTTTTGTCCTCCCCTCCTACGCTCCCCCAGCCCAGGTTATACTGCAGTGGAGACTATGCTTAGCAGACGCACCCCTTCTCTCACCTGCTCTGGGCATCTCCAGTGATGAGAGACTTCTTCACACCTTGAATGCCTATTCTAGTGCCATCTTCTCCTGTGTTGTGTAATTATACATGACATACAGGAGGAAGTGCCAGCACTACAGGGTGAGAGGAGGTCACTCATCACTAGAGGTGCCTGGAGCAGGTGAGAGAAGCGGTGCTTCCGCTGCACATACTGCAGTATAACCTGGCCTGGGAGAGCGCAGGGCAGGGAGCAGGTGCCAAGATGATGTCATAGTGACGAGTTGGCGAGTCATTCGTATTGGCATGTTTTCATAAGTTGGGCACTTTCTATATATGAAAATATGGGCAGTATACAGTGACATAACAAGAGTGGCTGCGGCCCCTGCACCCGCGGGGGGCTCTGGGGCCTCTCTGCGCCGGAGGTTCCGCTCTCAAAGTGTCTCACGCTACTTCCTGTTCTTTTTTTAAAATCAAAGCCCCCCATACATGCTATTGCTACCAAAATTGTTAGATGTGTTAAGGAGATTAGTGGGTACAAAAACAATTTTTTAAATAGACCTTGTAGTTTTTGAGAAAATCAATTTTAAAAATGCAAAGAGAAATGGTTTTTACACTGTCATTTTTCTGAGTTTAAAAACTATTTTTCCTTTGCATTTTTTAAATCCATTTTCTACAAGGTCTTTTTGGGGGAAAAATGTTTGACTAGTACCCACTATTCTCCTTAACATATGTAGCAATTTTGGTGTCAATAGAGTGTAGGGAGGCTTTGCTATTCACTGCCAAAGTCAGCACAAAATGTTATGCAAAATTACGAATGACTATACGAAATCAATGAAATGTATAAATCATAATTACGTACAGACAAAATTGGGACATTTTCAGTGACAAATGTGCATAATCGTAATTAGCTGATTACAATCATCATTGGTCAGGTGCAGCGAGGGGTAGAGTGCACCAATACGGCCTGCTTTGTCCAGAGGATCCATTTGAGAACCAGGGAAATGTCATTAGCCTCTACATGACTCACCCAAGGAATAACAGTATGAGCTAATTATAGTACACTATGACATAGTAACACTTTGGGTATAGTAAACTCCATGTTCAGGTCCTGGTCAAGCACCATTATAAGTGTATGGTAGTAATTCCTGGTATAGTAAACCTGGATATAATAGAGTTTCTGTTATAGTAAATCTGTTTTTGGGTCCCTGTGGTTTTCTGTGTCCGCTATAGTGAAAGGTAGGCGGAGCATGCTTCATACATCAGTCAGAGACCCGTGAGCCATAATTGATGGGTGGGCTGGCTTGCTCGCTATCTGCACACTACTCTGGGCCTGCATGGACTACTTCAAAAGCACCACCACCAATTTCTGTTATAGTTCATTTCTGATATAGTAAACTACTTTGCAACGTCACTTTGAGTTCACTATATAGAGAGTCTACTGTATAAAGAATGTTCCTCAGCTTGAGACAGCAGAGAGTTAGCTCTTCAGTTAAGTGCCAGGTTCCTCTAGGAAATGAAGAGAGGTGAAATAACATCCTGCAAGACAACTCAATAAATACTTCCCTACAGTTGAGATAATTCAATTTTCCAGCATAAAGTCTTTGAAATTTTCAGCATGAAGGAGTATTTTATGTTATTGCATTATCAAATTATTGTGGCAGTATATCTACGCCCCAGTATATCTATGCAGTTTGTGGCAGTATATCTACGCCCCACAGGACTTCAGTTTCTGCACAGGGGCGTAAATATGTGTCCACTGCCGTGTACTGGTGCCCCTCATTCCTGCACGGGTACTCGTTCTGGCCCGTTAGAGGGCAGATTAATATATAGAACGCTGTTCCCATTCGTTGATCTAAGTCCCTGTGTCAATGATTTGTTTAAACTTTCAAAACTCAATAAAATTCAAGTTACACAAAAAAAATATGATTTTTACTATGCATTGAATATAAAATACAGTATTCAATTAGCCACTTTCAGAAGCTATAGGTCCATTATTATTCGAGGACGAACACAACTTACCAGCCGGCACCCCAAACACCTGAACTTCACACAGCTGGAGGAATTGGTGCTGCCCAAAAATGACGATGTTCACATATTGTCCAACCATATTGTAACACTGGAAGGTCAGAGCGCTACTGTTCTGTATGGAGGAGATCACTGCACAGCTGTAACAACATAGCAAAGGGAAGACAATAAAAGGATGTGTAGTAAGTGCAGATAGGGTTGCCAATGTGACCTCCTTAGGGGCTGCCTCTGGCTACCTAATACTAGAGTGCCCCACAGGCTACATAATACTGCGGGGCACATCTGGTTACCTAATACTAGAGTGCCCCACAGGCTACATAATGCTGCGGGGCACATCTGGCTAGCTAATACTAGCATGCACCACAGGCTACATAATACTGCGGGGCACATCTGGCTACCTAATACTAGAGTGCCCCACAGGCTACATAATACTGCGGGGCACATCTGGTTACCTAATACTAGAGTGCCCCACAGGCTACATAATGCTGCGGGGCACATCTGGCTACCTAATACTAGAGTGCCCCACAGGCTAGGTAATCAGTGCTGCTCATCAGGATACCAGATATCCGAATAGACTCGGATATCCGAACTTTTTAGGCCTATCCGATCGGATCCGGATTCCGGATAGCTGGACGGAAATCCGGATAGCTCTATGCGGATAGTTGGTCGCATAACCCGGATATCCGCGGATACCGGTCGGATATCCGAATCCGGGTACTGTAACCATGGACATGATGTCCATGACGTCATTCAGCCAATCAGAGCGCTCCCAGCCTAAGCCCAAGCACCCAATCACAGAGGGGAACCTTGGCCAGTCCCTCCTGTATATAAGGAGGGGGGCATGTTAAGAATCTCGTCCTTGCTTTGTGACTGCCACTGAGATAGTTTGTCCAGTGTGTTTGGCTGAAGCAAGTACATTATCCCAGTGATAACCCAGCGTTTTAACACTAAAACACCTTCTGTTTTACTGTGTTGTAGTTAGCTTAGCTAGTCTGTGTAATTTGTTAGTGTCAGTCAGTCTTGTCAGTCAGTCTTTCAGCTGCAGCAGCTGCCTGTGCCTGCTACTAGCCTAGGTCCTGTGTCTTTGTGTGTGCTGTGTCTGTGTGCACACACTCCAGGGTCCTTGCTGCTGGCTGGGCTGCTATTACTACTGCTACTGTGGTTTTATATTGTGTAGTTGCAGACAGTGCTAGTACTACAGATTATTGCTGCTGTGCTGCTGCTGAGTGAGCAGTGTCAGTGTGTTTAGTTGTTGTACTCCTGTCTGTCAATCTGCTGATCATTTCCAAGCCCGCCGCCAATAATAAAAGTGCACCAAGTACCCCACACACATCATCTGTGACGTCGACTCATCAGTGACAGTGAGTCTTGTACTATGTCTGGCACTGGCAGTGTGAGACGGGGGAGGGGCAAGGCCAGAAGGAGAGTGAGCAACATTGCGGCCTCTGGCAGCAGTTCTGCCGCATCAGTCATTCCGCCGCTACCCACTGGCAGTCACGATGCAGAGACGCAGCAGCGTGTTGCGTCAATTTTCAAGCAGGGTCAGCGGCGCAGATTGGAGGAGAAGGACGCCGTGTCTGTGATGCAGCAGATGGCGCATGACGAGGAGCAAGCCAGTGACAGTGAGGCCACCACCACCAGCCCTAGCCCTAGAGAAAATATTCTCAGCAAAATTGGCTTTACAGAAGAGTCTGAGATGCTGACAGTAATTGTTGGGGGGGAGCCCGTCCATGATGTGTCAGCAGAAGAGGAGTTTGAGGAGGGCTCATCATCCCAGCAGTTTTACGAAGGGGAGTTTGATGATGAGGTGAAGGACCCGGACTACCAGCGACCGGAGGGGCATGTCAGCTCTGACTCTGAGGAGGAGGAGTCAGTGTGTATGGCACGCAGGTTGAGCATTGCAGGGATTGGCAGGAGCAGCAGTGGGCATGGAATACGTGACCTGCAGGCTGCTGCTCCATCTGTCAGTGGCACGACTACCACCAGCCGCACCACTCAACCCCAGGCCCCAACCACCACCGGGAGAAAATCCACAGTAGCATCCCGTTCTGAGCCACGTAAGGGAAAACTCCAATCCCCAATATGGCAGTTTTTCCATCTGCCCTCACTGGATAGCAAATTTGTAACGTGCAAATTATGCCATGTGAAGCTGAGCAGAGGGTCTCACCCCTCCAGTTATGGCACCTCCAGCTTCATCAACCGTCTGGGCAATAAGCACAAACCTGAGCATCAGGAATTCAAGATGCTGAAGGAAGCTGGCGCTGGCCCTTGCAGAGGTCAGAGCACTATAACCAGCTTTGCCACTCCTGCTGACACTGAGGCCTGTTCAGGCAGCCAGTCCTCCTCAGTGGTCTCCTCTGTTCCCTCCTCAGCTTCCCGTGCAAGCCTAAAACGCCCCCACCACCAGACCCTGCTGAGTGACTCTTTTGTGGTCAGGGCTCAGCCTCCCGGCAGCCGTCGCATACGCCAGCTGAACGGCTTGCTTACACGGGCCATGTCCTCCCAGCTCCTCCCGTACTCGTTTGTGCAGGAGGGGAGCCGGATGCGTGCGCTCCTGCAGTGCGCAGCGCCGGATTGGCCAATCCCCAGCCGGCACTACTTCGCACGCAAGGCCATCCCAGCACTGCACTGCTTTGTAAAGGCCAACGTGGAGCGTGGGCTGGATCATGCGCTTGGTGCGCGCGTCCATGTGACAATGGACTCATGGAGCAGCCGGTTCGGGACAGGCCGCTATTTGTCCTTCACCGCGCACTGGGTCAGTTTGGTGGAAGGAGGTGAAGAGGAGACAGCAGCATCATCACCCCGGTGGGTGGTCCCATCCCGCAGCAGGGTCAGGGGAAGTGCAGCAGCTTCCAGCTCTGATTCGGTTCCATCCGCCGCCAAACAACCCCGCCTCAGCAGCAGCGTGAAGGCCCACCACTGCCAAGCGCTGCTGCAGATGGTCACGGTGGGCAAGAACAAGCTGACGGCAGACCACGTCTTGGCCAAGCTCCGAGAGCAAGAGAGGAGTTGGCTGACCCCCAGAGGCCTCAGAGTCGGAGAGGTGGTGGCCGACAATGGGGCAAACTTGGTTGCCGCCATCCAGCGGGGAAACCTCACCCACATCCCCTGTCTGGCCCACGTCCTGAACCTAGTGGTGCAGAAATTCCTGCACACCTACCAGGGGATGGACAGTCTTTTGGGAGCGGCAAGGAAAACGGTGGGTCATTTTCGCCGCTCGGGTGGTGCCACAGCGACCCTTACAGCCGAGCAGATGGAGCTGAACCTCCCACAGCACCGCCTCATTATAGACGTTCCAACACGCTGGAATTCCACCCTGGCGATGTTGGAACGTCTGGTTGAACAGAGGCGGGCTGTCAACCTGTACCTGGCCAGAGCCACCATGGATGCCAACTTGTTGGGGACCGGCACCACCCACCTCCCAGACATCATCCGCCCTGCTGAGTGGGGAAAAATGCAGCTGGTGTGCTTTGTGCTGGCACCCTTCCTGGAGGCCACCAACATGGTCAGCCGGGACCATGCGTCGCTGTGTGAGTGGTTGACCATTGTGTGCATGCTGGACAAGGCCCTCGATGCTCTGCTGGAAGTGGGAGAGGAAGCCTTGATCCAGCAGCAGGAGCAGCAGCAGCACACTTCACAGTCCACCTCTGTGCAGCAGGAGGAGGATTCGGAGGAGTTGGAGGAGGACTTGGAGGAGTTGGAGGTCCCTGACCTTGAAGAGGAGGGGGCACAGCGGAGTGCAGCTGCAGTAGTGCGGGGGTGGAGAGAGCAAGATGAGGCTCCGGAATCAGAGGAGGACGACAGCACTGTCAGCGGTGCAGGTGATCAGCAGAGATGGCAGCCCTCTTCCCCATGGCAGTGCACATGCTGCAGTGCCTGCGCAAAGACCCAAGGGTGAAGGAGATGAGTGCTCGGGAGGACATCTGGATCACCCTGATGCTGGACCCACGGCTGAAGGGGAAGCTGGCTCAGTTCCTGCCTGTAGGAGGAGACCCTGTGCGCCGAATCAGGGACTTGCAGCGGATTCTGGTTCGGCGCTTGGAGGAAGCCTTCCCCCGGACTCCCACCCCCCCTGCTGTCTCAGTCCAGCCAGCACAGCAGCAGGTACCTGCATCCAGCATCAGCAGGCGCCCAACAAACCTGCTGTCTCTGACAAAGGCTCTCTATGCCACACCAGTACCGCTGCCTACAGAGGAGGTGCCTGCAGCAGCATCCGGCTCTCAAAGCCAGAACCAGCACCTGACCCGGATGGTGGCCGACTATATGGGGTCCTATAGCGGGCTTGACACCGACACCCCTGTGGACCCCTTGGAGTACTGGGTGAAGCACCTGGATATCTGGGGCGAGCTGGCGCAATACGCCCTGGAAGTGCTGTCCTGCCCGCCTTCCAGCGTTATGTCGGAAAGGTGCTTCAGTGCGGCCGGTGGCGTGGTCACTGAGAAGCGCTCTTGTCTGTCAGGCCAGTCTGTGGACAGACTGACTTTTTTAAAGATGAACGAGGCTTGGGCAATTGGTGAGTTCCTGGCCCCTGTTGTTGGCAAGAGGGGGAAATGAAGTGGCTGAGTGGTTATCACTATGCCTGCTTAACCACCCTTTACCACCACAACCTCCTGACTCCATCTTCATGAAGCCAGGTTCTTATTTTTTGAACTGTGCCGTGGTACCTGCCATGGTCAACTATGTAAACACAATAGCTGTGTAATTTTTTTGGAGGTGTCTGTGCTGTGCGAGTTGTGGGGAGGCCCCAACTGCGTCAGTACGACCGCTTCCTGGAACCTCTCCTAATTTTTTACTGTGCCGTGGTACCTACATCAGTGCCATGGTCAAATATGTAAACACAATAGCTGTGTAATTTTTTTGGAGGTGTCTGTGCTGTCCGAGTTGTGGGGCCCCAACTGTGGCAGTACGACCGACCGCTTCCTGGAACCTCTCCTAATTTTTTACTGTGCCGTGGTACCTACAACAGTGCCATGGTCAAATATGTAAACACAATAGCTGTGTCGGTTTTTTGGAGGTGTCTGTGCTGTCCGAGTTGTGGGGCCCCAACTGTGGCAGTACGACCGACCGCTTCCTGGAACCTCTCCTAATTTTTTACTGTGCCGTGGTACCTACAACAGTGCCATGGTCAACTATGTAAACACAATAGCTGTGTAATTTTTTTGGAGGTGTCTGTGCTGTCCGAGTTGTGGGGCCCCAACTGCGGCAGTACGACCGACTGCTTCCTGGAACCTCTCCTAATTTTCTACTGTGCCGTGGTACCTACAACAGTGCCATGGTCAACTATCTAAACACAATAGCTGTGTAATTTTTTTTGGAGGTGTCTGCTGTCCGAGTTGTGGGGAGGCCCCAACTGCGTGAGTACGACTGCTTCCTGATACCACTCTGATGTTGATTGACAGCCATTTTTTTTTTGGGGGGGATTTTAAGTCCACTCCCCACATCATCAGTGTTTCCATTTTCAAAATTATGATGCTACATGCCTAATATACCCTAAAAAACCTTTTTAAAGCTATTTAAAGGCTGTGGAGATATATTGAGGTGCTGATGATAACAGGAACATATTCTTTCATTTTTTTCTGCCAGAAGGGAGCAGGTTACCTTGAGTTGCTTGGGGCAAGGAAATGGGTGATTGTCTTGACCATATCAGGTGCTTTGAGTCTGTATGCAGTTCCTCTGAGAGTGCTAATGGGATTATCTGCCTGACTGTTTGAACTCAGGAGACGGCCTATTGTCTCAATACACAAAGCCAGAGGACCAGAGTCTGGAGACTAACACAGGAACGTTTGAAATGTACATGACAGGCTATTAGAAATGGGTGAAGTCCTGTTGATACCATTTTTTACCTGTGGAAATTAAATCATTAGTGGAGGTGCTATAGTACCCTTTTCATGTATGTGGATCTCTGGAAATCCCATTTATGTCTGAGAACTGAGACAGGAAAAAGCCGTAATCAAGTTTTCACCTGGAGTTGAAAGGCTCACTTCACAATCTTTGATGTATGGACTTTTACCTGGAAATGGAATATGTCTGAGATTTAATTAAAACCTAGTTCCTCCCCTCCCCAAGGAAGTTGCAGCCTACAGGCGTAGCTCAGAGTATAAAAAGCAGAGGCGGATGCCTAGTGACTGTCTTCTCTCGGAGGTAGCGAATAGCTAGGGAGGATCGCGACTCCTGGTCGAAACGGCGTCCTCCCGTCAAACAACGTTCTAACCTAAGCTGGTAACGTTTTTTTTAATCCCCATTTTTATTTTACGCAAATATCCGTGTGTGTTATTTTTGTAACTTTTATCTTGTAACATTTTTACTTTGTTTTTTTGTAATCTTTTTGTATATATTAAGTTCTGCACTGTTCTATGTTTTTCTAGAATATTAAATTATTATTTAATAAGTTTGACTTCTGCCGTACTAAACTAACACTCATAGCCTAGAAGAGACTGAAGTGTAACCGTGTATAAGTTCATGCCTAATTGTACGCTTGAGCAACACTACCGTATGAAATTGTAATTGCATTGTGTGTGGGGGCGTTTGTCATACGTTGGCCTAAGCGCGCAGCTGACCCAACGTACGAACAACGCCAGTGCGAGTAGCGACAGCAGAGTGGCTAACTCAAGGGAAGAAGAAGAGACAATCGAGAGCCCCCGATAGTGTATTACTGTGATACAGTTGGCATAGAAATTGATAGGAATTATACTCACAAGTCTGGGTTGCCGAGTCCAGGCAACCACTTGAATCGCGGACGAGGAGATTAGACCTGTCCTCGCTCAGGTTAAAAAGTCGCTCTCCGTAGATAGAAAAAAAAAAGGAGGGTAAAAAACCCATCCACCAGGTGGATCAATCGTAATGTATTATACAGAGGCGCCAATAGAGTAAAAAGATTGCCAATTTAAAATCAATAAAATTGTGGGCGGTAGGGGTGGACCTACCCGTCCAACAACAACACACACAAGTGTAATTTTGCGTATAAATAAAGCACATTTAATAGATACTCCAATAAAAAATACAATTTGCAACGCGTTTCACGGGTCCCAAGCCCGCTTCCTCAGGCAAAAAACTTTTACAGCAGGAGCAACTGAAATATATAAAGGAACAACAAGGAAGAAAAAGAAAAAGAAGACCATATATAAAAAAACCAAAAATTCACAAATTCAAAAATCCAAAACACCATTAAACATTGTTAAAATTGGGAAGTGTACTAATGATTGCGCTATTAGTTGATTAGAAACTCGCGACTGTGTTTATGGGTCCTATATACCCACCAAGCTACATTGGTCGACTATATCTGTGGGTAATATATACCCACCATGTTGTATAGGCACATGATAACCCACATATACTGTAATGTGAGATAATTGCATCCATACATAATAAAAACCATCATGTTCATCCCTTGATTTGTGTATAGTACACTTAATTACAGATGTACACTTCTCCTGCCCAACCTTTAGTGTGGTTGGACCTTGTATATATTTCGTAAACACATTGAGCATATATATGTGCAATAAAAACTGGCCATCCCTAATCAATATCCCCACAAGGTAAAATTGCAGTTTTCAAAAACAATATAGTCTGTATCCTTACGTTGATACACATGATCTCAAAACTGAAGTAAGAATATCAAGTATCTTATCTCAAACAGACCGTGCGGACGGGTAAGAGGATAGTGGGTGGACTATGCCAGGTAATCAGAGGGAAAAAAACAGGGGAGGAGAGAAAGCCCAAACAGGGTGAAGAGGAAAAATGGGGAACATATATGCATAACTCACCAGTATCCTTGTGTGGACGAGTGTGGCGCCTTTGCTGTATGTTGGCGCCACACTCGTATCTAAATGGACTTCCGTATAGTGACGTAAGGGATGGAGGGGATTGGGTAAGCTACGTAGGGGAGGCGTGGCTACCTGGCTGTGCAACTGTACGCCGCGCACACCGCTCGTAGAGTCCTGTGTAGAGCGGAAGTGCGTCGGCTCAGGGCATGATGGCTGAACCGCCATCTATCTTATGGGCTTGTATCAGTATGGGCATTCAGGCGGAAACACGTAACTTTACATATACGGAAAGAGCCTTTTGGGCTATTCTACGGTGTACTAGATGGGCAAAACATATGTAATTATATAAACAAGATGACCTAAACGCATTCCAAGCCATGCACTTTTATATGTTTCTGGGAATGTGGAAAAGGGTGTGAAGTGAAGGGTATCTGATGTGGGTCACCACCAATAGTGAGTGTTGTGTGATGGTGACCTAATGCATGGGTCATATCATGCATTAATGTGTGAAATGGTGGGTAAGGTAATAAGAGTGGCTGGTGTGTCCATGGTACAGGGAGGACAGAAAGGGGGGGGGGGGAAAGAAGGTGGATAGAGGGGGGTGGGGGGAGGGGCGGCCGGTGTTTTGCGGTGGGAGGAGGGAAAGGGGAGGGGAAGTAACATTTCTCATATTGACATAAGGGATAAACACACGGGATACAGGATGCAAAGATATATAAATACATAAAATCATGCATTTGTGTAAACATACAGGGATATACATACTGTATGTGCAAACATTATATGTACACCTAGTTAACCTCAGCACGCATATGCGGGGGTCATTGGTCCCTTTCAGGGTAGGGTGGTTTGACGTGGAGGGCTCGGGGCCCCCCAGACCCGGTGATAAATTGGACCCATCATGAATGGGTCTTCACTTTTGATACTCGTAAGAAAAAGGGAAATATAGGGGAAATCGGAATAAAACCAAGGGAATAAAACCAAGGGAATAAATTTTTTTTTTTTTTTTGATCAGATTAAAAGATTAAAAATCAAAAAGTCAAATAAGATTAAAAGAGAGCGACTGTATGTGAGTTTAATTTATGGTCGGTGTTGATCCGGACTGGTCTTGGAACTGTATGTGTTACACTTCGCTGGTCGAGTGTGTAACAAGGTGGGGACAATAGTTATGATGCTAGACAGGTAACGTGTACTGACATTCTCTCCACCTAGGTTTATGGAGGGAGGGAAGGAAGGACAGTGAGGTATGGGGCATTGGACCTATGTGTTCAGAAAGTTTTCTCTAGCTGTTCGTTCAGCCCCCTGGGTACAAGTGTTTTTAATGTCTGAATCCAGAATATTTCTCTGTTTTTAAGTATTTGAATTGCGTTTGGTTTCATGGGGTTTATGGATTCCAATGCTACAAACGACACATCTGTGACGTTTCTATTATGGGCCTGATCGAAATGTCTAGACAGGCTGTGAGTAGCGAGTCCCTTTAGAATATTCCGTTTATGTTGGCCAATTCTTTCCCTCAATAACTGGCTGGTGCGTCCTACATATTGTACTTTGCAAGGACACGTGGCCACATAGATTACGAACCTGGTGTCGCAGTCCATATGTTTGTGTATGGGGTATATTGTGTCATCACTATGAGATATGATGTGATCTGTGATGGTGATGAAACTACAGGCGAGGCACCGTTTTTTGAGGCAGGTGAAGGAGCCTGCTGGTGATGTCTCACCCTTATTTACAGATTTAAGTTTACTAGGGGCTAGTAGATTCCGGAGGTTGGGCGCTCTCCTGTATGTCATGATGGGTTTGTTGGGGATATGGTCACGTAGATATGGATCCTGCTGCAGGATTTCCCATCTGTGTGTAAGAATGTCTTTTATGGCTGTGTGTTGGGTATTGTATTTGGTAATGAATCGTAATGTAGTATCTGAATTGCGGTTTTGTGTAGGGTCTTGGGTGGTTTTGAGTTTCGGGGGTTCCATAGCCTTGTGTCTCGCATTTTGTATCAGTTTTTTGGGGTATTTCTTTTCCCTGAACTTGTTAACCAGGATGCTGGATTGTGTTTTGTAATCTTTGATATCTGTACAGTTCTTATGTATACGCCTGAATTGGTTATACGGGGTGTTAGTGGTCCAGGGCTTGTAATGAAAACTGCTAAAGTGGATATAGCTATTAGAGTCCACCTGTTTGAAGTGCGTTTTGGTTTTGATTTGGTTGTTATTGTGGAATAGAACAAGATCAAGGAATTCTAATGATATGTTACTATGTTGTGATGTGAAGGAGAGTTTGGCTCTGCTGGAATTAAGGTAGTTAACAAAGAGTGGAATGAGAGACGTGTCCCCTTGCCATATAAACACTAGGTCGTCTATGTATCGCTTATATAGTACAATGTGTTCCCAGAATGGATTGTTGTGGTGGATATAAAGGGTTTCCAATAGGCCCATGGCCAAATTAGCATAGCTGGGCGCAAAGCTGCTGCCCATAGCTGTGCCTCCTATTTGTTGGTACATAGTCTCCATGAATGTAAAATAATTGTGTGTGAGTATAAACTCAACACACTGTAATAAAAAGGTTTTTTGTTTTTGTGGCATATCTGGATCTGTTTGTAAGTAGAATTGTATGGCTTCGATACCGAACTCATGTGAGATGTTCGTGTAAAGTGCTGAGACGTCACACGTCAGCCAGGTGTAATTGGACTTCCATTCATGGTCTTTCAGTATTTCAATTAGATGTTGAGAGTCTCTGGTGTAGGAGTCCAATTTGTGAACATGTTTTTGTAGGTGGTGATCTATAAATTTGGATAAGTTGCTGGTTAAGGAATTTATTCCCGAGATTATTGGTCTTCCTGGAGGGTGTTGTAGACATTTGTGTATTTTGGGCAAATGATAAAAGTAGGGGACAGTAGGGTGTTCGATGAGTATAAAGTTTCTTTCATTCTTGGTGATGAGACCCTCCATAAGGGCCTCATTAATAAATGCTTTAAGCGCCATATTATATATGATGGTGGGGTCTTGTACAAGTGTGGTATAGCTCGTGGTGTCCCTGAGTAAACGAAGCGATTCCTTGATATAGTCCTCCTTATTGAGTATGACTATGCCCCCTCCCTTGTCTGCTGGTTTAATTACTAAGTTGGTGTTGTTTCTGAGGTTGTTGATCGCAATTTTTTCAGATGGGGTGAGGTTGGATGGATAAAATGTGTGTTCCTGACATAATCTTTGCAAGTCTTCTAGAGTAAGTGCATAAAACGTTTCTATGAAGTTTCCTTTTGATGCAGTGGGATAAAAGCGAGACCGTGCTTTAAGGGAAGTGGTTATGCATTTTTCTAAAATGATTTCCTGATCATCAACCGCGATGATCAGGAAATCATACACAAACATATGGACTGCGACACCAGGTTCGTAATCTATGTGGCCACGTGTCCTTGCAAAGTACAATATGTAGGACGCACCAGCCAGTTATTGAGGGAAAGAATTGGCCAACATAAACGGAATATTCTAAAGGGACTCGCTACTCACAGCCTGTCTAGACATTTCGATCAGGCCCATAATAGAAACGTCACAGATGTGTCGTTTGTAGCATTGGAATCCATAAACCCCATGAAACCAAATGCAATTCAAATACTTAAAAACAGAGAAATATTCTGGATTCAGACATTAAAAACACTTGTACCCAGGGGGCTGAACGAACAGCTAGAGAAAACTTTCTGAACACATAGGTCCAATGCCCCATACCTCACTGTCCTTCCTTCCCTCCCTCCATAAACCTAGGTGGAGAGAATGTCAGTACACGTTACCTGTCTAGCATCATAACTATTGTCCCCACCTTGTTACACACTCGACCAGCGAAGTGTAACACATACAGTTCCAAGACCAGTCCGGATCAACACCGACCATAAATTAAACTCACATACAGTCGCTCTCTTTTAATCTTATTTGACTTTTTGATTTTTAATCTTTTAATCTGATCAAAAAAAAAAAAAAAATTTTATTCCCTTGGTTTTATTCCCTTGGTTTTATTCCGATTTCCCCTATATTTCCCTTTTTCTTACGAGTATCAAAAGTGAAGACCCATTCATGATGGGTCCAATTTATCACCGGGTCTGGGGGGCCCCGAGCCCTCCACGTCAAACCACCCTACCCTGAAAGGGACCAATGACCCCCGCATATGCGTGCTGAGGTTAACTAGGTGTACATATAATGTTTGCACATACAGTATGTATATCCCTGTATGTTTACACAAATGCATGATTTTATGTATTTATATATCTTTGCATCCTGTATCCCGTGTGTTTATCCCTTATGTCAATATGAGAAATGTTACTTCCCCTCCCCTTTCCCTCCTCCCACCGCAAAACACCGGCCTCCCCTCCCCCCACCCCCCTCTATCCACCTTCTTCCCCCCCCCCCTTTTCTGTCCTCCCTGTACCATGGACACACCAGCCACTCTTATTACCTTACCCACCATTTCACACATTAATGCATGATATGACCCATGCATTAGGTCACCATCACACAACACTCACTATTGGTGGTGACCCACATCAGATACCCTTCACTTCACACCCTTTTCCACATTCCCAGAAACATATAAAAGTGCATGGCTTGGAATGCGTTTAGGTCATCTTGTTTATATAATTACATATGTTTTGCCCATCTAGGACACCGTAGAATAGCCCAAAAGGCTCTTTCCGTATATGTAAAGTTACGTGTTTCCGCCTGAATGCCCATACTGATACAAGCCCATAAGATAGATGGCGGTTCAGCCATCATGCCCTGAGCCGACGCACTTCCGCTCTACACAGGACTCTACGAGCGGTGTGCGCGGCGTACAGTTGCACAGCCAGGTAGCCACGCCTCCCCTACGTAGTTTACCCAATCCCCTCCATCCCTTACGTCACTATACGGAAGTCCATTTAGATACGAGTGTGGCGCCAACATACAGCAAAGGCGCCACACTCGTCCACACAAGGATACTGGTGAGTTATGCATATATGTTCCCCATTTTTCCTCTTCACCCTGTTTGGGCTTTCTCTCCTCCCCTGTTTTTTTCCCTCTGATTACCTGGCATAGTCCACCCACTATCCTCTTACCCGTCCGCACGGTCTGTTTGAGATAAGATACTTGATATTCTTACTTCAGTTTTGAGATCATGTGTATCAACGTAAGGATACAGACTATATTGTTTTTGAAAACTGCAATTTTACCTTGTGGGGATATTGATTAGGGATGGCCAGTTTTTATTGCACATATATATGCTCAATGTGTTTACGAAATATATACAAGGTCCAACCACACTAAAGGTTGGGCAGGAGAAGTGTACATCTGTAATTAAGTGTACTATACACAAATCAAGGGATGAACATGATGGTTTTTATTATGTATGGATGCAATTATCTCACATTACAGTATATGTGGGTTATCATGTGCCTATACAACATGGTGGGTATATATTACCCACAGATATAGTCGACCAATGTAGCTTGGTGGGTATATAGGACCCATAAACACAGTCGCGAGTTTCTAATCAACTAATAGCGCAATCATTAGTACACTTCCCAATTTTAACAATGTTTAATGGTGTTTTGGATTTTTGAATTTGTGAATTTTTGGTTTTTTTATATATGGTCTTTTTCTTTTTCTTCCTTGTTGTTCCTTTATATATTTCAGTTGCTCCTGCTGTAAAAGTTTTTTGCCTGAGGAAGCGGGCTTGGGACCCGTGAAACGCGTTGCAAATTGTATTTTTTATTGGAGTATCTATTAAATGTGCTTTATTTATACACAAAATTACACTTGTGTGTGTTGTTGTTGGACGGGTAGGTCCACCCCTACCGCCCACAATTTTATTGATTTTAATTGGCAATCTTTTTACTCTATTGGCGCCTCTGTATAATACATTGGCTAACAGTATCGTTCGGAACGACTGTTAGTGGGTCTTTGCTTCACGACAGTGTAAGATTGCACTGTGTGTGTGTGTGGGTGCGTGGCGTTCCCGTATTTGGCCTAAGCGCAAAGCTGACCCAAATACGAAAACGCAGATTGCGTATTGAGCACTCGATAGCTGAGTGAACGTGTCTAGCAACGCTAGTGGTGGCAGTGGGAAGTGTTTGAGGGGTTCCAGCCTTGGTTGTAGCTTAAATAAGGCTGTTCCCCGCTTAATCTGGTCAAACCCGCAGTCGGGAACCGTATACGCAGGCGTGCCGCGGGCCGGTTCCTGACATAATTGGCTGGCAGTGGTGGCATCGTTTGGTACATTAGTACGCAGTTTAGCTCGCTATTCTGAGTACTAAAGGCTGGAAGCTTGCTAGAAGCAACTAGCCTACAGAAGTCTACTCAGTGCAGAATCTATATACTTTTTTTTTTTTGTTCAAAGATACACACTTGGTGTTTGCTTTCCCTCCCCCCCCCCCCTTTTTTTTCTTTTTATTTTTTGCAACACGATGGCTCAGAAAGCATCCAGCTATGCAAGGCAAAATAAAGAGATGCTACTCCACCTGTGTGAGCACAAAGGCATCGAGACGGTGAGCGGCCAGACTAAGGAGCAGTTGGTTCGTGCCCTCGAGGAGCATGATGAGGCAGAGCAAGCCCGTGCTTCAACGTCAGCGGATGCAGCTCACGACATGCCAGAGGAGGAATCGCTCCCGCTACAGGATGCGAGTGGAGACGATGTCCTGGATGATCCACCAAACACGGAGATGACATCTCTGGAAGCTGATCTACAGCTACTGAACTCGGCTGATCCTGAACTGCGCCTAAAGCTGATCCTACTGCACCGACAGGCAGAGAAGGAACAAGCGGCACAGCGACTCCAGGCCGAGAGGGAACAAGCGGCACAGCGACTCCAGGCCGAGAGGGAACAAGCGGCACAGCGACTCCAGGCCGAGAGGGAACAAGCTGCACAGCGACACCAGGCCGAGAGGGAAAGTGCTGAACGGCAACACCAGCTGGAGCTGGCTAAACTTCAGCAGCAGAACCGGTCTGCTGGACCCGCAGAACGCGAAGGTGAGCGAGTCCACAGAATCCCCCTGGATAAGTTCCCCGCTATGGACAAGGACTCTGACATAGACACTTTCCTACAGGGGTTTGAAAGGACTTGTCGGCAGTATGGGGTGCCCCGTGAGCAGTGGGCAAGATACCTCACACCAGGGCTGAGAGGCAAGGCCCTGGAGGCGTTTGTGAGTCTCCCCCAGGAGGAAGAAACAGACTTTGAGGCAATTAAGAAAGCCATCATTGCACGATACCACCTCACGCCAGAGGTGTATCGCAAACGTTTCAGGACAGTGCAGCGAGGTCCTAATGACAGTTACCTGGATCATGCGTGCAACCTGCGCACTGCCTTCCAGCAGTGGGTAAAAGGACTGGCTGTTGAAACCTTTGATGCCCTGCAGGAACTGATAATAAAAGACCAGTTCCTCCACACTTGCCCTGTTGAGGTCCGGCAGTTTGTACGGGACCGAGAGCCAAAGACCGTGGATGAGGCAGCGAAAGTTGCTGATGCCTACACGTCCAATCGAGCATCTGATTTTCGGAGGACTACGACGCCCAGCTGGAAGGGAGAAAAGCCTGCGAGACCTTCTCCTCTGAGCACCCAGCGAAGCCAAGTCCAGCAGCCGCCTGGAGGTAGAACAACCACCGTTGACACTCGGAGATGTTTTGCCTGTAACAAACCGGGTCACATCAGTGCTACATGCCCAGAGAAGAAGAAGGAAGCCCCAAACTCTGGCGGGGCCCGGAATGCGTTGTGTGCCACCAGGAATGCAGGTAGCTATGCAGAGAATCTGCAACCTGTCACGGTTGGGGATACAGTTACCACCGGTCTAAGAGACACTGGAGCAGAGGTGACTCTAGTGCACCCCCAGCTTGTGAACCCTGAGGAGTACATTCCTGGCAAGACTATGGCTGTCAAAGGAGTTGGGGGCGTCACCCCCGCCATACCCACCGCCTTGGTCCACCTGGATTGGGGGGCCGGCAGCGGAATGAAAGAAGTGGGGGTAACGGATGCCATCCCCACGAACGTTTTGTTGGGTACTGACCTGGGGCGGTTAGTGGCCCGGTATGAGCCTACTCCACACCCCATGGAGCCTGCATCCCCCGCAGAAGTTCAGGACTCTTGCAAGGTACTGTGTGATAATGCTGTGCAAGCGGGGAGTGCTGGTGAGGCCCCAGGGGCTACGGACTGTGTACTAGGAGCCAGCCCTAGTGAGTCTCCAGTGCCCAGGCCTGGAGGAGGACACGTTGTTACCATAAATGCAGATAATGTTGATGTAATATGTGATGTGTTGCATAATGACATGTGTGCGGTGAACGCTCCGTCAGCTGCAGTGGTGACCCGCAGTGCTCACCGGGCTGCAGCAGACGAATTGTCCACTGAAGGGGCTGATGTCACTGGGTCGGGCTCTTCCACCTCAGAGCCTGGCTCTGAGGACCCAGAGGCCTCTCAGTTTGCCACCTCCCTGGTGCCTGTGGCCGACAGCGCTGAGTTCTCCGAGGCTGTGCGACTTGATAGCAGCCTGGAAGAGCTCAGGAGTCTGGCGGACAGGGCACCGGTGGAGGGCGACAAAGTGAGGGTGTACTGGGAACACGGCAGACTGTACAGAGAGGTTATTCCCTCTGAGCCATCTGAGGTGGAGGAGGCCGACCGGCAGTTGATTGTTCCCCACAGGTACAGGGAGCAGCTATTAAGAATAGCACATGAGGTGCCCCTGGCTGGTCACTTGGGGATCCGCAAGACCAAATCCCGGCTTGCCCACAATTTTTATTGGCCCCACATGGGGACAGATATTGCTGATTTTTGCCGGTCTTGTGTCGCCTGTCAGCGGGTCGGCAAAGCAGGTGACACCGACAAAGCCCCACTGAGGCCCTTACCCATAATAGAGGAGCCCTTCCAAAGGGTTGCTGTTGACATAATTGGGCCTCTAGCGATACCCAGCAGCACAGGGAAACGTTTCATTCTTACGGTGGTAGATTATGCCACTCGCTACCCTGAAGCTGTAGCCCTGAGCTCCATACGGGCAGACAAGGTTGCGGACGCATTGGTGCGCATTTTCTCACGGGTCGGTTTTCCCCGTGAAATGCTCACCGATCACGGCCCGCAATTCATGTCGCGCCTAATGGAATGCCTCTGTAAACAAATGCAGGTAGAACACATCATGGCCAGCCCTTACCACCCCCAGACAAATGGGTTATGTGAGCGGTTCAATGGTACTCTGAAACAGATGCTAAGGGTGTTTGTTGAATCGCAAGGGAGAGACTGGGAGCGATACCTGCCCCACTTACTGTTTGCTTATCGTGAGGTGCCCCAGGCATCCACCGGGTTCTCGCCCTTTGAGCTATTATATGGGAGGAGGGTACGCGGACCCCTTGATCTCATTCGAGAGGTCTGGGAGGGGCAGGACATGGGTCCCGGGGTCTCCATAGTGGAATACGTTCTAAAGTTCCGGGAAAAGATGGACACCCTGGTGGGGTTAGTGCGAGAGAATCTGACTCAAGCCCAGGCCACCCAGAAGCAGTGGTATGACCACGGGGCTAGGGAGAGAGTTTATGAGGTAGGTCGCAAGGTATGGGTCCTAAACCCGATGCGACAGAATAAGCTGCAGGCCGCTTGGGATGGGCCCTATATAGGGTTGCCACCTTGTGACGGAGAAAATACCGGCTATGGGGTGTGGCCTGGAGGGTGTGGCCTAAAAGTGGGAGGGGTTTGTTACGACCCTTTTTAAAAAATAGCACAGGTAAAATTTAAAATTATAAAAATAAACACAAATGTTAAACTGTTAAAGTTTAAAGAACACCGGTAAGGTTAAAAATTGCCTCAGGGAAGGCTCTAACTCCTAATGCATCAGAGTAACGTCTGCGTCGTCAGAAGACGGAGCCGAAGTTGCTTAAAGGGGTTCTGTGGGGGTTTCTGAGGAGAAAAACTGCCACTTACCGGGGGCTTCTATCAGCCCCCTGCAGCGGTAATGTCCCACACCGTCCTGCTCCCATCCGCCTTTTCCCGCAGCCGGCACCGGGCTATTATTCGTCTGTCACACAGACGAATAATGCGCGTTGCCGCGCCTCCGCTCACGTCATCTGAGGCTTACGGCGCACGCACAGACCTCCTGCGCATGAACAGTAGGCCCGGACTGACGTCACTGTGCCTGTTACCAGGGCTCATCGTGGCTGAATGGCAGACCGCGGGATGACGGGGTGGGACTTAGATGTGTTTATGGGGCGGGAGGAAGCCCAGGGTAAGTATCAGAGCTGTATTTTCCTTCCTCTCTGAGTCTTTTTAAGCATCAAAACACTGTAATATGTTGCAGAAGCTACCAGTGTTATAGAAATATATAAAAGGGTGGGTCATAACTATGGTAGAATTAGATTGTGAGCTCCTCTGAGGACAGTCAGTGACATGACTATGTACTCTGTAAAGTGCTGCAGAAGATGTCAGTGCTATATAAATACATAATAATAATAATAATAATATGGTAGGACACTAGACTGTGATTATGGTAGAATTAGATTGTGAGCCACTCTGAGGACAGTCAGTGACATGACTATGTACTCTGTAAAGTGCTGCAGAAGATGTCAGTGCTATATAAATACATAATAATATGGTAGGACATTAGACTATGACTATGGTGGGATTATATTGTGATCTCCTCTGAGGACAGTCAGTGACATGACTATATACTCTGTAATGTGCTGCAGAAGATGTCAGTGCTATATAAATACATAATAATATGGTAGGACATTAGACTATGACTATGGTGGGATTAGAGTGTGAGCTCCTCTGAGGACAGTCAGTGACATGACTGTTGTACTCAGTAATGCGCGGCATAAGATGTCAGTGCTATATAAATACATAATAATAATAATAATAATAATAATAATATATGGTTTGGCCTTGGAATATGACTATGGTAGGGATTAGGTTGTGAGCTTCTCTGAGGACAGTCAACGACATGACTATGTTACTCAGTAATGCGCTGCATAAGATGTCAGTGCTATATAAATACATAATAATAATAATATGGTAGGACATTAGACTAGGACTATGGTAGGATTAGAGTGTGAGCTCCTCTGGGGACAGTCAGTGGCATGACTATGTACTCTGTAATGTGCTGCAGAAGATGTCAGTGCTATATAAATACACAATAATAATATGGTAGGACATTAGGCTATGACTATGGTAGGATTAGATTGTGAGCTCCTCTGAGGACAGTCAGTGACAGTGACATTACTGCTTGATTCGTAAAGTGTTTAAAATATGTCAGTGCTATACAATTTAAATAAACGATAATAATTAAACGATAATATTTAGTCATTTAGAGTGAGCTGTTGTTAATTTCTTTTTTCGCAAAGGGGCATAGAGGGAGAATGAGAATAAGGAGGGTGGTAGATAGATAAAGAAACATTGCAGAGTGGACAGAGTAGAGGGTGGGGTGAAAGACGGTAAAGGTGGCTATACATAAGGCCGATCGAACATCTGATTTAATTATAATTATTAATTATATAATAACATATGAAAATCGGTGCTGCTAAGAGCAAGCCCGATCGATGATGTGATCAATTTTGGGCTGAAATTGGTCGCATGTATCGATCACAAATGCTGAAAGATGTAGGGCTGGCATGCTCGATCAGATGCACAGTGGTAATGGCGTTCAATATCAGGATAAGGGCAGAAACCCCCGGAGCTGTCCCCCAATATAAAATGTGCCCCATGCAGTATACTTTACCTGTTGGTGTCCACCGCTGCCTCCAGGCTCCATCCTCATACATGCGCCTGACGTGGTTGCTGGCGTATACGTGGGTGCATACGTGATGTCACACACATGCCCACGTATATATGCCGGCAATCACATGGGGAGTGTATGAGGATGGAGCCCGGAGGCAGCAGTGGACACCGACAGGTAAAGTATACTGCATGGGGCACATTTTATATTGGGGGGGGGGGGGGACATCAGCGAGGCGGCGCCGCAAGGCTGATTCCTGAGAGATTTCATACTGAAATCGATCTAGAATCGGCCTGTGGTGTAAGGGCAGCCGACAGATCTGTCTCTTGGTCGATCTGCCCATGTATGGGCACCTTAATAATAATAATAATATAAGGACTGTGTGGAAGAGAGACATGATAATAGGGAGAGAGATAGAGAAAAGGGGGACATTAGAAAGAGGGTAAGATAAGAAAGTAGAGGCACAAGAGAGAGAGGTTGGGGGAGATGAATAACTGCAGGGTGATTTTTCACCAGGACTCCAGTCTTTACCTCTACCATTAGGCTGGTGGAACATACAGAGACAATAAGCTTTCATAAAAACATACTGCTGCGAATAAGACATGAGAAAAGAGAGAGGGGGAGGGGGTCAGGGGCACACGGCAGAGATAACAGATCAAAGTCAGGCTAATAAACTGTGAATTGTCAGGCTTACACACAGCGCTGCCTCTGCTCAGCTGTAACCTCTCCCTGTCTGCAGTATGTCACAGTCTCACCCTGACCCTGCTGCTGTGTAGATCAGTTCCCTGGATGAGAGAGTCTGACTGTCACACATCTAAACTTGCCGCTCTGCAGCTGGAAAGCCGGGGGAGGAGCCTGTACTGTGCCTGCCTGAGGTGCGTGTCAGAGCCATTCACATTGTGCAGCTGAATGAAGGGCCCCCATGCCGCTGCAGGAGAAGTGCAGAGAGGATGGAGAGGAAGCCACAACGTCACATTACAGGTGACCTTACCGGGAAAACTCCCGAAGCCCCGCTGGCTCAGCACAGTACGAGCCTGGACTCACGCTGTTCAGGGAAGAGACCAGTGAGCTCACAGACTCCCTCTCGGCTGGGCTCCTCCTTCTTCCCCAGAATCCTCACTGTGATTGGCTGGCAGTTCATAGCCAGCCAATCCAAGAACAGAGGAGGGAGAGCTGTCTAGGTTCAGGTTGCAGAGCGGAGCATGCTGGGGCTGATTTTTCCGGCAGATGACGTGCCGGTGAAACTTTTATTCCGGCACCGGCTTTTAAGTGTTTTTAACGGCTGGGCCGGCCAGATTCCGGCCGGGTGGCAACCCTAGCCCTATACCATACATAGGAAGATTAGTGATGTGACCTATGTGGTCGCGCTGGATGACCGAGGTAAGCAGCTGAAAACATACCATGTAAACATGTTAAAGGAACATCATGCTAGAACCGCTTGCGCTCTCCCTGTCTGCAGTTTGCTACCGGACGGTGAAGCAGAGGCCCTGGTTGACATCCTGGCATCCACCCAGGAAACCGACTCTGTTGCCGAGGTGCAGATCAATCCGGAGTTGACAGCAGAGCAGCAGGCTGGGCTATCTGATGTGCTGACCCTTTACCGTGGTACCTTTACAGCCCGCCCTGGTCTGACCAGCCTGGCTGTACACCATGTTGACATCGGAAATAACAAGCCGGTTAGACAGTCAGCCTATAGAGTCTCCTGTGAGGTTCAGGCCCACATCAGCAAGGAGATTGAGGAAATGCTGTCACTAGGGGTGATCCAACGGTCGCACAGCGCATGGGCATCACCTGTAGTGCTAGTACCCAAACGGGACCAGACCACTCGGTTCTGTGTAGATTATCGAAAACTAAATTTGATAACTGCGTCAGATGCTTACCCAATGCCGAGGGTCGACGAATTGTTAGATAAGCTAGCTGGCGCGCAATATCTAACAATCGTGGATTTGAGTCGGGGATACTGGCAGGTCCCTCTAACAGCTGAGGCACGGGAGAGGTCTGCCTTTATCACCCCCTCAGGTCTGTTTGAATTTAATGTAATGCCTTTTGGAATGAAAAATGCCCCGGCCACCTTCCAAAGGGTTGTAAATGGTCTCCTGGAAGGTTTGGAACACTGCGCTGTCGCCTACCTAGATGACATCGCCGTGTTTAGCGCCACTTGGAACGACCACTTAGCACAGCTGTCACAGGTTCTGGGACGCGTCACTGCAGCAGGACTAACAGTCAAGCCTAGCAAGTGTCAGATAGGCAAGAAACAGGTACAGTACCTGGGACATGTGGTGGGGGGGGGGGAGAGCTTCGTCCAGATACTGGGAAGGTAGATGCCATTGTGTCCTGGCCCACCCCCCACACGAAGAAGCAGATTCAGTCCTTCTTAGGAACGGCTGGGTACTATAGAAAGTTTGTCCCCAACTACAGTGCCCTCGCCAAGCCATTGACAGATCTCACCAAAAAGAAGCTGCCCAAGCAGATTCTCTGGACGCCAGAATGTGAACAGTCATTCACAGCTCTGAAGAGGGCCCTAGCCAGCCCTCCCGTGTTGCAAGCGCCAGACTTCAGCCGACGGTTTGTAGTCCAGACGGACGCCTCAGCCTTTGGCCTAGGTGCTGTATTAAGCCAGGTAAACCAAACTGGGGAAGAACATCTGATTCTGTACTTAAGTCGGAAGCTGCTACCCCGGGAGGTAGCTTACGCCACCATAGAGAAGGAGTGCTTGGCAATTGTATGGGCCCTACAAAAGCTGCAGCACTATCTCTACGGTCGTGTATTCACCGTCGTAACCGACCACAACCCTCTTAGTTGGTTACATCGGGTTTCTGGGGACAATGGAAAACTGCTGAGATGGAGCTTAGTTCTCCAACAATATAGCTTCACCATTCAACATAGGAAGGGGAGCAATCATGGGAATGCTGACGGACTGTCCCGTCAAGCAGAACCAACAATGTAGGTGCTGGCAGGATAATCTGGGAACATCATCTGCCTTGCACCAAGTTAACGGCGGAGGTGTGGAGATATATTGAGGTGCTGATGATATTAAGGATAACAGGAACATATTCTTTCATTTTTTTCTGCCAGAAGGGAGCAGGTTACCTTGAGTTGCTTGGGGCAAGGAAATGGGTGATTGTCTTGACCATATCAGGTGCTTTGAGTCTGTATGCAGTTCCTCTGAGAGTGCTAATGGGATTATCTGCCTGACTGTTTGAACTCATGAGACGGCCTATTGTCTCAATACACAAAGCCAGAGGACCAGAGTCTGGAGACTAACACAGGAACGTTTGAAATGTACATGACAGGCTATTAGAAATGGGTGAAGTCCTGTTGATACCATTTTTTACCTGTGGAAATTAAATCATTAGTGGAGGTGCTATAGTACCCTTTTCATGTATGTGGATCTCTGGAAATCACATTTATGTCTGAGAACTGAGACAGGAAAAAGCCGTAATCAAGTTTTCACCTGGAGTTGAAAGGCTCACTTCACAATCTTTGATGTATGGACTTTTACCTGGAAATGGAATATGTCTGAGATTTAATTAAAACCTAGTTCCTCCCCTCCCCAAGGAAGTTGCAGCCTACAGGCGTAGCTCAGAGTATAAAAAGCAGAGGCGGATGCCTAGTGACTGTCTTCTCTCGGAGGTAGCGAATAGCTAGGGAGGATCGCGACTCCTGGTCGAAACGGCGTCCTCCCGTCAAACAACGTTCTAACCTAAGCTGGTAACGTTTTTTTTAATCCCCATTTTTATTTTACGCAAATATCCGTGTGTGTTATTTTTGTAACTTTTATCTTGTAACATTTTTACTTTGTTTTTTGTAATCTTTTTGTATATATTAAGTTCTGCACTGTTCTATGTTTTTCTAGAATATTAAATTATTATTTAATAAGTTTGACTTCTGCCGTACTAAACTAACACTCATAGCCTAGAAGAGACTGAAGTGTAACCGTGTATAAGTTCATGCCTAATTGTACGCTTGAGCAACACTACCGTATGAAATTGTAATTGCATTGTGTGTGGGGGCGTTTGTCATACGTTGGCCTAAGCGCGCAGCTGACCCAACGTACGAACAACGCCAGTGCGAGTAGCGACAGCAGAGTGGCTAACAGTATCGTTCGGAACGACTGTTAGTGGGTCTTTGCTTCACGACAGTGTAAGATTGCACTGTGTGTGTGTGTGGGTACGTGGCGTTCTCGTATTTGGCCTAAGCGCAAAGCTGACCCAAATACGAAAACGCAGATTGCGTATTGAGCACTCGATAGCTGAGTGAACGTGTCTAGCAACGCTAGTGGTGGCAGTGGGAAGTGTTTGAGGGGTTTCAGCCTTGGTTGTAGCTTAAATAAGGCTGTTCCCCGCTTAATCTGGTCAAACCCGCAGTCGGGAACCGTATACGCAGGCGTGCCGCGGGCCGGTTCCTGACAAAGGCCACTTCCGGGATTAAACATGGATATCCGAATCCGATCGGATACTAGGGTCGGATATCCGAATCGGATTCGGATCGGAAAATTTTGAATTTGGATATCCGACCCGGATCGGATAGCGGGGTATCCGGATCCGAATCGGATCCGGATTTTGAAAAGGGGTATCCGAGCAGCACTGTTAAGGTAATACTGCGGGGCACATCTGGTTACCTAATACTAGCATGCACCACAGGCTACATAATACTGCGGGGCACATCTGGATACCTAATACTAGAGTGCCCCACAGGCTACGTAATACTGCGGGGCACATCTGGCTACCTAATACTAGCATGCACCACAGGCTCCATAATACTGCGGGGCACATCTGGCTACCTAAAACTAGAGTGCCCCACAGGCTGCGTAATACTGCGGGGCACATCTGGCTACCTAAAACTGGAGACCACACGTGGATACCTAACACTGGGGGCACATCTGGCTACATAATACTTGGGTGCACTTTGGGCTACCTAATATTGGGTTGTATCTTAGGCCACATGATACTGGGGTCATCTTTGGCTACCCAATACTTGGGGCATGTCTGGCTACCTAATACTAGGTGCATATGTGGCTACCAAATGCTAGAGACCACATCTGATTAGATAATACTGGGGTGCGCCTCAGCCTACCTAATACTGGGTTGCACTTCAGGCTATGTGATACTAGGGGGCACCTTTGTGTCCAACCACTGCGGGCACATCTGGCTATATAATACTTGTCATTACCTATGGCTATCTAATGTTATTTGGGGGCTCATCTTCATCAGTAATTCTGGGACACACATCAGGCTACCTAACACTGGGATGGGTTGTTGGGGTCCCTTGATAGTTCATTAATAGATCATGAAGAAAATTCCGTACACAGGCCAGGTTAAGGAACTTGCACTTTTATTGTCCCATCACACAACAATACAGCATCTGGCCATTATCACCTTTAAATCTTTCGCATCACGAGATCACTCGCTGGCGCATGATCGAGGAACAAGGGAGCCACTCTGTGGTCGCCATCCTGCGTTAGGCAGTCGCAGAGTGATTAAGAATAAGCTAAAAACCCACCTCTTTTCCCGAGCCGCTGAGACTACAGAATGCTGGTAGAAAAGCAACATAAAACTACTTTTATTACTAATATCAATAATACATTTTACCTGGGGCCTTAAGTAAGTGACGCACCACAGTTTGTAGATACACACTTGCTTTATCCTTATGTAAAATAAAAGTTACACAAATAGTAAACATTACCTTGGATTATTATTTCCATTGTTTTCTAAAGAGTTCCCGATAAGGATACTGGCACCAGACAGCCGATCCCAGCAGCAGTCTCCTCTGTTGGTGATGACGACTTTGGAGATTTTATAGGGCTGCAGTAAGTCCACCCTCCACCAGGGGGAGACATCATTGTTGGTGCAGGCGCAAGAACCAGAAAGGAAGTTGGAGTCCAAGTTGCCATCAATAGCTTTATTGGCAGCACTGTCAGCATTGTAGGTAGAGGACTGTGCTGCTTGACCTTTCAGGGCAACATTTTCATCTGTGTTAATGAAATATAAACAGATAAGAACTTGTTGAAACATTTTAGGAACCATAAACACAAACTTTATTTGTGTAAACATGTAACAGGACAAACCACAGGTGTAACTATGAATCATGGGGACCCCCAGCACAACTGTGATTGGCACTCAATGTTCCCACCCCTTCCCTTGGTAACCCCTGGTGACCCTCACAACCTGGGGCCCATCTTGCAAGAGTCAGAAAAAGCATGAACATTGTGATCTTCACACCCATAACAAGCGTAGCTACAAATACACCTTGTCTGAAAGATGGACTCCTTTCTCAGAGGGAGAAAAGTAAGAGTTGGGGTCCCCTAGCAGCTCTGGGCCCCCCTGCGGCCACAGGAGATGTTCCCCTGTAGTTATGCCCCTGGAGAAAACTATTCCTCCTTTATTGCACAAATCTTGGTGTTGTTCAGCTCCCCAAACAATACATGAAAGATGTGACAATATGAAATAGACACTTGGAAAAATGAAAGATATTTCTTCCTTAGAATTAATAAATGAAATAAAAGTAATACATTTTCTGGTAAGATTCATGGATCATCTCCTTTATATGCAAACAAATCACACAAAAAAGCTTTATCTGGAGTTTCCAGCATTTGGAAATATTGTATGTTATTGCATATAAAGCATCACATTATTTTTACCATGCATTGAATATAATGTACGGTATTTATTTAGCCACTTCCAGCAGCTATAGGTCCATTATTTCCCAAAGAGGAACACAACTTACCATAGGGCACCCCAAACACCTGAACTTCACACAGCTGGAGGAATTGGTGCTGCCCAAAGATGACAATGTTCACATATTGTCCAACCATATCGTTACACTGGAAGGTCAAAGCGCTACTGTTCTGTATGGAGGAGATCACTGCACAGCTGTAACAACATAGCAAAGGGAAGACAATAAAAGGATGTGTAGTAAGTGCAGATAGGGTTGCCAATGTGACCTCCTTATGGGCTGCCTCTGGTTACCTAATACTAGAGTGCCCCACAGGCTACATAATACTGCGGGGCACATCTGGCTACCTAATACTAGAGTGCCCCACAGGCTACATAATACTGCGGGGCACATCTGGCTACCTAATACTAGAGTGCCCCACAGGCTACATAATACTGTGGGGCACATCTGGCTACCTAATACTAGAGTGCCCCACAGGCTACATAATACTGCAGGGCACATCTGGCTACCTAATACTAGCATGCCCCACAGGCTACATAATACTGCGGGGCACATCTGGCTACCTAATACTAGCATGCACCACAGGCTACATAATACTGCGGGGCACATCTGGCTACCTAATACTAGAGTGCCCCACAGGCTACATAATACTGCGGGGCACATCTGGTTACCTAATACTAGCATGCACCACAGGCTACATAATACTGCGGGGCACATCTGGCTACCTAATACTAGCATGCACCACAGGCTACATAATACTGCGGGGCACATCTGGCTACCTAATACTAGCATGCACCACAGGCTACGTAATACTGTGGGGCACATCTGGCTGCCTAATACTAGCATGCACCACAGGCTACGTAATACTGCGGGCACATCTGGCTACCTAATACTAGCATGCACCACAGGCTGCGTAATATTGCGGGGCACATCTGGCTACCTAATACTAGAGTGCACCACAGGCTACATAATACTGCGGGGCACATCTGGCTACCTAATACTAGCATGCACCACAGGCTACGTAATACTGCGGGGCACATCTCTCTACCTCAGAATCAGAATCAGAATCAGAATTGACTTTATTCGCCAAGTACGACAGTTGTCGTGCCCGGAATTGGTTGTGGTACACATGGCATAGGCATTTCTTTACATGACAGACAGAACATGAACAGACAGGTATATACAGCGGGATGGGTATAGCAGCATGCATTTTAGAAACTGGGGAACAGTTCATTTGAGGGCACTAGTAGCTAGAGTGTGGGGCAGTACTGCCCAGAGTGGTGAGAGATCAGGGATCAGAGCATTGGCTAGGGACTAGGCGCTGCGGACAGTTATGGAGGGAGGATGTGGAGTTCAGGTAGAGGACAGCTTGAGGGAAGAATGTGTTCCTGCGCCTGGTAGTTCTGGAATAGATGGTCCTGTAACGTCGGCCTTTTTGCATACATTTGAAGTGGCAGTTACCCGGGTGAGAGGGGTCCCGTGAAATCTTGGAAGCCCTCAACCCCAGTCTCGCTGTGTGGAGAAGGTCCAGAGGTGGTAGGGGCGATCCTATGATCTTCTCTGCGGTGTTAATTACCCTTTGGAGTTTGTACTTGTCCTTAGCAGATGCCCCTGCATACCATACAATGACGGAGGAGCAGAGTATTGATTCCATGGTAGCGGTGTAAAAGCTGGTCAGCAGTTCGTGTGGCATACCGAATTTCTTCACTTGACGCAAAAAGAATAGCCTCTGCTGGGCCTTCTTTTGTATCCTTGAAGTGTTTTGCTCCCACCTAAGGTCGTTAGTTATGGTTGTACCGAGGAACCGTACGTCGGACACCCTGGAGACTGCAGTTCCATCAATGAAGACTGGGGAGAGCGTGGAGGGGTGCTTCCTAAAGTTTACAATGAGCTCAACAGTTTTTTTTTCGCATTGAGAACGAGCTTGTTACCCTTGCACCAATTGCTGATACTCTCAATCTCGCTTCGGTAAGTGTGCTCACCTCTGTTGTCGATAAGGCCAATGATAGTGGTATTGTCTGCAAATTTAATGACTTTGACGGGGTCTGCAGATGAGGTGCAGTTGTTGGTGTACAGAGAAAATAGTAGCGGGGACAGCACACACCCTTGCGGAGCCCCTACGTTGGTGTTTTTTTCGTGGGAGGAGCAGTTTCCGAGCATAACCCGCTGCGTTATGTTGGAGAGAAAGTCCTTGACCCATGCACACAGGGTGGGATTGACTCCAAGCTGCCTAAGGTTGTCGAGCAGGATGACCGGGCAGATGGTGTTGAACGCAGAGCTAAAATCCAAGAACAGGATCCTGGCATAGGAGTCTGGTTTGTCGAGGTGTTCTGTGATGTGTGCCAGGCTGACGTTTATGGCATCCTCCACGGACCTGTTGGCTCTGTACGCAAACTGGTGTGGGTCGAGGAGGGCATCAGTGGAGCACTTCAGGAGGGCAAGAACAACACGTTCGAGGATCTTTGCGATGACAGGGGTAAGGGCTACAGGCCTAAAGTTGTTAAGTTCTGTGTTCCCTGGCTTTTTGGGAACTGGGATAATTAGAGATCTTTTGAGGCAGGAGGGTACTTTGCCTTCCGCTAGGGACCTGTTGAAGATGGGGGTCAGGGCGGGAGCAAGTTGATCTGCACAGGTTCTCAGGCAGGTTGATGACACACCGTCTGGACCAGCGGCTTTCCTGGGGTTGATTCTGCGTAGGAGTCTCAGTACTTCCGCTTCCTGAACCACAACTGGCACAGGGGGGTCATGACCCGGCAGTGAGGATGGGAGGGGAGGAGCTTCTCCTGGCACTGGTGCAGGGACCCCAAGCTGCACAGATTGGTGCTCGAATCTGCAGTAGAACTCGTTGAGCTCTGCAGCCAGTTGGGTGCTTGGGGCCGCATGATGTGCGGGGGCTTTGAAGTTCGTCACTGTCCTAAAGCCTTTCCATACCTCCCGTGGGTTGTTGGACTGGAGACTAAGACCCAGTTTGTCAGAGTAGGCTCTTTTTGCAGCTCTCAGTTCTCGGTTAAGGGAGTTCCTTGCTGCCCTGAACTCCTCAGGGGAGCCAGACTTGTGTGCCTCTTCCTTGAGTTTTCGCAGCCGGCGCAGCTTGCTGTTAAACCAAGGCTTATTGTTTGGGAAGACCTTGAAGGTCTTGGATGGGACACATGACTCTTCGCAGAAGCTGATATAGGAAGTGACATTCTCTGTCCACTCCTCCAGGGAGGGTGCCTCTAGGGTTGTCCAATCGGTGCAGTCGAAACATGCCTGTAGCTCAAGCTTTGCCTCCTCCGTCCATTTCCTGACAGTCCTGGTGATGGGCTTTGAGGATTGAAGGAGCCTTCTGTAGGTGGGGATCAGGTGGATAAGGTTATGGTCAGAGTTCCCCAGGGCAGCTCCTTGAACAGCTTTGTACGCGTTCTTTAGAACTGTATAGCAATGGTCTAGGGTGTTGTGATTTCTGGTGGAGCACGTGATGTGCTGCTTATACCAAGGCAGCTCCTGCCGCAGATTTGCATTGTTGAAGTCTCCCAGAATGATAAAGAGGGCTTCCGGAAGTGCAGTTTCCCACTGGGAGATGGTGTCACTAAGTGTTCGGATGGCGTTTGTGGTGTTAGCATCCGGGGGGATGTAGACCCCGATGAGGACAAATGAGGAGAACTCTCTGGGTGCATACTGTGGCCTGCAGTTCAAGGCTAGGAGCTCAATGTCTGGTGTGCAGACCTTGCTTAGGGTTGCTGAGCTAGTGCACCAAGCGGTGTTAATGTAAAAGCATATGCCTCCTCCCCTCTTTTTTCCCGAAAGGGCCTGATCACGATCTGCACGGAGGAGGTTGTAGCCCGGCACGTGTAGTGAGTTGTCCGGTACATTGTCATTCAACCAGGTCTCGGTGAAGCAGAGGACTGGAGTGTTCTTGGTGATGGAGGATTTGGTGTCAAGAAGTAGGAGTAGCTCATCCACCTTGTTGGGGAGGGAGCATACATTTGCCAGAAGGATGGCCGGGACTGGAGAGTGAAGTCCTTTCCTTTTTAGTCTCACCAGTGCACCTGCTCTTCTCCCCCTGTGGCGAATTTTCCTTGGGGGGGCGTTGGCGCTGCCAGTCAGGTGATCAATGTGAGCCCAGACTACATCCTGCAGGGGAGGTCCTGGTGATGGATCGCTCTGGGATAGGGGTTCCCACACCAGTAACTCCTCCCTGGACAGAGGGGCAAAGTTTCAGGTCGCCATAGAGTGGTATTCCCCTTCCCTAAGTGGTGGCGGAGGGGCCGGTGGAGTTCGGTTTTGACCATGTGGTGATCCACAGGCTACGTAATACTGCGGGGCACATCTGGCTACCTAATACTAGAGTGCCCCACAGGCTACATAATACTGCGGGGCACATCTGGCTACCTAATACTAGAGTGCCCCACAGGCTACATAATACTGCGGGGCACATCTGGCTACCTAATACTAGCATGCACCACAGGCTACATAATACTGCGGGGCACATCTGGCTACCTAATACTAGAGTGCACCACAGACTACATAATACTGCGGGGCACATCTGGCTACCTAATACTAGCATGCACCACAGGCTACATAATACTGCGGGGCACATCTGGCTACATAAAACTAGAGTGCACCACAGGCTGCGTAATACTGCGGGGCACATCTGGCTACCTAATACTGGAGACCACACCTGGATACCTAATACTGGGGGCACATCTGGCTACATAATACTTGGGTGCACTTTGGGCTACCTAATATTGGGTTGTATCTTAGGCCACATGATACTGGGGTCATCTTTGGCTACCCAATATTTGGGGCATGCCTGGCTACCTAATACTAGGTGCATATGTGGCAACCAAATGCTGGAGACCACATCTGATTAGATAATACTGAGGTGCGCCTCGGCCTACCTAATACTGGGTTGCACTTCAGGCTATGTGATACTAGGGGGCACCTTTGTGTCCAATTACTGCGGGCACATCTGGCTCCCTAATATTGAGGGGCACATCTGGCTATATAATACTTGTCATCACCTCTGGCTATCTAATGTTATTTGGGGGCTCATCTTCATCAGTAATCCTGGGGCACACCCCAGGCTACCTAACACTGGGATGGGTTGTTGGGGTCCCTAGATAGTTCATTAATAGATCATGAAGAAAATTCCGTACACAGGCCAGGTTAAGGAACTTGCACTTTTATTGTCCCATCACACAACAATACAGCATCTGGCCGTTATCACCTTTAAATCTTCCGCATCACGAGATCACTCGCTGGCGCATGATGACAAGGGAGCCACTCTGTGGTCGCCATCCTGCGTTAGGCAGTCGCAGAGTGATTAAGAATAAGCTAAAAACCTACCTCTTTTCCCGAGCCGCTGAGACTACAGAATGCAGGTAGAAAAGCAACATAAAACTACTTTTATTACTAATATCAATAATACATTTTACCTGGGGCCTTAAGTAAGTGAGGCACCACAGTTTGTAGATACACACCTGCTTTATCCTTATGTAAAATAAAAGTTACACAAATAGTAAACATTACCTTGGATTATTATTTCCATTGTTTTCTGTAGAGTTCCCGATAAGGATATTGGCACCAGACAGCCGATCCCAGCAGCAGTCTCCTCTGTTAGTGATGACGACTTTGGAGATTTTATAGGACTGCAGTAAGTCCACCCTCCACCAGGGGGAGACATCATTGTTGGTGCAGGCGCAAGAACCAGAAAGGAAGTTGGAGTCCAAGTTGCCATCAATAGCTTTATTGGCAGCACTGTCAGCATTGTAGGTAGAGGACTGTGCTGCTTGACCTTTCAGGGCAACATTTTCATCTGTGTTAATGAAATATAAACAGATAAGAACTTGTTGAAACATTTTAGGAACCATAAACACAAACTTTATTTGTGTAAACATGTAACAGGACAAACCACAGGTGTACCTATGAATCATAGGCACCTCCAGCACAGCTGTGATGGGCACCCAATGTTCCCACCCCTTCCATTGCTAACCCCTGGTGACCATCACAACCTGGGGCCCATCTTGCAAGGGTCATAAAAAGTATGAACATGGTGATCTTCACACCCATAACAAGCGTAGCTACAAATACACCTTGTCTGAAAGATGGACTCCTTTCTCAGAGGGAGAAAAGTAAGAGTTGGGGTCCCCTAGCAGCTCTGGGCCCCCCTGCGGCCACAGGAGATGTTCCCCTGTAGTTATGCCCCTGGAGAAAACTATTCCTCCTTTATTGCACAAATCCTAGTGTTGTTCAGCTCCCCAAACAATACATGAAAGATGTGACAATATGAAATAGACACTTGGAAAAATGAAAGATATTTCTTCCTTAGAATTAATAAATGAAATAAAAGTAATACATTTTCTGGTAAGATTCATGGATCATCTCCTTTATATGCAAACAAATCACACAAAAAAGCTTTATCTGGAGTTTCCAGCATTTGGAAATATTGTATGTTATTGCATATAAAGCATCACATTATTTTTACCATGCATTGAATATAATGTACGGTATTTATTTAGCCACTTCCAGCAGCTATAGGTCCATTATTTCCCAAAGAGGAACACAACTTACCATAGGGCACCCCAAACACCTGAACTTCACACAGCTGGAGGAATTGGTGCTGCCCAAAGATGACAATGTTCACATATTGTCCAACCATATCGTTACACTGGAAGGTCAAAGCGCTACTGTTCTGTATGGAGGAGATCACTGCACAGCTGTAACAACATAGCAAAGGGAAGACAATAAAAGGATGTGTAGTAAGTGCAGATAGGGTTGCCAATGTGACCTCCTTATGGGCTGCCTCTGGTTACCTAATACTAGAGTGCCCCACAGGCTACATAATACTGCGGGGCACATCTGGCTACCTAATACTAGAGTGCCCCACAGGCTACATAATACTGCGGGGCACATCTGGCTACCTAATACTAGAGTGCCCCACAGGCTACATAATACTGTGGGGCACATCTGGCTACCTAATACTAGAGTGCCCCACAGGCTACATAATACTGCAGGGCACATCTGGCTACCTAATACTAGCATGCCCCACAGGCTACATAATACTGCGGGGCACATCTGGCTACCTAATACTAGCATGCACCACAGGCTACATAATACTGCGGGGCACATCTGGCTACCTAATACTAGAGTGCCCCACAGGCTACATAATACTGCGGGGCACATCTGGTTACCTAATACTAGCATGCACCACAGGCTACATAATACTGCGGGGCACATCTGGCTACCTAATACTAGCATGCACCACAGGCTACATAATACTGCGGGGCACATCTGGCTACCTAATACTAGCATGCACCACAGGCTACGTAATACTGTGGGGCACATCTGGCTGCCTAATACTAGCATGCACCACAGGCTACATAATACTGCGGGGCACATCTGGCTACCTAATACTAGAGTGCCCCACAGGCTACATAATACTGCGGGGCACATCTGGCTACCTAATACTAGAGTGCCCCACAGGCTACATAATGCTGCGGGGCACATCTGGCTACCTAATACTAGAGTGCCCCACAGGCTACATAATGCTGCGGGGCACATCTGGCTACCTAATACTAGAGTGCCCCACAGGCTATGTAATACTGTGGGGCACATCTGGCTACCTAATACTAGAGTGTCCCACAGGCTACATAATACTGCGGGGCACATCTGGCTACCTAATACTAGCATGCACCACAGGCTACATAATACTGCAGGGCACATCTGGCTACCTAATACTAGAGTGTCCCACAGGCTACGTAATATTGCGGGGCACATCTGGCTACCTAATACTAGAGTGCCCCACAGGCTATGTAATACTGTGGGGCACATCTGGCTACCTAATACTAGAGTGTCCCACAGGCTACATAATACTGCGGGGCACATCTGGCTACCTAATACTAGCATGCCCCACAGGCTACATAATACTGCGGGGCACATCTGGCTACCTAATACTCGAGTGCCCCACAGGCTACATAATGCTGCGGGGCACATCTGGCTACCTAATACTAGCTGTTTATCAGGAAGTAGCGTGAGGCACTTAGAAATCGGACCTCCGTGGTGAAGGACATGGAGGTATGTGTTCCTGCCCTCTGCTGCTGCCAGTGATTGATGCTGGAAGAGGCACTGAGAGGAGAGCCCGAGGTGAGGGGAAGTGGCCCCCGTCCCCGCTGATGTAGGTGGCCATGCTCTCCCCTCATGCTGTGATCCCTCCTGCCCCCCAAAATGGACCCGAGTGGGCCCCTGGTGGGGGTCATCCAAATTTTCACAAGGGGGCCCCATGATTTCTGGCAGTATAGAAAAAGAAACTTGGAAAAAATTAATGCTATATAACTTTCTCAGAAATGCAATGCGAGCGTCTTCCTTCTATCCCAGATGAAATGTTAATGTTAGTTGTGTCTCTCTGCTTAGACTGCCGGGAAGCAAGCATGTGGCTATAACTTATATCAGCAGTTGTTCATTTCAAATTTTAAAATAGGATTTGTGGTGGTTAAATAGATACAAAAACCCTCAAATCTGTGTATGTAATGCAAACTATGTAATGCAAACTACTGCAAGTTACTATAGCATAGCAAGAATGTGAAAAACACCCCATGCGTATGCCCATGTGTATGTTATAACATTATCCCGTCACTCGGTCAGCTGGGCGCGGGGAGAGCTGAATAACGGCTCATCCTGCTGCTACTGAAATACCGGGCGGCATTAAGTACAATTTCCCCTCCGTGTCGTGGCAACTGAGAGGGAAAAGCCATTTGGGGTCCGGTGATTGCCGGCATCTGAATTGAATTTGAAATCCCACTTTACCACGATAGACGTGATAATGTTATATCTATGGCAGCGCCAAGGTCGGGTGCAGCAGTGTGCCGAAATTTTGCACATGCGAAATTTCACATCAAAATTTGCAATTAAGCATCAAAATCATAATGCGAAATTTCAGGGGAAATCGCAATTTCGTATGTAATGGTGATATATCATAATTCCGCGTAATATTTAATGTAATTTTCGTGAAATTGCGCATAATTTTGTGCCGACTTTAGTGGTTAAAAGCAAAGCCCCCCATACATGCTATTGCTACCAAAATTGCTACATGTGTTAAGGAGATTAGTGGGTACAAAAACAATTTTTTAAATAGACCTTGTAGTTTTTGAGAAAATCGATTTTAAAAATGCAATGAGAAATGGTTTTTACACTGTCATTTTTCTGAGTTTAAAAACTATTTTTCCTTTGCATTTTTTAAATCCATTTTCTACAAGGTCTTTTTGGGGGAAAAAATGTTTGACTAGTACCCACTATTCTCCTTAACATATGTAGCAATTTTGGTGTCAATAGAGTGTAGGGAGGCTTTGCTATTCACTGCCAAAGTCAGCACAAAATGTTATGCAAAATTACGAATGACTATACGAAATCAATGAAATGTATAAATCATAATTACGTACAGACGAAATTGGGAAATTTTCAGTGACAAATGTGCATAATCGTAATTAGCTGATTACAATCATCATTGGTCAGGTGCAGCGAGGGGTAGAGTGCACCAATACGGCCTGCTTTGTCCAGAGGATCCATTTGAGAACCAGGGAAATGTCATTAGCCTCTACATGACTCACCCAAGGAATAACAGTATGAGCTCATTATAGTACACTATGACATAGTAACACTTTGGGTATAGTAAACTCCATGTTCAGGTCCTGGTCAAGCACCATTATAAGTGTATGGTAGTAATTCCTGGTATAGTAAACCTGGATATAATAGAGTTTCTGTTATAGTAAATCTGTTTTTGGGTCCCTGTGGTTTTCTGTGTCCGCTATAGTGAAAGGTAGGCGGAGCATGCTTCATACATCAGTCAGAGACCCGTGAGCCATAATTGATGGGTGGGCTGGCTTGCTCGCTATCTGCACACTACTCTGGGCCTGCATGGACTACTTCAAAAGCACCACCACCAATTTCTGTTATAGTTCATTTCTGATATAGTAAACTACTTTGCAACGTCACTTGGAGTTCACTATAAAGAGAGTCTACTGTATAAAGAATGTTCCTCAGCTTGAGACAGCAGAGAGTTAGCTCTTCAGTTAAGTGTCAGGTTCCTCTAGGAAAGGAAGAGAGGTGAAATAACATCCTGCAAGACAACTCAATAAATACTTCCCTACAGTTGAGATAATGCAATTCTCCAGCATAAAGTCTTTGAAATTTTAGGCATGAAGGAGTATTTTATGTTATTGCATTATCAAATTATTGTGGCAGTATATCTACGCCCCAGTATATCTATGCAGTTTGTGGCAGTATATCTACGCCCCACAGGACTTCAGTTTCTGCACAGGGGCGTAAATATGTGTCCACTGCCGTGTACTGGTGCCCCTCATTCCTGCACGGGTACTCGTTCTGGCCCGTTAGAGGGCAGATTAATATATAGAACGCTGTTCCCATTCGTTGATCTAAGTCCCTGTGTCAATGATTTGTTTAAACGTTCAAAACTCAATAAAATTAAAGTTACACAAAAAAAAATATGATTTTTACTATGCATTAAATATAAAATACAGTATTCAATTAGCCACTTCCAGAAGCTATAGGTCCATTATTATCCGAGGACGAACACAACTTACCATAGAGCACCCCAAACACCTGAACTTCACACAGCTGGAGGAATTGGTGCTGCCCAGAAATGACGATGTTCACATATTTTCCAACCGTATCATTGCACTGGAAGGTCAGAGCGCTACTGTTCTGTATGGAGGAGATCACTGCACAGCTGTAACAACATAGCAAAGGGAAGACAATAAAAGGATGTGTAGTAAGTGCAGATAGGGTTGCCAATGTGACCTCCTTAGGGGCTGCCTCTGGCTACCTAATACTAGAGTGCCCCACAGGCTACATAATACTGCGGGGCACATCTGGCTACCTAATACTAGCATGCACCACAGGCTACATAATACTGCGGGGCACATCTGGCTACCTAATACTAGAGTGCCCCACAGGCTACGTAATACTGCGGGGCACATCTGGCTACCTAATACTAGCATGCACCACAGGCTACATAATACTGCGGGGCACATCTGGCTACCTAATACTAGCATGCACCACAGGCTACATAATGCTGCGGGGCACATCTGGCTACCTAATACTAGCATGCACCACAGGCTACGTAATACTGCGGGGCACATCTGGCTACCTAATACTAGCATGCACCACAGGCTACATAATACTGCGGGGCACATCTGGCTACCTAAAACTAGAGTGCCCCACAGGCTCCGTAATACTGTGGGGCACATCTGGCTATCTAATACTAGAGTGCCCCACAGGCTACATAATACTGCGGGGCACATCTGGCTACCTAATACTAGAGTGCCCCACAGGCTGCGTAATACTGTGGGGCACATCTGGCTACCTAATACTAGCATGCACCACAGGCTACATAATACTGCGGGGCACATCTGGCTACCTAATACTAGAGTGCACCACAGGCTACATAATACTGCGGGCACATCTGGCTACCTAATACTAGCATGCACCACAGGCTACATAATACTGCGGGTCACATCTGGCTACCTAAAACTAGAGTGCCCCACAGCCTGCGTAATACTGCGGGACACATCTGGCTACCTAATACTAGCATGCACCACAGGCTACATAATACTGCGGGGCACATCTGGCTACCTAATACTAGCATGCACCACAGGCTACATAATACTGCGGAGCACATCTGGCTACCTAAAACTAGAGTGCCCCACAGGCTGCGTAATACTGCGGGGCACATCTGGCTACCTAAAACTGGAGAGCACACCTGGATAGCTAATACTGGGGGCACATCTGGCTACATAATACTTGGGTGCACTTTGGGCTACCTAATATTGGGTTGTATCTTAGGCCAGATGATACTGGGGTCATCTTTGGCTACCCAATACTTGGGGCATGTCTGGCTACCAAATGCTGGAGACCACATCTGATTAGATAATACTGAGGTGCGCCTCGGCCTACCTAATACTGGGTTGCACTTCAGGCTATGTGATACTAGGGGGCACCTTTGTGTCCAATTACTGCGGGCACATCTGGCTCCCTAATATTGAGGGGCACATCTGCTATATAATACTTGTCATCACCTCTGGCTATCTAATGTTATTTGGGGGTTAATCTTCATCAGTAATTCTGGGGCACACCCCAGGCTACCTAACACTAGGATAGGTTGTTGGGGTCCCTTGATAGTTCATTAATAGATCATGAAGAAAATTCCGTACACAGGCCAGGTTAAGGAACTTCTAACAACAAATCCAGCAGCGCTGTGTAGTACACCCTTGAGTAAAGTAGTTCAACCTCCAGAGATCCCAATGAATGGTTCTTCCTTTCCTAGAAGTGCAACTCAGTGCACAAAAAAGGGAGATATGGAGTCTCTCAGTGGAATGATAAATTGCAAAATTTATTAGAATAAATGGATTTAAAAACAGATAAGATAAAACTCACATGGAGAGGGTCCTACTCCAGTAGGAACCCCCCTGGCAACAAACGCTTCCCACTCCTTGTGGTACTACTAATGTCAGCGATCAGTGTAGCATTGCCCGCTCTCGTCCCTCGTCTGAGTTGCACTTCTAGGAGAGGAAGAACCATTCATTGGGATCTCTGGAGGTTGAACTACTTTACTCAAGGGTGTACTACACAGCGCTGCTGGATTTGTTGTTAGATCTGCTGTATTGGAGGCCGAGGATTTACCTCTACAGTGGCTGCAGTGTTTATCCCTGTTAAAGAATACCGGCTGATATTTCATGAGGCGCCTCTACCATACCATTGACAGGTTAAGGAACTTGCACTTTTATTGTCCCATCACACAACAATACAGCATCTGACCGTTATCACCTTTAAATCTTCCGCATCACGAGATCACTCGCTGGCGCATGATCGAGGAACAAGGGAGCCACTCTGTGGTCGCCATCCTGTGTTAGGCAGTCGCAGAGTGATTAAGAATAAGCTAAAAACCCACCTCTTTTCCCGAGCCTCTGAGACTACAGAATGCAGGTAGAAAAGCAACATAAAACTACTTTTATTACTAATATCAATAATACATTTTATCTGGGGCCTTAACCACTTGAGGACCGTGGGCTTTACCCCCCTTAAGGACCAGGCACTTTTTTCCATTCAGACCACTGCAGCTTTCACGGTTTATTGCTCGCTCATACAACCTACCACCTAAATGAATTTTGGCTCCTTTTCTTGTCACTAATAAAGCTTTCTTTTGGTGGTATTTGATTGCTGCTGCGATTTTTACTTTTTATTATATTCATCAAAAAAGACATGAATTTTGGCAAAAAAATGATTTTTTTTAACTTTCTGTGCTGACATTTTTCAAATAAAGTAACATTTCTGTATACATGCAGCATGAAAAATGGACAAACATGTTTTTGATTAAAAAAAACCCATTCAGCCTATATTTATTGGTTTGGGTAAAAGTTATAGCGTTTACAAACTATGGTGCAAAAAGTGAATTTTCCCATTTTCCAGCATCTCCGACTTTTCTGACCACCTGACATGTTTCATGAGGGGCTAGAATTCCAGGATAGTATAAATACCCCCCAAATGACCCCATTTTGGAAAAAAGACATCCCAAAGTATTCACTGAGAGGCATAGTGAGTTCATAGAAGATATTATTTTTGTCACAAGTAAGCGGAAAATGACACTTTGTGACCAAAAAAAAAAAAAGTTTCCATTTCTTCTAACTTGCGACAAAAAAAAAATGAAATCTGCCACGGACTCACTATGCTCCTCTCTGAATACCTTGAAGTGCCAACTTTCCAAAATGGGGTTATTTGTGGGGTGTGTTCACTGTCCTGACATTTTGGGGGGTGCTAAATTGTAAGCACCCCTGTAAAGCCTAAAGGTGCTCATTGGACTTTGGGCCCCTTAGCGCAGTTAGGCTGCAAAAAAGTGCCACACATGTGGTATTGCCGTATTTAGGAGAAGTAGTATAATGTGTTTTGGGGTGTATTTTTACACATACCCATGCTGGGTGGGAGAAATATCTCTGTAAATGACAATTGTTTGATTTTTTTTTACACACAATTGTCCATTTACAGAGATATTTCTCCCACTCAGCATGGGTATGTGTAAAAATACACCCCAAAACACATTATACTACTTCGCCTGAGTATGACGATACCACATGTGTGGCACTTTTTTGCACCCTAACTGCGCTAAGGGGCCCAAAGTCCAATGAGTACCTTTAGGATTTCACAGGTCATTTTTGTTTTAAGACTACTCCTCACGGTTTAGGGCCCCTAAAATGCCAGGGCAGTATAGGAACCCCACTAATGACCCCATTTTAGAAAGAAGACACCCCAAGGTATTCCGTTAGGTGTATGGCGAGTTCATAGAAGATTTTATTTTTTGTTGCAAGTTAGCGGAAATTGATTTTAATTGGTTTTTTTCGCAAAGTGTCATTTTCCGCTAATTTATGACAAAAAATAAAATCTTCTATGAACTCACCATACTCCTAACAGAATACCTTTGGGTGTCTTCTTTCTAGAATGGGGTCATTTGTGGGGTTCCTATACTGCCCTGGCATTTTAGGGGCCCTAAACCGTGAGGAGTAGTCTTGAAACCAAATGTCGCAAAATGACCTGTGAAATCCTAAAGGTACTCATTGGACTTTGGGCCCCTTAGTGCACTTGGGGTGTAAAAAAGTGCCACACATGTGGTACCGCCGTACTCAAGAGAAGTATTATAATGTGTTTTAGGGTGTATTTTTACACATACCCATGCTGGGTGGGAGAAATATCTCTATAAATAATAATAAATTATGACGCCTGGAGTCCGGGTAAATTGATACTTAATTGCTGTATTGGTAAAATCAATTTGTCATGCAATACACAATATCACCCCTTCCCCTGGCTATTGCACCAATCCCTTTAACTTTATGGATTACCCCGCAAGCATTAACCTTATTGTGCTTTTAAACTAGCACTAGCCCTCAGGTCTAGCGTCCTTGATTAAATTTCTCTATGATTGATCAATCATGCACTTCCAGTTCATGCTGCAATATATGATTGTATGTTCTTTGATTTTAAAGCATGCCTTTACTCATGCTGCCCGGGACTTAGCTTCTTTAATAATGCTGCCGGCTTCCATCACCGCTTGTGAACTGTTCCTGACTCCTGGCTCACCGCAAGATGGTCCATCCCACTGGTGGTAACACCCTTTCGTCTTTTGCCACTCACCGCCGCACTCGGGATATGGCAACACAGTCCAGTACCTCTGTATGCTGTGTGGCTTGCGGGCATCCCCGCTCTGCTTGCGGTTTGTATGGTACTTTCCCCCTGTGCGTGGTGTGTTTCGGCGTGTCCTGGAGTGTAGCTTTTTCCGGGGTGGGTGACGTCACTCCTCAACCACGGTGGCCAGCCTGGATAAAAAGGTCTACGCGTTTCGTCAGATCCTTCTGACTTTCTCAAGACCAGAGACATATGTTCAAGCTCCCTCTTGTGGCCTTTTATATATTGGCAGAACTCATATTCAATTTCCTCCTTCAGTGATTTTTGTTCCGTGCACTCCCTCTCCATCTTGTGGCTGTTCATATTATTGCACCCTACATTATACCTCTGTTCCTGAAATTATGAATTTACCTGCCGTTATACTGCCTTCTATAGGAGCTGTTCTACATGTCATTATCTATATTCCTCAAGTACCTATCACATCATTTTTACCAGAGAGAGGAGGGACCAAACAGTAGGATTACAGACAACCTGCACCCTTTCCTACAAAATCTTCCCATTTTTATCCAACAATGATCAGGGAAATTTTTTTTTCCAAGGCATCCTGGGAAACCACATTTAGAGAAACACACCTAAATTAAAGTCTGTATTTAGGCCCCTGGGGGCCAATGTTTTACATTTATATATCCACATACACTCTTTTTGTAGAAGTATCTTATCAAAATCCCCCCTTCTGGGGCTTATCTTTAATTGATAGATCCCCCTAAATTTCAAATTTTTGGGGTCACTATTGTGGAATTCTTTGAAATGTTGTGCTACTGTGCTCTCTTCTTTATTATTCTTAATATTGTTGATGTGTTCTCCTATGCGCGTTCCCAGGTTCCTAGTTGTCTTCCCTATGTAACACTTTTTGCACGGGCATATTAATTGGTAGACTACTCGTGTTGTTGCACAATCAATATAGTCTCTTATTTTGTATTCGACTCCGTTCGAACTATCAGTGAAGGTGTCCCCCTCTATCACATGTCCACAATGTCGAAATTTTGGCACTTGAACATGCCTTTCCTCCTTCTAATTATTCTTTCCTGTCTCTGAAATTCACTTCTAACTAGAAGATCATTTAAACTACTGCTTCTCCGTGCCGTCACCTGGGGTGCCTCTCCGACTATCTCCGCAATATCACTATCCAAGGTCAAGATTCCCCAATTTTTTTGCAAAATTTCTCTCAATTGTTACCAATGACTTCCATACCTGGTTATAAATCTGACCTGATTTTCATTGACTTGTTGCCCTTCCCTATCTTTCCTGTCTTTTTTTACCAAAAGTGTTTGTCTATCCGTCTGTAGGCCTCTCAAATACGCCCTTTTAATAATTCTGTTTGGGAACCCCCTTTCCTTTAAACGCTGCCTTAATATTCTAGCTTCCTGTTTGTATGATTCCATTGTCGAACAATTTCTTCTTATTCTCAAGAATTCCCCTATCGGTACTGATTTAATCTGGCAGCCCAGGTGGTGGCTCGAGGCGTGCAGTAGCGTGTTCCCGGCATTCTCCTTTCTGTATGTGCCAGACACCAATTGTCCATTATTTTTTGTCAACCTCAAATCCAAAAAGGTGATTGAATTCACATCCCAGTTATATGTCACAAAAATATTCCTCTGATTCTTGTTCAACTGATTCACAAAATCACTTAGGCTTTGCCTATCACCCCTCCATACCATCAATATGTCGTCAATGAAACACAGCCAGAGCGCGACATGCTCCCGAAACCCACGCATGCCATACACCTCCTCCATCTCCCATTGACCTAGGTGCAGACATGCGTAGGCCGGGAAGCACGTCGCGCCCATGGCCACGCCCCTCAATTGCTGATAATAACGACCATCAAACTCAAAATAATTGCGATTCAAAATCAATTTCATCAGGTCTACAATATAATCATTGTGCGCCTCCTCCCTTTGCCCGTAGTGTTCTTGCAGAAAATGACTCATGGCGTTTAATCCCACTTCATGGGGTATTGATGTGAATAAGGATTCCACGTCCAAGGAGACCAGAAGACTGTCCTCTGGTATTAGCACCCCTTCAATTTGATTTACTTTATCAGTATGAACCTCTATCTCTTGCAACTGCACTTTCTCCTCATCTACCATCATCTGCATTACCCTTAATCAAATTAATCACGATTAAGGGTAATGCAGATGATGGTGCAGTTGCAAGAGATAGAGGTTCATACTGATAAAGTACGAGAGGAGGTTAACCTAAATAAACATGACAAAAACTTTGATAAATTTAATGAGCGAACCAAAAAGATCATAGAAAAGGAACAAATGAAAATTAAAAAGATAAAAGCAGGAACATTTTCAAGGGATCAGGATGATTGGGTAAAAGATAATATTTTCAATATCCACCCCAAATCCAAATATCCGAGAGAGGAAAAAAGGGATAAAAAGAAAAAGAATAAAAGGATCAGGTGGGGGAGAATACCTATAGTTCATCAGAGGGCTATAGTGATAGTGAAGTATCATCAGGCCCGGAATCCTATGCAGAAGAGGAATTTTTATTATCAGCCGAAGAATTGGCAGAGGAAATTCAGGCAGCAGGAGGTGAAGTGGAAGAGAGAGATTTTTTAGAGAAAACGCAAGAGGAGCCCCAACCACAGAAGAAAGAGGGGGTACAGACCAGAGCACAGTCAAGTGCCACGTAGGAGCAGTGACAGACTTAGCTAACGAAAATATGAATAGTCTAAACATCATAAATCTTGCAGACCTAATCTTATCAGAGGACCACAATTACGTGCTAAGCAGAGGGCTGACATTTTGCCCAACGATGCACGGAGACGAATTTGAGGTATATAAAGACCTACATTTATTTTTACGAAAAGTAGTTTTGAAAAAATGTTCAAGACAAGTGACCCAAAAGGGGAACATCGGGCCCCAATTGGAGACACACAGGTGGTAACAGATGAGATTGGGGAAGTACAGGTTGATGACCTTGAGGACATGGGGTGGGAGGATGAGACAACCTCAGATGAGAGAAGCTTATTTACAGATCTAAAAATGAGGTCAAAGTTCATGCCATCCCTTTATTCCAACAGATCCACCGCGGTGTTCCTCCAGGTTATGGAAAAAGATCTGAAATCCATTGATTGGACAAATAAAAGCAGGCAAAATTTAACAGAGGGACAGCAGAGAGCCCTCAGGGAATTGCAATCAATGAAAAACATAATAATTAAAATAAAGTGACAAAGGAGGTAATGTGGTGCTAATGTCTCAAGAGAAATACGTGATGGAGGCAGAGAGACTTTTGGGGGATCCAGAATGCTATCAAAAAGTGCGGGGTAACCCTTTCCCACAATTGGTAGCTGACATAAATTTGAAACTATCATGGGGATATATAGAAGGGATACTGCTAGAAAGAGAATACAGATACATGGAAGTAAAAGAATTCAGAATCCCTACATTTTATATTATTCCCAAAACACACAAAAGTCTGGAAAACCCACCGGGAAGGCCCATAATTTCAGCAAGGGGGGGGGGGCCCTAGAAAGAATAGCACAATACATTGACAGGAAATTGAAACCAATGGTGGTCTCTCTGCCTTCATACGTAAAAGTAAAAGACACAATGGAAGTACTAAATCAAATTGAAGGGGTGCTAATACCAGAGGACAGTCTTCTGGTCTCCTTGGACGTGGAATCCTTATTCACATCAATACCCCATGAAGTGGGATTAAACGCCATGAGTCATTTTCTGCAAGAACACTACGGGCAAAGGGAGGAGGCGCACAATGATTATATTGTAGACCTGATGAAATTGATTTTGAATCGCAATTATTATGAGTTTGATGGTCGTTATTATCAGCAATTGAGGGGCGTGGCCATGGGCGCGGCGTGCTCCCCGGCCTACGCATGTCTGCACCTAGGTCAATGGGAGATGGAGGAGGTGTATGGCATGCGTGGGTTTCCGGAGCATGTCACGCTCTGTCTGCGTTTCATTGACGACATATTGATGGTATGGAGGGGTGATAGGCAAAGCCTAAGTGATTTTGTGAAACAGTTGAACAAGAATCAGAGGAATATTTTTGTGACATATAACTGGGATGTGAATTCAATCACCTTTTTGGATTTGAGGTTGACAAAAAATAATGGACAATTGGTGTCTGGCACATTTAGAAAGGTGAATGCCGGGAACACGCTACTGCACGCCTCGAGCCACCACCTGGGCTGCCAGATTAAATCAGTACCGATAGGGGAATTCTTGAGAATAAGAAGAAATTGTTCGACAATGGAATCATACAAACAGGAAGCTAGAATATTAAGGCAGCGTTTAAAGGAAAGGGGGTACCCAAACAGAATTATTAAAAGGGCGTATTTGAGAGGCCTACAGACGGATAGACAAACACTTTTGGTAAAAAAAGACAGGAAAGATAGGGAAGGGCAACAAGTCAATGAAAATCAGGTCAGATTTATAAACAGGTATGGAAGTCATTGGGAACAATTGAGAGAAATTTTGCAAAAAAATTGGGGAATTTTGACCTTGGATAGTGATATTGCGGAGATAGTCGGAGAGGCACCCCAGGTGACGGCACGGAGAAGCAGTAGTTTAAATGATCTTCTAGTTAGAAGTGAATTTCAGAGACAGGAAAGAATAATTAGAAGGAGGAAAGGCATGTTCAAGTGCCAAAATTTCGACATTGTGGACATGTGATAGAGGGGGACACCTTCACTGATAGTTCGAACGGAGTCGAATACAAAATAAGAGACTACATTGATTGTGCAACAACACGAGTAGTCTACCAATTAATATGCCCGTGCAAAAAGTGTTACATAGGGAAGACAACTAGGGACCTGGGAACGCGCATAGGAGAACACATCAACAATATTAAGAATAATAAAGAAGAGAGCACAGTAGCACAACATTTCAAAGAATTCCACAATAGTGACCCCAAAAATTTGAAATTTAGGGGATCTATCAATTAAAGATAAGCCCCAGAAGAGGGGATTTTGATAAGATACTTCTACAAAAAGAGTGTATGTGGATATATAAATGTAAAACATTGGCCCCCAGGGGCCTAAATACAGACTTTAATTTAGGTGTGTTTCTCTAAATGTGGTTTCCCAGGATGCCTTGGAAAAAAAAATTTCCTTGATCATTGTTGGATAAAAATGGGAAGATTTTGTAGGAAAGGGTGCAGGTTGTCTGTAATCCTACTGTTTGGTCCCTCCTCTCTCTGGTAAAAATGATGTGATAGGTACTTGAGGAATATAGATAATGACATGTAGAGCAGCTCCTATAGAAGGCAGTATAACGGCAGGTAAATTCATAATTTCAGGAACAGAGGTATAATGTAGGGTGCAATAATATGAACAGCCACAAGATGGAGAGGGAGTGCACGGAACAAAAATCACTGAAGGAGGAAATTGAATATGAGTTCTGCCAATATATAAAAGGCCACAAGAGGGAGCTTGAACATATGTCTCTGGTCTTGAGAAAGTCAGAAGGATCTGACGAAACGCACAGACCTTTTTATCCAGGCTGGCCACCGTGGTTGAGGAGTGACGTCACCCACCCCGGAAAAAGCTACACTCCAGGACACGCCGAGACACGCCACGCACAGGGGAAAAGTACCATACAAACCGCAGGCAGAGCGGGGATGCCCGCAAGCCACACAGCATACAGAGGTACTGAACTGTGTTGCCATATCCCCGAGTGCGGCGGTGAGCGGCAAAAGACGAAAGGGTGTTACCACCAGTGGGATGGACCAACTTGCGGTGAGCCAGGAGTCAGGAACAGTTCACAAGCGGTGATGGAAGCCGGCAGCATTATTAAAGAAGCTAAGTCCCGGGCAGCATGAGTAAAGGCATGCTTTAAAATCAAAGAACATACAATCATATATTGCAGCATGAACTGGAAGTGCATGATTGATCAATCATAGAGAAATTTAATCAAGGACGCTATACCTGAGGGCTAGTGCTAGTTTAAAAGCACAATAAGGTTAATGCTTGCGGGGTAATCCATAAAGTTAAAGGGATTGGTGCAATAGCCAGGGGAAGGGGTGATATTGTGTATTGCATGACAAATTGATTTTACCAATACAGCAATTAAGTATCAATTTACCCGGACTCCAGGCGTCATAATTTATTATAAGTAACATTGTGTGCAGCACAAACAATAGGAATGTTAATGCAAATATCTCTATAAATGACAATTGTTTGATTTTTTTTACACACAATTGTCCATTTACAGAGAGATTTCTCCCACCCAGCATGGGTATGTGTAAAAATATACCCCAAAACACATTATACTACTTTTCCTGAGTACGGCGGTACCACATGTGTGACACTTTTTTGCAGCCTAGGTGCGCTAAGGGGCCCAAAGTCCAATAAGTACCTTTAGGATTTCACAGGTCATTTTTGTTTCAAGACTACTCCTCATGGTTTAGGGCCCCTAAAATGCCAGGGCAGTATAGGAACTAGTGATGGGCGAACATCCAGATGTTCGGGTTCGGGGGGGTTCGGCCGAACATGCCCCCGATATTCGGCATGTTCGGGCCGAACCCAGAACCCAACCCGAACATGTCCCTTTGGGGCCCCTAAAGGGTCCCAGCATAAAGGGAGAGCATGCCCCGAACACGGGGGGGGGGTCGGAAATGCCCCCCACCCCTTGCCGCTAAGCTCTCCCTTCTGCTGGACCCTATAAAATTAAATAGAAGTCCCCCAAAGTACCTGTAGCAGGCTGGCAGGAAGAGGACAGCAAGCGGGCAGCCGGAGAGCATATGCGCTAGTACCATCTGGTACTTCCGCCCTCTCTCTGATGCACTTCCTGTTTACATTTGTAAGTCGCGTCAAGAGAGAGCAGAAGTACCGCGATGACGTGTACGAGGGTACGCGTCATCTACATGATGACACGTACCCTTGTACGCGTCATCACGGTACTTCTGTTCTCCCTTGACGCGACTTACAAATGTAAACAGGAAGTGCGTCAGAGAGAGGGCGGAAGTACCAGATGGTACTAGCGCCTGTGATCGCCGGCTGCCCGCTTCCTGTCCTCTTCCTGCCAGCCTGGTACAGGTACTTTGGGGGACTTCTATTTCATTTTATAGGGTCCATCAGAAGGGAGAGCTTAGCGGGGAGGGGTGGGGGGCATTTCCGCCCCCCCCCCCCCCCGCGCGCGCTCGGGGCATGCTCTCCCTTTATGCTGGGACTCTATAGGGGGAACACATGAGGTGTTCGGGGGGTGCCGAACCGAACCCGAACAGGCCAAAATCCGGGCGAACCCGAACAGTGGCGAACACTGTTCGCCCATCATTAATAGGAACCCCACTAATGACCCCATTTTAGAAAGAAGACACCCCAAGGTATTCCGTTAGGAGTATGGTGAGTTCATAGAAGATTTTAATTTTTTGTCACAAGTTAGCGGAAATTGATTTTAATTGTTTTTTTTTTCACAAAGTGTCATTTTCCGCTAACTTGTGACAAAAAATAAAATCTTCTATGAACTCACCATACTCCTAACGGAATACCTTTGGGTGTCTTCTTTCTAGAATGGGGTCATTTGTGGGGTTCCTATACTGCCCTGGCATTTTAGGGACCCTAAACCGTGAGGAGTAGTCTTGAAACCAAATGTCGCAAAATGACCTGTGAAATCCTAAAGGTACTCATTGGACTTTGGGCCCCTTAGCGTACTTAGGGTGTAAAAAAGTGCCACACATGTGGTACTGCCGTACTCAAGAGAAGTAGTATAATGTGTTTTGGGGTGTATTTTTACACATACCCATGCTGGGTGGGAGAAATATCTCTGTAAATGACAATTGTTTGATTTTTTTTACACACAATTGTCCATTTACAGAGAGATTTCTCCCACCCAGCATGGGTATGTGTAAAAATACACCCCAAAACACATTATACTACTTTTCCTGAGTACGGTGGTACCACATGTGTGACACTTTTTTGCAGCCTAGGTGCGCTAAGGGGCCCAACGTCCTATTCACAGGTCATTTTGAGGCATTTGTTTTCTAGACTACTCCTCACGGTTTAGGGCCCCTAAAATGCCAGGGCAGTATAGGAACCCCACAAGTGACCCCATTTTAGAAAGAAGACACCCCAAGGTATTCCGTTAGGTGTATGGCGAGTTCATAGAAGATTTTATTTTTTGTCACAAGTTAGTGAAAAATGATACTTTGTGAAAAAAAAACAATAAAAATCAATTTCCGCTAACTTTTGACAAAAAATAAAATCTTCTATGAACTCGTCATACACCTAACAGAATACCTTGGGGTGTCTTTTTTTCTAAAATGGGGTCACTTGTGGGGTTCCTATACCGCCCTGGCATTTTAGGGGCCCAAAACCGTGAGTAGCCTGGAAACCAAATGTCTCAAAATGACTGTTCAGGGGTATAAGCATCTGCAAATTTTGATGACAGGTGGTCTATGAGGGGGCGAATTTTGTGGAACCGGTCATAAGCAGGGTGGCCTTTTAGATGACAGGTTGCATTGGGCCTGATCTGATGGATAGGAGTGCTAGGGGGGTGACAGGAGGTGATTGATGGGTGTCTCAGGGGGTGGTTAGAGGGGAAAATAGATGCAATCAATGCACTGGGGAGGTGATCGGAAGGGGGTCTGAGGGGGATCTGAGGGTTTGGCCGAGTGATCAGGAGCCCACACGGGGCAAATGAGGGCCTGATCTGATGGGTAGGTGTGCTAGGGGGTGGCAGGAGGTGATTGATGGGTGTCTCAAGGTGTGATTAGAGGGGGGAATAGATGCAAGCAATGCACTGGCAAGGTGATCAGGGCTGGGGTCTGAGGGTGTGGGCGGGTGATTGCATGCCCTAGGGGCAGATAGGGGTCTAATCTGATGGGTAGCAGTGACAGGGGGTTGTTGATGGGTAATTAGTGGGTGTTTAGGGTAGAGAACAGATGTAAACACTGCACTTAGAAGGTGATCTGACGTCGGATCTGCGGGCGATCTATTGGTGTGGGTGGGTGATCAGATTGCCCGCAAGGGGCAGGTTAGGGGCTGATTGATGGGTGGCAGTGACAGGGGGTGATTGATGGGTGGCAGTGACAGGGGGTGATTGATGGGTGATTGACAGGTGATTGACAGGTGATCAGTGGGTTATTACAGGGAAGCACAGATGTAAATATTGCACTGGCAAATTGATAAGAGGGGGTCTCAGAGCAATCTGAGCATGTAGGCGGGTGATTGGGTGCCCGCAAGGGGCAGATTAGGGTCTGATCTGATGGGTAACAGTGACAGGTGGTGATAGGGGGTGATTGATGGGTGATTGATGGGTAATTAGTGGGTGTTTAGGGTAGAGAACAGATGTAAACACTGCACTTGGGAGGTGATCTGACGTCGGATCTGCGGGCGATCTATTGGTGTGGGTGGGTGATCAGATTGCCCGCAAGGGGCAGGTTAGGGGCTGATTGATGGGTGGCAGTGACAGGGAGTGATTGATGGGTGGCAGTGACAGGGGGTGATTGATGGGTGAATGACAGGTGATTGACAGGTGATCAGTGGGTTATTACAGGGAAGCACAGATGTAAATATTGCACTGGCGAATTGATAGGGGGGGGTCTGAGGGCAATCTGAGCATGTAGGCGGGTGATTGGGTGCCCACAAGGGTCTGATCTGATGGGTAACAGTGACAGGTGGTGATAGGGGGTGATTGATGGGTGATTGATGGGTAATTGGTGGGTGTTTAGGGTAGAGAACAGATGTAAACACTGCACTTGGGAGGTGATCTGACGTCGGATCTGCGGGCGATCTATTGGTGTGGGTGGGTGATCAGATTGCCCGCAAGGGGCAGGCTAGGGGCTGATTGATGGGTGGCAGTGACAGGGGGTGATTGATGGGTGATTGATGGGTGATTGACAGATGATCAGGGGGGATAGATGCATACAGTACACAGGTGGGGGTCTGGGGGGGGGGGGGTCTGGGGAGAATCTGAGGGGTGGGGGGTGATCAGGAGGGAGCAGGGTGCAGTTAGGGACCTAATAAAAAAAAAGCGTTGACAGATAGTGACAGGGAGTGATTGATGGGTGATTAGGGGGGTGATTGGGTGCAAACAGGGGTCTGGGGGTGGGCAGGGGGGGTCTGAGGGGTGCTGTGGGCGATCTGGGGCAGGCGGGGTAAAATCAGTGTGCTTGGGTGCGACATAGGGTGGCTGCAGCCTGCCCTGGTGGTCCCTCGGACACTGGGACCACCAGGGCAGGAGGTAGCCTGTATAATACACTTTGTAAACATTACAAAGTGTATTATACACTTTGTATGCGGCGATCCGGGTGCTAGTAACCCGCCGGCGCTTCCGAACGGCCGGCGGGTTACAGCGCGAGGGGGGGCGGAGCCAGTCCCCGGCAGCCGATCGCGTCACGAATGACGCAATCACGCCGTCCATGCCCGTAAAAGGACCGCCGCCTCTGTGCATGCGGCGGTCCTTGCGCTTCCGAACGGCCGGCGGGTTACAGCGCGAGGGGGGGCGGAGCCAGTCCCCGGCAGCCGATCGCGTCACGAATGACGCAATCACGCCGTCCATGCCCGTAAAAGGACCGCCGCCTCTGTGCATGCGGCGGTCCTTGCGGGGTCCACTTCCCGGCCGCCTCTGTGCGTTGGGTGGTCGGGAAGTGGTTAAGTAAGTGAGGCACCACAGTTTGTAGATACACACCTGCTTTATCCTTATGTAAAATAAAAGTTACACAAATAGTAAACATTACCTTGGATTATTATTTCCATTGTTTTCTAAAGAATTCCCAATAAGGATACTGGCACCGGCCAGCCGATCCCAGCAGCAGTCTCCTCTATTGGTGATGACGACTTTGGAGATCTTATAGGGCTGCAGTAAGTCCACCCTCCACCAGGGGGAGACATCATTGTTGGTGCAGGCGCAAGAACCAGAAAGGAAGTTGGAGTCCAAGTTGCCATCAATAGCTTTATTGGCAGCACTGTCAGCATTGTAGGTAGAGGACTGTGCTGCTTGACCTTTCAGGGCAACATTTTCATCTGTGTTAATGAAATATAAACAGATAAGAACTTGTTGAAACATTTTAGGAACCATAAACCCCAACTTTATTTGTGTAAACATGTAACAGGACAAACCACAGGTGTACCTATGAATCATAGGCACCTCCAGCACAGCTGTGATGGGCACCCAATGTTCCCACCCCTTCCCTTGGTAACCCCTGGTGACCATCACAACCTGGGGCCCATCTTGCAAGGGTCATAAAAAGTATGAACATGGTGATCTTCACACCCATAACAAGCGTAGCTACAAATACACCTTGTCTGAAAGATGGACTCCTTTCTCAGAGGGAGAAAAGTAAAAGTTGGGGTCCCTAGCAGCTCTGGGCCCCCCTGCGGCCACAGGAGATGTTCCCCTGTAGTTATGCCCCTGGAGAAAACTATTCCTCCTTTATTGCACAAATCCCCGTGTTGTTCAGCTCCCTAAACAATACATGAAAGATGTGACAATATGATATAGACACTTGGAAAAATGAAAGATATTTCTTCCTTAGAATTGATAAATGAAATAAAAGTAATACATTTTCTGGTAAGATTCATGGATCATCTCCTTTATATGCAAACAAATCACACAAAAAAGCTTTATCTGGAGTTTCCAGCATTTGGAAATATTGTATGTTATTGCATATAAAGCATCACATTATTTTTACCATGCATTGAATATAATGTACGGTATTTATTTAGCCACTTCCAGCAGCTATAGGTCCATTATTTCCCAAAGAGGAACACAACTTACCATAGGGCACCCCAAACACCTGAACTTCACACAGCTGGAGGAATTGGTGCTGCCCAAAGATGACGATGTTCACATATTGTCCAACCATATCGTTACACTGGAAGGTCAGAGCGCTACTGTTCTGTATGGAGGAGATCACTGCACAGCTGTAACAACATAGCAAAGGGAAGACAATAAAAGGATGTGTAGTAAGTGCAGATAGGGTTGCCAATGTGACCTCCTTAGGGGCTGCCTCTGGCTACCTAATACTAGAGTGCCCCACAGGCTACATAATACTGCGGGGCACATCTGGTTACCTAATACTAGAGTGCCCCACAGGCTACGTAATATTGCGGGGCACATCTGGCTACCTAATACTAGAGTGCCCCACAGGCTACATAATGCTGCGGGGCACATCTGGCTACCTAAAACTGGAGACCACACCTGGATACCTGATACTGAGGGGTACATAATACGTGTCACCACAACCTTTGAGACTACAGAACGCAGGAAGAAAAGTGACATAAAAATACTTTTTTTATTAGTATTATCATTAATATGGATTAACTGGGGCCTTAGGCAAGTAAGGCCTTATAGTTTGTAGATACACACCTGCTTTATCCTTAAGTAAAAAACATTACACAAATAGTAAACGTTACCTTGGATTATTATTTCCATTGTTTTCTAAAGAGTTCCCGATAAGGATACTGGCACCGGCCAGCCGATCCCAGCAGCAGTCTCCTCTGTTGGTGATGATGACTTTGGAGATTTTATGGGGCTGCAGTAAGTCCACCCTCCACCAGGGGGAGACATCATTGTTGGTGCAGGCACAGGTGCCAGAAGCGAAGTTGGAGTCCAAGTTTCCATCAATGGCTTTATTGGCAGTATTTACAGCATTGTAGGTAGAGGACTGTACTGCTTGACCTTTGAGGGCAACATTTTCACCTGCATTAATAAAATAAGCAGGTGAAAAATAAATACTTTTTGGAAACCAAAAACCCCAACTTTATTTGTGTAAACATGTAACAGGGCAAACTATACCACCTTCTTTGCACAAATCCTAGCAGTTGTGTTCAGCACCCAAGATAATATCGGTAGCCCTGGATAAACAAGATAGGGACTGTAGGTTTGCTTATATCTTGAATCTGTCCATAAGTCAAAACATTGGGTTATCTCTGTTATAATTGAAGTAGGCCTCAGTTATCTGGACTGAGTTTTACGTAAAAGGCTTGTTCGCAGAGTATACCTTTAAATAGAGTTTTTCGTGATGCAGGCAGAAGCATCTCAATGTCTGCTTGAAGCAGATGATACAAGCAGATACTGAGAAGATGTTCCTAGTCCAAGGTCTTAGGCCTACACTGCCCCAGACAAATGGACTACAGGAACAATCAACATAGGCCATATTTATAAAACATAACATTCCTGCAACTGGAGCAAGTGGGCTCATAAAATATTAAGTGAGTAGTAGAGTTGGGCCGAACGGTTCGCCTGCGAACGGTTCCAGGCGAACTTTGGGGGTTCGCGTTCGCCTGCATCAGGCAAACTTTTGCGGAAGTTCTATTCGCCCCATAATGCTGTATTGAGCAAAATTTTTAGCCTCCATTTCACTGTCAGCAGACATGTTATTGTCAAACACACTGCTTTAAGTGTTAGAGAACCCACCCTCCCTTCAAGCTAGGTCCTTTATACCATTTGACTCAGTTGTCTGCCTACACTAATTAATTATGGGACAGCTGCTACACACTCTGCTAGGGAGATTTTAATTCCTCCCTCCTCCCTCCTCCCTTCTACCCTCTACCAGAGGGAGGAGGGTCTCTTCTGCCAGGGAATTATACTATTTTAAAAACCAGTATACATCATACCATAGCTGGGAATACATACATGAGTATACATCATACCATAGCTGGGAATCGAACCCAGATCTCACTGTGTGATGGACACGTCACCCTAAGCACTGTACCACTACAGAAGTAAGTGAAGCTAGCCTAAAATTTATCATTTATGCTCAATGCAATAGAACCATTAGGTTGCTCAAGCAACCTAATGGTTCTATTGCATTGAGCATAAATGTTAAATTTTAGGCTAGCTTCACTTACTTCTGTAGTGGTACAGTGCTTAGGGTGACGTGCCCACCACACAGTGAGATCTGGGTTTGATTCCCAGCTATGGTATGATCTGGTGTTTGACATTTTTGTAAGATCTGACAAGATTAGCTGCATGCTTGTTTCTGGTGTGATTCACACTACTGCAGCCAAATAGATCAGCAGGGCTGCCAGGCAACTGGTATAGCTTAAAAGGAAATCAATATGGCAGCCTCCATATACCTCTCACTACAGTTTTCCTTTAAGCAACCTAATGGTTCTATTGCATTGAGCATAAATGTTAAATTTTAGGCTAGCTTCACTTACTTCTGTAGTGGTACAGTGCTTAGGGTGACGTGCCCACCACACAGTGAGATCTAGGTTTGATTCCCAGCTATGATATGATCTGGTGTTTGACATTTTTGTAAGATCTGACAAGATTAGCTGCATGCTTGTTTCTGGTGTGATTCACACTACTGCAGCCAAATAGATCAGCAGGGCTGCCAGGCAACTGGTATAGCTTAAAAGGAAATCAATATGGCAGCCTCCATATACCTCTCACTACAGTTCTCCTTTAAGCAACCTAATGGTTCTATTGCATTGAGCATAAATGTTAAATTTTAGGCCAGCTTCACTTACTTCTGTAGTGGTACAGTGCTTAGGGTGACGTGCCCACCACACAGTGAGATATGGGTTCGATTCCCAGCTATGGTATGATCTGGTGTTTGACATTTTTGTAAGATCTGACAAGATTAGCTGCATGCTTGTTTCTGGTGTGATTCACACTACTGCAGCCAAATAGATCAGCAGGGCTGCCAGGCAACTGGTATAGCTTAAAAGGAAATCAATATGGCAGCCTCCATATACCTCTCACTACAGTTCTCCTTTAAGCAACCTAATGGTTCTATTGCATTGAGCATAAATGTTAAATTTTAGGCTAGTTTCACTTACTTCTGTAGTGGTACAGTGCTTAGGGTGACGTGTCCACCACACAGTGAGATCTGGGTTCGATTCCCAGCTATGGTATGATTTATACTCATGTATGTATTCCCAGCTATGGTATGATGCACCAGCTATGGTATGATGTATACTGGTTTTTAAAATAGTATAATTCCCTGGCAGAAGAGACCCTCCTCCCTCCGGTAGGGGGTAGAAGGGGAGGTGGTAGAAGGGGAGGTGGGAGGAGGGAGGTATTAAAATCTCCCTAGCAGAGAGTGTAGCAGCTGTCCCATAACTAATTAGTGTAGGTAGGCAAATGGTATAAAGGACCTTGCTTGGAGGAGGGAGGGTGGGCGGGTCCTCCAGCAGTGATGTGTATTTCACTCAATTAGGTGTGGCTCCAGGTATTAGAGCTTTTGAAACATGTTTTCTATCATTTTTCCAGTTGATAGAATTTTTTAAAACTTTGAAAGTTCGCCTCCCCATTGAAGTCTATGGCGGTTCGCGAACTTTTTCGCGAACCGAACCTTTCGCGGAAGTTCGCGAACAGGGTTCGCGAACCTAAAATCGGAGGTTCGGCCCAACTCTAGTGAGTAGGTGTGTATCAGGACATCACAAGGGATCTGAACCAATCATAGATGGTTCAGATGATGACACAGTTAACGCTTTCCTGGTCAGTATTAAAGGGCCGGAGGGGCCAACGGACTCTTATTCTTACTTGCCTGCTCTCTATCTGCTGACTGGAACCCTAACTACCTTTATTTCTGTAAGCTGATATAATATATATGTATATACCTAGTTTAGATGTAACTTAGAATAGAAAGAAGATGACCTGATTGCCTTCAACAGGAAGGTGATCAAGAGCTTGTAACGCAAAGGGACTTAAAGAAGAATCTGCTTGGCTAAGATATGATGAACTGTATCTGTATATCTGTGTATTGAATAAACTCCTTGTACTTTGAAGACGCCTGAGAACGGTCTATCTCCTATAATGCTTGCTGTGTTGAGAGTCAATTTATCTCACAGTCTGTGAGGTGCAACTCTTTTTTTTTTTAACAGGTAAATTTTTATTGTATTTTTTGTTTGCATAAAAAAACACAACATAGAAACACATTTCAACATTTTAACGTGTCAAACATAACCTTATTGGTAAGTTATTGTACTTCTAAGAGAGGAAGATTGAAGAAAGAGTATAAGCTCCCCTCAACGAAAGGCATCAGGGGAAGCAGAAGGAAGAGAGAAGAAGAAGGAAAGAAGAAAAGCATCAAGATCTATTATTACACGTGATATATATTATGACATAGTCAATCTACACCTAGGCTCAAGGCCATACGTAATGTTTTATAGGATAGTCTCCCATGTTAAGTATAGGGGCTTCTTCCTGAACGTCAGATCAGAGCCCATAATAGTGTGTAGGAGATTGACAGTGTGCATAATATCTAGGCTTTCTCATACGTAGAGGCGAGGTTCAAGATGTCTTCACTTAAGTCTTATCCACTCATTAAAATCAATCTAGTAAGTATCTCTATATATTTAGTGAGGAGGCTGGCCCACTAGTAATTAGCTTCTTTTATATGATAGGCCCGTGTAAAGTGAAGTATTTACTATAGCGTCTTATCTAATATACCTTATTAAATATCAGTCAGCACCGCTCTACAATACTTGTAGCACCACCCAGACCATATAGAGTCAAATTTTTTTAGGCAGTTCCGGCTTTTATAGGTCATTTTACAAAGAGGGAGGAGTTTATTAACTGCATTGAGCCATTCTGCTTTAGTGGGTACAGTAGTCTGATTCCAGTTAGATAATATAATCTTTCTAGCAATGTGGCAGAGTGTAAATATCATTGCTTGTTTATGTTTACCAAAGCTATCTTTTTTAAATATGCCTAACATGGCCATTTTCAACTCAAACCTGAAGGGGGTGTCCAATACGCTTTCTATAGTCTTTTCAATTTGGTCCCAGTATCTGGCCAGTGCAGGGCAGGTCCAGAACATGTGGAGAAAATTTCCCTCTGCCGCTCTACATCTAGTGCAGGTGTCAGGATGGGAACTATTGATTTTATGCAGTCTGCTGGGGGTAAAATATACTCTATGAAGATACTTTAATTGAATTAATCTGTCCCTGGATGAGATCAAGACCCCTACCCCCCTGCCCACCGCCTCCTCCCACTCCTCCTCTTCTATTTCTCCTAGATCTTTGACCCATTGTCTGTAAATTTAATTTGTGTTATGACCCAATTGGGTAAGGAGTTCCGCGTAAATAGCCGATAATGGTTTAGCCAATCTTTCTATTATAAGTAGAGCCTCAAGTGGGTCAGACTCTAGTCGCAGGCCCTCCCCACCGAACTGTGATCTAAATGCATGCGAGAGTTGCAAGAATCTAAATTGCATGTGGTGAGGAAGACCATATAGTTGTTGCAGAGCTGAAAAGGGCAACAAGGTCCCATTGGGGGCTATGTCTTTTAAAATTTTTATACCATGTTTGGCCCAGAGTGCCGGATCTGGAATGGTAAGGAGCTGGGGGGTATTTGGATTTCCCCACATTGGCGTGTATGGGGACCACCTAAGCCGCATGTGAAACTTGTTATGTAGATATTGCCAAGCTCAGAGTGTGGTTTTCATGCCTGTTGTGACAAGAGGGGAGGAAGAGGGGCCACGAAATGGCAGGTTAAGGAGAGCCTCATACGATCCCATGATGGCCGTCTCTATCACCACAGCTGGATTATTCTCATCCCTAGAGAACCACCAACGGACAGTGACTAATATTGAGGCCAGAAAGTAATAGTAGAAGTTGGGCATAGAAAGGCCTCCCTCTATAGTTGGTAATTTCAGGGTGTTGTTGAGTGATAGACATGGGAGTTTATTAGACCATATAAATGGAAGCAGAATTTTATTTATTTCAGCAAAGTATTTTTTAGGTATCCACACTGGCGAATTGCGAAAAACGTATGTAAATTTAGGCAGGAGCATCATTTTTATGGCATTAACCCTCCCTATCAAGGTTAAAGGTAGGTTCTGCCAGGTGTTGCATTTATCTTTCACCTTTTTTATGATGGGGATAAAGTTATTGGACAGGAACATTTTAAGGTCTTTTTGTATTACCAGCCCCAGGTATGTAAATTTATCAGTCCACTGCAGCACTGAGCCAGGGCTATGATTGGATGAAGGGTTGTCATCTAATGAGAATATAATGGATTTCGTCTTGTTTATTTTCAGACCTGACCAGCGACCGCAGTGGTCAACTGTTTCCATAGCTGCGGTTAAAGAGGGACCCGAATCAGCTAAATATAATAAAACGTCATCCGCGTAGAGCGAAATTTTTTCCTCCAGTCTTCCCAGTTTTAATCCCACAATATTAGTAGAGTGCCTAACCATGATTGCTAAAGGCTCAATAGCCAGGGCAAACAGACTCGGCGAGAGGGGGCACCCCTGTCTGGTGCCTCTGGTCAGTTTAAAGATTTTAGAGATCTTGCCATTGATTCGAAGTCTGGCAATAGGGTTTTTATAGAGAAGTTGTATTAGTTTTATGAAATTGTTTCCAATGCCAAATTTGGCCATCACTTTCCAGAGGTACCCCCACTCCACCGAGTCGAAGGCCTTTTCATTGTCCAATGAGGCCACCACCCTGTCCTCCCCATTATCATGATCAACCATGAGGTTAGTATGCAGTCGTCTGAGATTGATGTCTGTGCCCTTACCATGGCATAAAGTCTGTTTGGTCCGGGTGTATGATAGATAAAATGCATTTATTGAGTCTGTTGGCGAGAGCTTTAGCAAGGATTTTTGCATCTACGTTAATTAGTGAAATGGGCCTGTATGAGGTGCAACAGGTAGGGTCTTTTCCGGGTTTCAGGATTAACGTAATTAGGGCCTCAGACCATGAGGCTGGGGGTGAGTTAGAATCAAAAGCTGCTTTTATGACTTGCAGTAGTTTAGGAGCTAAGATTATGTGGTAATGTTTGTAATATTCTGATGGATACCCGTCTATGCCAGGTGATTTACCGCATTGCATATCAGAGATAGCATTTGTGATCTCATCCAGGGTCAGAGGCGCGTCAAGCAGTTTAGCTTGTTCCTCAGAAAGCTTGGGGAAGGGGACGGTATCCAGGAAGGCATCCAGTTGGGAGTCAGAATAGGTAACTCTAGTGGTATATAGCTGTGTATAGTACTGCAAGAAGACTTGTTCTATGTGGGCCTGGTCGTCAAACTCGCTGCCGTCCTCGGATATAATCCTGGGGATGGTCGTATTTGACAACGGATCTCTAAGTAGCCATGCAAGCAATTTATCATTTTTATCTCCTTTAGCGAAGACGTGCTGGGATTTAGCTAAGGTAATTCTTTTGCAACAATCTATTCTTAAGAGCTCTACCCTATATAAGGCTGACTGCCATTTTTTGTAGGTTTGGGTGGACTTGGTTTCTGTATACTCCCTTTCAGCCTGAGCAACTGCTTGTTCAGCCGTGTCCAGGAGAGTACTAGCCTGTTTCCTAGCATTTGCTATTTCGGCAATATAATGTCCCCTTATGCATGCTTTGTTTGCATCCCAAATCACCTCTAGGGAGGTCGATCCCTCATTATCCCTCCAGTAATCATGTATCGCCCTGGTAACGGCCGCATCCACCAGAGGCTCCGAGACCCAGAACCTGGACAGGCGCCAGGACCTGGATCTCAAAAACCCCTCCAGGTTCAGCGTAAGCAGCACAGGAGCATGATCCGAGATACCACTCGAAAGAATGTCTATTCTTTTGACTAGCGGTAGAATGTCATCTGTTATATAAATAAGATCGATTCGTGATAGGGTCTTATGCGTGGAGGACAAACACGTATACCCGTTCTCATTCTGGTGTTTCCATCTCCAAACATCTATTAGGGAGTGTGTCTCCGCCCATGTAGCCAGATTAAACCTCTCAGATCCGGTAGGGACCAGTCTATCAATAGTTGGATCTGGAGCAACATTAAAGTCTCCAGCCCATATAACCTTTGCAGGCGGGAGTTGGGTGATAATAGTGATAATATCGTTAAGGAGCTCAGCATTACTCGTAGGTGGCAAGTATAAACCAATGATAATAAAAGGAGTTCCAAAAATAGATGATTGAATTATTACGTATCTACCGAATGTATCCAGCCTGACCTGTTGTATCTCCATATGCAGGGATTTATGAAAAAGAATACTAACTCCCCTAGAGTGGGTAGAATATGTAGAGTGAAAATAGCGTCCCACCCATGGTTTTTTTAACGCCATTATAGTGCTACCAATCAGGTGGGTCTCCTGCAATATACAAATATGAGGATGATACTTCTTGAGAAAGTTAAAAACTAGGGCTCTTTTTAAATTTAGAGTTGAGACCCCTGACATTCCACGAGATGCAGGTAAGGCTGGATAGTACATCTATCGGTTTTGTAGTGGCCATAGCATCAAGTATAGTAAAATCCCTATATGCATATCACAGTTCGTACGATCTTGCACCCAAGAGTGGGCAGAAGTGAAGAAAAGAAATAAAGAAAATGACAGAAAATTACAGATACTCATCAATGTTGTGAAGATGGTTAGAAGTCGTAACTTACCACAACACCCTTTTCCCTCAACACCCACCCTGCTAAGTCTACCAACGGGTAGAATAGCTTATTCCCCTAACCCTCGTCCGCTCCTAGCTGTCCGCTAAGAGAAGGACTACTAACTAAACTTACTGGTGTGTAGGTAGGTACACACCTATGTAAAGGAAGGGGTGGTAGGCGAACGGCTGAGGTCCACTGCCCAGCAACACCCAGTCTATACTGGGAGGACAAGTCTTAAAGTCAGTAGGTGAAACGAGAAATAATGATGCCTAGAGAAACCAGGGGAGGTGAGGGAAAGATCTATAGGAATATATAACCTTTTGTGTAATAAAGGTTCCCTCCCTCACACATGGCATGAGTCTTTATGAAATAGAGAGACGGAGAGCGTTATGCATTCCTGAGGTCACTAAAATGAAAGATTATCAATTGAGCAGTGTGCAATGACATTGGGGGGGGGGAGGGGGAGGTAGGCTGTCTGCATCCATTGCCTATATTAATTTTTATATCACATAGTCTATGCCATCAGGGGTCTGCGGACTAACTGCTATTCATGCCAATTTTCTAGCTGTATTGTAAAGTTCCAATCATATTGGAATACGGGGTAACAACATTACATGTGCCTACAGACCTGCGGAGACAAGTACTATCAGGGAGTAAGTTTGTAGCTTTATAAATCATAGAGAAGAGATTTAAGTGTAAGTAGGGACATAAGCAAATCTTCCACCATAGGGGTAACATTGTCATTTTTCCACGTTTTAACATAAAACAGTATGATGGTAATAAAGAGCAAAAGAGGTTCTGGCATGTAGGTTATTGTTCAGAGCTGCCCGGTGTCTGCCCAGGTCTCAAAGCAATTAAATAATGTTTTGTCGCCCTCTAGCAATGATAAGAACAGTGCAATTTATCCAGAGAGGCATCAAGTCTGGGGGATCATTGTAGGAGAGTTTTAGCTGGCTAGTAAAAACAATATCTGAAGGGCTGGCCCCCCCAGAGTCCCTCTGGCAGACACAGAGCAGCGCAAGGATGATTCACTCACACTCTGGTGACTAAATCAAACATGACCCTATATTTTAAACCACAATACAGTATATGCATAGTCAAATATTCCGTTAAGGTAAGTATATTAGTAGCATGAGAATTCATTAGCAGACACATGTATTGGATCACGTTCAGCATGAAAGCAAAGACAAAAATCTGCGTATTACTCCCAATAGTTCGCATGTCCATCTGCAACATCTCATCATAGCATATAGACTTGCATTATTAAATCACGTTCTACGGATAGGCAGGTGGTTGGAATAACAGTGTATAGTCTCCGTGGGCAAAGTTCCAGAATGGTGCAGGGGTAGAATTCCCCACAATTATGAATAACAAAGGTTCAGCAGATCCTAGGTGCAAGCTAATATGGGCTGGCAGCACATGAACACAGAGTTGGCACACATCCAAGGGCGGGAACACAAGAGCGGGAAGGGAGGTCAGCAAGAACACCAGTATGGAGAATACCAGCCCACCATCTTTAATCTGATCAAAATGTGTAGCCCCTGTATTCAGCTTGCACCCAATGTTACCCGTAAAGTATCATGGGAGCCCCCTTTCTGTCCCCATCAGCATATAGGCACATACAGCCCCCAGTAATCGCATAAGTGTCTCAGGAAGGATCATAAACAGCAGTGGAAGTACTCACTCATTTTGCTGGCAGGGTATCCAGCCATTTAAATACATCTGCAGGTTTTTCAAAAAATTGGACAGTTTCCCCATCTTCAACCCTGAGTTTTGCAGGGAATTGCATGGAGTAGGTAATGCCTTTTTCTTTGAGCTTATTTTTAGCATTCTGAAACGATTGCCTCTGACGCTGGGTCTCTATGGTGTAGTCCGGAAAGATCATTACCTTAGTGTTATTGTAGCGGAGTTCTCCTGCCTTCCTTGCTGCTGTCAATATGGGGTCACGATCTTTGAAATGAAGCAATTTCAGTATGATGGGACGGGGAAGTGAACCCGGGGGTCCCTTTCGCGCCGGTACACGATGGGCACGCTCCACCACGAAGTGGCTGGAGAATGTGTCACCTGGAAGCAGTTCCCGGAAAAGGTCTTCCATGAAAGTGGCTGTGTTGCTTCCCTCGGTTCCCTCCGGTAGTCCCAGAATGCAGAGGTTATTCCGGCGGTTGCGGTTTTCCGCGTCCACCGATTTCTCCTCTAAGTGAGTAAGGCGAAGTTGCATGCCGGGGATCGCCACTCTATGAGTCTGGACTTTATCCTCAAGGTCGGATGTGCGGCGTTCTACCTCTTTCGTTCTATCTCTCAGTTTCCCCATATCATCTCTCAGCAGACCGAGGCTGACATCTAGATGGTCAATTTTGACCGTGAGGGTGGTTTGGCATGTGCGGATTGCCTCCAGGAGTTCAGCGGATGATGGTGAATCCGCTCCCTCCTCCACGTGCTCCTCCTGGCTACCGCCGTCTTTGTGCTGCTTTCCACGGTGAGCTGATTTCTGCTGCAGCGGCGTTGAGATAGGCTGGTCTACAGGGTCTCCACTGTCTTCCCTCTCCTTATTGCCCTTGTTTGCTTTCGGTGGCATCACGGGGTATGGAGAGAACCGATTCAGGGTTTTGGGCGTTCTCTCCGGGCCGGTACAGGGGTCCCACGTGGAGACCGATGGAAGGTTGTCCAGCTGAGTTGCCTCCCCGGGAGGTGTATACCGCGACTCCAGTTTGGTCTCTGCTACTGCCGGGAGTGGTAGGAGTGATAACGTCTAGAAAAGACTGCTCTAGAGTCCGTATATTGTCTGCAAGGGAGATGCTGGGCAGCGGAGCTCTGCAGAAAGCAACCGTTCAGTCGGCCATCTTAGCCACGCCCCGTGAGGTGCAACTCTTAGGGCCCATTTCCACTATCGCGAATTTGCAAGCGTTTTTCGCATGCAAATTCGCATAGCAATACAAGTGAATGGGACTGTTTCCACTTGCCAGGATTCCTTTGCGTTTTTCTGTGCAGAAAAAATTTGCATGGCAGAGCCATCAGAATTCGCATACCGCATAGTGGTATGCGAATCGCATAAAATGTATTTAATAGGAAATTCGCATGAGGTTTGGGTATGCAAATTTTCATGTGAATTTTCATGCGAATTCGCATAGAAACAATGGAAAAGCACACCAGCACTGCCATGGTTAAATTTGCATACATCGTCATCCATGCGAATTCGCATGGAAATTCGCATAGACCCGCATACGAAATTCGCATCCACATGCAAATTTTTACCACGGCGATTCGCACCGCACAAGTGGAAATGCAGCCTCAGAAGTTGCTGGTGCCGAGAGAAACATATAGTTTATAACAATCTCTCTTCACTGTACATCCTCTTTGCCCCCTGTATCTCCAGTGTCTACCTTTGTGCCACCTCTGTTGCCCCATGCCTCCATTGTCCCCCTCTTTGTCATCTCTGTTCCTCTTTGCCTTTTCTGTCAGGAAGCCAGAAGGATAGGGCGCAGTCATAAGCCCCTTTTGAAATATCAGTGGGGGGTTGGTTAAGGTTATTTGGGGGAGGGATGTTGGTTAAGGTTAGCTCTGATGGGGTATTGGTTAAAATTAGCTTTGGGGGTGGGGTTAGTTAAGGTTAGCCAAGTTATGTGGTGTTAAGGTTAGCTGTTGGGGATGGTTAAGGTCAGCCATGTGGGCGGAGGTTAAAGTTAGCTGTGGGTGGTTAAGGTCAGCAATGTGGGCGGTGGTTAAGGTAAGCTGTAGGGGGCTGGTTAAGGTTAGGCATCGGTAGTGAGTGTGCTCAGTGTAAGATTAGGGTTACGTTTAACTGTAGTAAAATATCAGTATTAATTACTGATATCTTAATTTCATCTTTTTCTAGAAAACAGTAGAATATTGGTAAATTTAACAATATTCTACTATCTCCTATCCTGAGCACCCACATTTTTAGGCCCCTTTTTTATATGCTCCTCCTTGTCACTTCTGCCCCCATTGTGTCACCTCTTTACCCCTGTGCCTCTCTCCACTCCCCTATGCCCTCAGTGTCCCCATATGTTCCACCTGTGCCCCTCCTCTGTGTTGTGCTACCTCTGTCCTCTGATCCCCCTTTTTTGCCTCCTTTTGTCCTCCCCTCCTATGCTCCCCCAGCCCAGGTTATACTGCAGTGCAGACTATGCTAAGCAGACGCACCCCTTCTCTCACTGCTCCGGGCATCTCCAATGATGAGAGACGTCTTCACACCTTGAATGCCTATCCTAGTGCCATCTTCTCCTGTGTTGTGTAATTATACTTGACATACAGGAGGAAGTGTGTAATGGTCTGCTCAGCTGTCTGCACGAGCAGACGGCTGTTTGTCCATCCCTTAAGTCTGAGGGCTGCAGGTCTCTGGAAAAAAGACCTGCCTGTGCTTTGCAAGTTTCAGACCTGCTCTGCTGCTGGACAATTTGCATACACTTGTCATGCAAATGGCCTAGCTGCCCCCTTTGAAGGCTTACAGTATAAATGCCATGTGATCCCAGAGTCCTTTGCTGCTCATAGAGGTTTGTTCCTGCAGGACTCACCTGGAGTGTCAGCCACTGCTATCTTAGTATAGTTAATTCTTGGGGAGTGCTCTTTGCATTCCTAGTTAGTGCAGTCAGTTTGTGTATATTTGTACTGCTTATTCTGTCCTGACTTGTCTGTCGCCATTGCGCTGTCGCTAGTGTTGGGCGAACACCTGGATGTTCGGGTTCGGGCCGAACTCAATGGAAGTCAATGGGGACCCGAACATGCCGCAATACGGCCCCCCTATGGGGTCGCAGGCATAAGGGGGGAGCATGCCCCAATCGCGGGGGGGGGGGGGTCGGAAATTCCCCCCACCCCCTCCGCTAGCGCTCCCCCCTCTGCCCGCTTCCCCATAACAAAAGTTTGTTGAAAGTTAATACTAGTACCGGTGGCTGGCTGCTGGCAGTGGAGTGAGTGAGGAGGAGGAGTCCGCCTAGGAGAGTGACGCGTTGAGGCTGGGCAGCGGGCGGTTCAGCGGTAGTACCCTTGTGGTACTTCCGCCCTTTCTCTGACCTCACGTCCTCTACGTGATGAAGCATACGAGGATACGCGTCACGCGTACCCTCATATGCGTCATCACGTAGAGGACGTGAGGTCAGAGAAAGGGCGGAAGTACCACAAGGGTACTACCACTGAACCGCCCGCTGCCCAGCCTCAACGCGTCACTCTCCTAGGCGGACTCCTCCTCCTCACTCACTCCACTGCCAGCAGCCAGCCACCGGTACTAGTATTAACTTTCAACAAACTTTTGTTATGGGGAAGCGGGCAGAGGGGGGAGCGCTAGCGGAGGGTGGGGGGAATTTCCGACCCCCCCCCCCCCGCGATCGGGGCATGCTCCCCCCTTATGCCTGCGACCCCATAGGGGGGCCGTATTGCGGCATGTTCGGGCGAACAGGGCCCTGTTCGGCCGAACAGGGGCCCTGTTCGGCGGGCATTGAATAGTTCGGGCGAACCCGAACTAAAAAGGCCGAACACCATTAGGTGTTCGGCCGAACTCGAACATCACCCGAACAGGGTGATGTTCTGCAGAACCCGAACAGTGGCGAACACTGTTCGCCCAACACTAGCTGTCGCCAGCGGCGGTTGATAGTGAATCGCTCTGTCTTGTTTGGATCGCACTAGCCTCTAGCGGTAGCGGCTGTGGATCCTTCTGATCTGAGTTCCTGGAGTGTAAGCTGGAGCAGCGGTTGCTACTGGCTACCTCATCTGTCTGTCTTGTTTGGATCGCACTAGCCTCTAGCGGTAGCGGCTGTGGATCCTTCTGATCTGAGTTCCTGGAGTGTAAGCTGGAGCAGCGGTTGCTACTGGCTACCTCATCTGTCTGTCTTGTTTGGATCGCACTAGCCTCTAGCGGTAGCGGCTGTGGATCCTTCTGATCTGAGTTCCTGGAGTGTGAGCTTGAGCAGCGGTTGCTACTGGCTACCTCATCTGTCTGTCTTGTCTGTTTGTGCTCATTTGTGTTACTTGTGGCTAGTTAGGGTGGCGTGCTTGTCTCTGTTGCGCTTTTCGTGCGGAGACTGCGCTGTAAACGCGTTCGCTGTTGCAAATGAGTGCGGTGTTTGCGTTTAGCTTGCGTTTGTTATTTTCCTTATCTTTTATTCTTGTTTGCTGTGCCTTTGCTACTCTCGTGCTCTGTCCTGCTCAGTCTGGTGTCACTATTTGGCAATCGCCATTCTTGCGATTGCGTTCCCACTTCGTTTCCACTGTTGTGTGTTCACCATCGCTGGGTGGCGACTAGTTTGGTGGACACACATTGATTCTGTCCCTATGCTCTCTCTCTTTGGGGGCTATCTTGCCTTGTGTTGCTTCTCTTCGTACAATTTCCATCTGGCATTTGTGGCAGCACAGAGGGTTTATTCCTCTGCACTCCACAGCTCCATCTGCCGGTGGGAATTCCCCTCTACTGGTGCTTGCACCAAAAGCTGTGTTCTAGTATCTTGACACGCTTGTGGAGGACTTCCGCAGTGTCAGCGCACATCTTGTGCGCTGACCACGGAGATATCCCACAATCGTTACATTATGAGCAGCCCAACCGAAATTCCCAGTGTAGAGGGAATTTCCGATTTGTACGATATTGCTGAGTATGGTTCCTATGTCTTTAAAAGTTTCAAAAGATTAAATTCAGAGATGAAAGAGGATTTTCTTTTTGAATGTGTAAAATTTTGTCTGAATCCTACCTTTCAAACTACTGATCCGTCCATGTCTGCTCTCCAATTAGCTTATGTGCTGTTGCAAGGAGATCTGTTTGTGTGGGCTCATGAGATTTTGCAAGACAATTCTTGGAATGATAATCTGTATCAGTTTCTTACATTTATTTTCTCCTACTGGTTTGAGCTGCCTTGCTTACCACCTGCCCTGGATGAATGTGTAGTTGCCAATTAGTCAGCTGTTCCATCTACTCTGTGCAAAATCTCTCAGCCTGCAAAGATTTGCATTAACAGTTCACCTTCATCCAAAAAGCAGCCATCCAAAACTGCTAAGTCTAAACGTAAAAAATCTAGGAAGGTTTCCCAGCTGGAAAATCCGTTGCCCATAGCAACTACAAATAAAGATATTATTTCTATAAAGTCTGAAATGTGGAACACACTTGAATGTGATGAACCCTTAGAGGCTTCTCAGTCTCAGGTTTTGTTGCCCCAAGCAAAAGCCGTTGTGGAGCCTATGATAGGCAGAATTATTTGGTATATTAAAGGTGTAAGAAAATCTATACATATTTCTGATCCCGATCCATATGAATCTGACCTTGATACAGGATTGTTTGAGCCACCATTTGCCTCATGGGAAATTGGGGCCTTAATGGAGGAATTTGAATTTGGTTGGGAGGCTTTTTGCGATTTTTACATCGCAAAAAGCGCAGAGATTCTTTATGCTTGTCTTGATTCGGAGTACGCTTTGATTGACTCTGATGAGTGTGACGAATGTTTTGTGGATACGGTGATTTGTGTGTGGCAGACGATTTTGGATGAATTGCAAACATACCAATCAATTGCCTTCATTAAAGAGACTTCGTTATCGGATGATTGTTCCTGCCTTTCTGGGGTAAAGCATGTGAGTCTGGATATTGTTCGTCCTGAAATGAATGGGTGTACCACTGTGCTTGATTCCTGTGCGAATCATGAAAGATTCTCTCCTGATTGTGTGAAGTTTTAATCTATGCGATGTAAAGCCTGTTTCTCGGATGTTCCTGCAGATGGTGATTAACATGAATGTGTAAGTTTTGTCAATGAGATGTGGGATCCCTTGTCATGTAAAAACAGATCTTCTTCTCCCATTACTACTTTAAGATCTTCCATCTATGATCTTGCTATGGGGAAAATTCCCAAACTATGCAGTTTCAAAAGTAAGGTTAATATGATGAATAAAGTTTCTCATGGTGTTGTCACAACTTCTTCTACAAATCCTGTTCAATATGAATGTTCAGACCTAGTCAGGTGTGAATGGGAGCCCCCATTCCAGAAAAAGCAGCTCGAAGCGCTGGTGTACGAATTGGAGAATGATTCAAAGTCCTTTTGTGAGTACTACATTGCCAGAAGTGAGTCTGTCATGAGAGCATGCATAAGTTCTGCTTCCGCCTTAATAAAAGAAAAAATCTATTAATCCTTCGCACTCTCGCATGCAAATGTTCAAACAAATGCATTCACAGATTCACTCATCCAGGCACAACTGTTATCCCTACAGCTAAGTTAAAAGCCAGGTGTAACGATTGTGGAACTTTCTCCGTGATCAGCGCACAACGTGTGCGCTGACCCGGCGGAAATCCTCCACAAGCGTGTAATTGCAGGCACCCAGCAAAAGGTGCTACGCACCCGTAGAGGGAAATTCCTGTCGGCAGATGGTGCTGGGGAGTGCAGAGGAACCAATCCTCTGTACCTCCACAAATGCCAGACAGGAATTGTACGAAGCGCAGAACGCAATCGCAAGAGAAGCGATTGCGAATGAGAACAAGCAAAGGGACAGGTTGTATGTGTGTGCGCCAATCCAGTCGCCACCCCGCGACCGCGCACACACAACAGCAGATATGAAATAGGAACGCGATCGCGAGAGGTGCGATCGCCAGACGTGACACAAGGCAGATCAGAATAGAATACAAGGGTAGCAAAGGCACAGCAAATAATACAATGAGAAGATGCGGAAAATAACAAACGCTAGCTAACCGCGAACACCGCACTCATTCGCAACAGTGCACGCAGTTATGCGCGGTCTCCACGTGATAAGCACAATAGAGACAAGCACGCCTAACTAACCATCGACAGACAAACATGAAACAGGGGACGCGAACGCTTGCTTAACGGTTACCTCACCAAGCCTCCAGCAAGCGGTCGTAGCAGACAAGACAGACACACGAAAATAGGGACAAGCGAGAGATAGGATCCACAGCACTAGCGAAAAGTGGCTAGCGCGATCCAGGTACAGAGTAGCAGAACAGAAGGATCCACAGCACTAGCAAAAAGTGGCTAGCGCGATCCCAGGAGACAGAACAGAAGGATCCACAGCGCTAGCGAAAAGTGGCTAGCGCGATCCAGAGAAGCAGAACAGAAGAGATAGCTGGTAGCAACCGCTGCACCAGCTATGCTCCAAGAACAGAGATCAGAATGACTTCCTATCGACCACCGCTGGGACAGGACAATCGCAACAGACAAACAAAACAGATAAACAATCCTGACTGCACTAGGGAAATCTGCCTAGCACAGTTTCCAGGAATTACTCTAAGCTGATCTTCAAACCAAGAGCATGGCTGACACCCCACCAGGAGTGTTACATAGGACGAAATCCTTATGACCAGCGAAGCATTGTGGGAAAGACATAGTACTTATAGTACACGCCTCCAATGAATGTGACCAGGCAATTTGCATGACAACGTATGCAAATTCCTCTGCAAGCACAAGCTGCAAAACTGACAGAAGCTCTTCTTTCCAGAGTCCTGCAGCATGCAAACCTACATAATGGTCAAAAGGCTGCCTGCCTGCACAGGCAGCTGAGCAAATCATCCCAGTACCCCCCCCCCTCCAGGTTCGAATTCCAGACGACCCTCAAAACTGCAATTAGCAACAGACTCAAACTGAAGACTCATGAAGGTCGGGGCAGCCCGACAAGGTCCAATTCCAGAGTCAGTCCACCCGAAACCGACCTCATCGGAAACAGAAGCCACCGAACCATGCCCATCAGTACTACCAGTCTCAGTATAACACCCATCAGGACTGTGAACGCCAGAGAAGAAGCCATCGACACCCTCCAGACAGTACCCGCCACCTTCCAATGAGCGTCCGAAAATACCAAACCTGCCACAATACCTGTTTGAAGTGTCCCTTACAACACAAAAGCCACCGTTGATCTTATCCGGGGTACCAAGCAAAATTTCTCCTGGAATCTCCCAGAACCTTTTGAAGCTCCACAGAGATCCCAAGAGGGCAGAACAATCACCAGGCTCACATGGAGAATTACCAAGAACCCCCATGGAACCAATGACAATTCCGGATTCAGAATTACAAGGACACCCATCAAGATCAAGACTTTCAGGGACCACTTCTGGGCATGCAAGCAGGCAGGCCATATCAGAGCATGTCTCCACCGAGGAAGCATCTGAGTACGCTGGTAACCGAGGCACACTTGGGCTTTCTGGGTCACAGAGCACACTGGGGTACACCAGCACAGGAGAAACCTCAGGACATGGCGAGGAACTGCCAACCTCAGAGTCCGGCACGACAAGACCAAAACCAGTACCGGGCAGAGAACCATCATGAGTGGAGGTCACAGGCACTGGACTTTCAAAAGAAGACTCGGATACAAATTCAGAAATTTCTGTGACAATAATATCATCATTGACTACATATGAGTGAAGCTCCATCAGAGCTGAAAAGGTAGCCAGCAAGGCAGCAATGCCTACGGAAGAGGGTAACACCTCAGAAGGACTTGGGGGGCAGGAGACATCTCCTACAAGTTCTGCACCCTTTGGGAGGAACTCAGAGACCTCCAAAACATCAAACAAGACCTCAGGAACATCATTTTTCAAGTTTTCTAAGAAGGATTCTGTACTATCCATGTTACAGGGCAAAACTGGAACTTTATTTTGAGAACAGGACAGATGTCCCAGGGAAGGTTCCACCATAAACTGAGACTGAATTTCATCATCATGAGTGGAACGTACAGGCATATTCACTGGACCACACACTGACTCCCTAACTTTAATCTCACTGCACCCAGAATTCTGCGTAGCAGTCAAACTAGCTTGCAATTCCAAAACTGCAGAAAAACAGGTGAAAATAGCAGCAATACCTAGACGAGCCTCTAGGGACACTGCAGGAGATATTGTACAAGGCAATATTGACTCATCCAGAGTACAGGGTGGAGAGTCAGAACTTTCTTCAAAACAAGAAAGGGGCTCACAAATGTCAGTGTGATTGGACAGCATATTGTTATTCATGGTACAGGGCAGGCTCAGAGAAACCTTCTCTGGACCCAGCAAAAATGCTTCAGAGTCAGATTCGTAAAACCAAAGTGCTGTCTCACTCTTAGACTCGGCTAACGATGTCGAATCCGAGGAGACAGAACGCAAAATTTGCGGATCCAAGATCGCTTTAGGTTGCGGAACTGATGCTTCCATAGCGCAAACCTCTGCGATCTGCGTAGCAGACTGCAAGGCATCTGGGACAGAAACACTGGAGCAACTGTCATTAGGCAACAGGCCTTCACAGGTGTGAACAGAATAAGGCATAGATTCATTTGCAAAAGAAGTGGCGACAACAACAGAAGAAATTTTATTAGACACATTAATTTTACTTTTGACGCTGCACAGTCGAGAAACTTTCCCCATAGCAGGGTCACAGATGGAAGATCTCAAAGATCTGTTTCTAAATGACAAAGGATCCCACACATCCTTGAGGAAACCAGCAGACTCATGCCGATCACAATCTGCAGGAACATCCGAGAAACAGGCATCAGATCGCACAGATTCAAACTGCACACTGTCAGGAGAGAATCCTTCAGGATTCGCACAGGAATCAACCACAGCGGCATACTCATTCATTTCAGATTGCACAAAGTCAAGACTCTCATGCTTTACCCCAGAAAGGCAGAAACAATCATCCGACAACGATGTCTCTTTATTGGAATCAATTGGTTGGTGTGTGTGCAACTCATCCAAAATCGTTTGCCATACATAGATCACCAGATCCACATCATCCTTGTCACATTCATCGGAATAAATCAGAAGGTACATAGAATCAAGACAAGCATTCAAGACATTTTCGCTTTTTGCGATGTAAAAATCGCAAAAGGCTTTCCAATCAAAATTGAATTCCTCCAGCAAGGCCCCAACATCCCAGGAAGCAAATGGGGGTTCAAACAGGCCAGTATCCAGATAATCTCCATAGGGGTGGAGTTCAGGAACAAGAACAGATTTTTTAACTGCTTTAATGTAGTGTGCGATCCTACCTATAGCAGGATCCACATAAGCTTTGGATTGGGGCATAAAAACTGGAAACTGATCAGCAGATGCATTATAAACATCATTATCATACTGCATGGTTTTGCCCATTTCAGACTTGACAGAAATAACCTCTTTATTTGTGGTTGCTATGGGCAACGGTAGTGTTGGGCGAACAGTGTTCGCCACTGTTCGGGTTCTGCAGAACATCACCCTGTTCGGGTGATGTTCGAGTTCGGCCGAACACCTAATGGTGTTCGGCCTTTTTAGTTCGGGTTCGCCCGAACTATTCAATGCCCGCCGAACAGGGCCGAACAGGGCCCCTGTTCGGCCGAACAGGGCCTTGTTCGCCCAAACATGCCGCAATACGGCCCCCCTATGGGGTCGCAGGCATAAGGGGGGAGCATGCCCCAATCGCGGGGGGGTCGGAAATTCCCCCCACCCCCTCCGCTAGCGCTCCCCCCTCTGCCCGCTTCCCATAACAAAAGTTTGTTGAAAGTTAATACTAGTACCGGTGGCTGGCTGCTGGCCTGGCAGTGGAGTGAGTGAGGAGGAGGAGTCCGCCTAGGAGAGTGATGCATTGAGGCTGGGCAGCGGGCGGTTCAGCGGTAGTACCCTTGTGGTACTTCCGCCCTTTCTCTGACCTCACGTCCTCTACGTGATGAAGCATACGAGGATACGCGTCACGCGTACCCTCATATGCGTCATCACGTAGAGGACGTGAGGTCAGAGAAAGGGCGGAAGTACCACAAGGGTACTACCGCTGAACCGCCCGCTGCCCGGCCTCAACACGTCACTGTCCTAGGCGGACTCCTCCTCCTCACTCACTCCACTGCCAGCAGCCAGCCACCGGTACTAGTATTAACTTTCAACAAACTTTTGTTATGGGGAAGCGGGCAGAGGGGGAGCGCTAGCGGAGGGGGTGGGGGGAATTTACGACCCCCCCCGCGATCGGGGCATGCTCCCCCCTTATGCCTGCGACCCCATAGGGGGGCCGTATTGCGTCATGTTCGGGTCCCCATTGACTTCCATTGAGTTCGGGGTTCGGGCCGAACATGCCGAACATCTGGCCCATGTTCGGCCTGTTCGGCCCGAACCCGAACATCCAGGTGTTCGCCCAACACTAGGCAACGGATCTTTCCGCTGGGAAGCCTTCCTAGATCTTTTACGTTTAGACTTAGAGGCTTTGGATGGCTGCTTTTTTAAACCTGAAGTGGCAACTGACACATTGAACTGATTGTCATACTGAAAGGTTTTGCATGGAAGGGAAAGATCAGCTGACTTATCAGCAGCTACACAATCAATCAGAGCAGGTGGTAAGCCAGGCAGTTTAAACCAGTGAGAGAATATCACTGCAAGAAACTGATACAGATTATTATTCCAAGAATTGGTCTTTAGCACATCATATGCCCAGGTGAACAAATCGTCTTTTAAGAGCACATAGGAAAAGAGAAGAGCCGACGTGGACGGATCAGAAATCTGAAAGGTGGGATTCAGGCAAAACCTCACACATTCAGAAAGAAATTCCGCCTTGGTCTCTGAATTTAGCCTTTTAAAGCTCTTAAAGACACAGGACCCAAACTCGACAAAATCGTACAAATCAGAAATTCCGTCTACACTGGGGTTTTGGGTTGGGCTGGTCATACTGTAACGATTGTGGAACTTTCTCCATGATCAGCGCACAACGCGTGTGCTGACCCGGCGGAAATCCTCCACAAGCGTGTAATTGTAGGCACCCAGCAAAAGGTGCTACGCACCCGTAAAGGGAAATTCCTGTCGGCAGATGGGGAGTGCAGAGGAACCAATCCTCTGTACCTCCACAAATGCCAGACAGGAATTGTACGAAGCACAGAATGCAATCGCAAGAGAGGCGATTGCGAATGAGAAAAAGCAAAGGGACAGGTTGTATGTGTGTGCGCCAATCCAGTCGCCACCCCGCGACCGCGCACACACAACAGCAGATATGAAATAGGAACGCGATCGCGAGAGGTGCGATCGCCAGACAGGACACAAGGCAGATCAGAATAGAATACAAGGGTAGCAAAGGCACAGCAAATAATACAATGAGAAGATGCGTAAAATAACAAACGCTAGCTAACCGCGAACACCGCACTTATTCGCAACACTGCACGCGGTTATGCGCGGTCTCCACGTGATAAGCACAATAGAGACAAGCACGCCTAACTAACCATCGACAGACAAACATGAAACAGGGGATGCAAACGCTTGCTTAACGGTTACCTCACCGAGCCTCCAGCAAGCGGTCGTAGCAGACAAGACAGACACACGAAAACAGGGACAAGCGAGAGATAGGATCCACAGCACTAGCGAAAAGTGGCTAGCGTGATCCAGGTACAGAGTAGCAGAACAGAAGGATCCACAGCACTAGCGTAAAGTGGCTAGCGCGATCCCAGGAGACAGAACAGAAGGATCCACAGCGCTAGCGAAAAGTGGCTAGCGCGATCCCAGGAGACAGAACAGAAGGATCCACAGCGCTAGCGAAAAGTGGCTAGCGCGATCCCAGGAGACAGAACAGAAGGGTCCACAGCGCTAGCGAAAAGTGGCTAGCACGATCCAGAGAAGTAGTACAGAAGAGATAGCTAGTAGCAACCGCTGCACCAGCTATGCTCCAAGAACAGAGATCAGAACGACTTCCTATCGACCACCGCTGGGACAGGACAATCGCAACAGACAAACAAAACAGATAAACAATCCTGACTGCACTAGGGAAATCTGCCTAGCACAGTTTCCAGGAATTACTCTAAGCTGATCTTCAAACCAAGAGCATGGCTGACACCCCACCAGGAGTGTTACATAGGACGAAATCCTTATGACCAGCGAAGCATTGTGGGAAAGACATAGTACTTATAGTACACACCTCCAATGAATGTGGCCAGGCAATTTGCATGACAACGTATGCAAATTCCTCTGCAAGCACAAGCTGCAAAACTGACAGAAGCTCTTCTTTCCAGAGTCCTGCAGCATGCAAACCTACATAATGGTCAAAAGGCTGCCTGCCTGCACAGGCAGCTGAGCAAATCATCACACCAAGGTTTTAGTTCACAGAAGAATGCATTCTTATGCTTAGTCACCTATACTGCGCAGAAGTACCCAGGTAAACATAGGTGTCCTAACTCTGGCCCTGTAACATGCATAGTGCAGACATGCAAACACATTCATTGCATCAAACCTATCAATGGATTAGGAGCACACATCCTGACGTCCTCTCCTGGGACAGATAGTGCATCTTACCAATCGCACAAGGGAGCTAACGTTATGTATATATGTGCACCATGCACATATACTAGCATAAACTGTGTGCATGCTGACAAACACATACAGGGGAAGGAGGGAGTGCACTGAATTAGACCCTAGCCACAGGGGTCAGTAACAAGAAAAAAATACATATATCCAGGCACATCGCCTCTAGTTAGGACATTAATAAGTTATTAAGGAAAGGGAGGTGCTGAAAGGGGTGTGGCTAGAAAACAGCAAAAGTCTATTAACCCTTCGCACTCTCGTATGCAAATGTTCAAACAAATGTATTTACAGATTCACTCATCCAGGCACAACTGTTATCCCTTCCCTACAGCTAAGTTAAAAGCCGGGGTCTTAGTTCACAGAAGAATGCATTCTTATGCTTAGTCACCTATATTGCGCAGAAGTACCCAGGTAAACATAGGTGTCCTAACTCTGGCCCTGTAACATGCATAGTGCAGACATGCAAACACATTCATTGCATCAAACCTATCAATGGATTAGGAGCACACATCCTGACGTCCTCTCCTGGGACAGATAGTGCATCTTACCAATCGCACAAGGGAGCTAACGTTATGTATCCATGTGCACCATGCACATACACCAGCATAAGCTGTGTGCATGCTGACAAACACATACAGGGGAAAGAGGGAGTGCACTGAATTAGACTCTAGCCACAGGGGTCAGTAACAAGAAAAAAATACATATATACAGGCACATCGCCTCTAGTTAGGACATTATATAAGTTATTAAGGAAAGGGAGGTGCTGAAGGGAGTGTGGCTAGAAAACAGCAAAAATCTATTAACCCTTCACACTCTCGCATGCAAATGTTCCTGGATATATGTATTTTTTTGCAAATGTGCCTGGATATATGTATTTTTTTCTTAATAAAAGAAAAGGTGTGTGAATTGGACTTTGTGAGCCCGCTGATTTGTATGTGGAAAATAATTCTGAATGAACAACGTGTACTTCACTCAGTTGATGTTTATAAAAGCACATTGTCAGCTGACGTTTTGAGATCCAGCAATCCAGCCTGGAGACCTCAGAATCCCTGTCTTTGAATTGTCCAGTTTTGCAATCGATTGTGATCTTGGATTCGCAAATTGTGCGTTCTGACTCCTCGGATTCGAAATCGTTAGCCGAGTCTAAGAATGAGACAGCACTTTGGTTTTGCGAATCTGATACTGAAGCATCTTTGCTGTGTCCAGAGAAGGTTTCTCTGAGCCTGCCCTGTACCATGAATAAAACATGAGGCCCATTTGCACTGACATTTGTGAGTCCCTTTCTTACTTTGAAGATAGTAGTGACTTTCCACCCAGTACTCTGGATGAGTCAATATTGCCTTGCATAAAATCTTCTGCAGTGACCCTAGAGGCTCGTCTAGGTATCACTACTATTCTCACCTGTTTTTCTGCTATTTTTGAATTGCAGTCTAGTATGACTGCTATGCAGAATTCTGCGTGCAGTGAGATTAGAGTTAGGGAGTCAGTGTGTGTTCCAGTAGATATTCCTGTGCATCCTGTTCATGAAGATGAAACTCAGTTTCAGCAGATTGTAGAACCATCCATGGGACATTTGCTCTGTCCGCAAAAAGTATTTGATGTTTTGCCCTGTAACATGGATAGTTCAGAATCCTTGATTTCTTTGTCAGAAAACTTGGGAAACAATGCTCCTGAGCTTTTATCCTATGTTCTGGAGGTCTCCGAGTTCCTCCCAAAGGGTGAAGAACTTTTAGGAGGTGCCTCCTGCCCCGCAGGGCAGTCTGAGATATTGCCCATTTCAGTAGGCATCGCTGCTATACTGACCACTTTTGCAGCTCTTGTGGAGCTTCAGTCATGCGTGGTCAATGATGAGTTTTGGTTAGATACAATTATAGTCACGGACGCTTCTGAGTCTGAGTCCGAGTCTTCTTTTGGAAGACCAGTACCTGTGACCATTACTCGTGATGATTTTCTGCCCGGTCCTGGTTTTGGTCTTGTCATATCGGACTCTGAGGTTGGCAGTTCCCCGGCATGTCTTGAGGTTTCTCCTGTGCTAGTGTACCCCGGTGTGCTCTGTGACCCAGAAAGCCCAAGTGTGCCTCGGTTACCAGCATGCTCAGATGCTTCCCCGGTGGAGACATGCTCTGATGTTGCCTGCCTGCCTGCATGCCCAGAAGTGGTCCCCGACAGCCCTGATCTTGATGGTTGTCCTGGTAATCCTGAATCCGGAATAATCATAGGTTCCATAGGGGTTCTTGGTAGTTCTCCATGTGAGCCTGGTGAGCGTTCTGGCCTCTTGGGATCTCTGCGGAGCTTCAAAGTGTTCTGGAAGATTCTGGGAAAAAATTTTTTGGGTGACCTGGATGGGATCAACAGTGGCTTCTCTGTTGAAAGGGACACTTCGAATAGGTATTGTGGCAGGTTTGGTATTTTTGGACGCTCCCTGGAAGGTGGTGGGTATTTCCTGGAGGGTGTTGATGGCTTGTTCTCTGGCATTCACAGTTCTGATGGGTGTTACGCTGAGACTTGTTTGTACTGATGGGCATGTTTCGGTGGTTTCTGTTTCCGACTAGGTCGGTTTTGGGAGGATTGACTCTGGAATTGGGCTTTGTCGGGCTGACCTGACCTTCATGAGTCTTTAGTTAGATTTTTTTGGTAACATCAGTTTTGAGAGACGTCTGAAATCCGTCCCTAGAGGGGGGGGGGGGTACTGTAACTAGTGTTGGGCGAACAGTGTTCGCCACTGTTCGGGTTCTGCAGAACATCACCCTGTTCGGGTGATGTTCGAGTTCGGCCGAACACCTGATGGTGTTCGGCCTTTTAAGTTCGGGTTCGACCCGAACTTCTAATGGCCGCCGAACAGGGCCGAACAGGGCCCCTGTTCGGCCGAACAGGGCCCTGTTCGGCCGAATACTGCCCCCCTATGGGGTCGCAGGCATAAGGGGGGAGCATGCCCCGATCGCGGGGGGGGGTCGGAAATTCCCCCCACCCCCTCCGCTAGCGCTCCCCCCTCTGCCCGCTTCCCCATACAAAAATTTCAAGAAGTACCTGTGTCCGGTGGTAGTGGGTGGCTGCCTGGCTGGCAGTGGGCGGCACTATGAAGTGACTGACTGAGGAGGAGGAGTCCGGAGAGTGACGCGTTGAGGGAGGCCGGGCAGCGGGCGGTTCAGCAGTAGTACCGTACTACTGCTGATCCGCCCACTGCCCGGCCTCCCTCAAAGCGTCACTCTCCGGACTCCTCCTCCTCAGTCAGTCACTTCATAGTGCCGCCCACTGCCAGCCACCCACTACCACCGGACACAGGTACTTCTTGAAATTTTTGTATGGGGAAGCGGGCAGAGGGGGGAGCGCTAGCGGAGGGGGTGGGGGGAATTTCCGACCCCCCCCCCCCCGCGATCGGGGCATGCTCCCCCCTTATGCCTGCGACCCCATAGGGCCCCTAAAAGCGGGATGTTCGGGGAGTTCGGGGTTCGGCCCGAACATGCCGAACATTGCGGCCATGTTCGGCGAACTTTACCGAACCCGAACATCCAGGTGTTCGCCCAACACTAACTGTAACGGTCTGCTCAGCTGTCTGCACGGGCAGACGGCTGTTTGTCCATCCCTTAAGTCTGAGGGCTGCAGGTCTCTGGAAAAAAGACCTGCCTGTGCTTTGCAAGTTTCAGACCTGCTCTGCTGCTGGGCAATTTGCATACACTTGTCATGCAAACAGCCTAGCTGCCTCCTTTGAAGGCTTGCAGTATAAATGCCATGTGATCCCAGAGTCCTTTGCTGCTCATAGAGGTTTGTTCCTGCTGGACTCACCTGGAGTGTCAGCCACTGCTATCATAGTATAGTTAATTCTTGGGGAGTGCTCCTTGCATTCCTAGTTAGTGCATTCAGTTTGTGTATATTTGTACTGCCTATTCTGTCCTGTCTTGTCTGTCGCGATTGTGCTGTCGCCAGCAGCGGTTAATAGCGAATCGCTCTGTCTTGTTTGGATCGCACTAGCCTCTAGCGGTAGCGGCTGTGGATCCTTCTGATCTGAGTTCCTGGAGTGTAAGCTGGAGCAGCGGTTGCTACTGGCTACCTCATTTGTCTGTCTTGTCTGTTTGTGCTCATTTGTGTTACTTGTGGCCAGTGGTGCTCAGCAGAGCTCGAATATTCGAGTAGCTCGAATATTCGAGCTCTTTTCCAGCTATTCGAGCTCGGTATTCGAGCTCCGAATAGCTGTAGCTATTCGAATGGGCTATTCGCGTACACTCAAATAGCCCATTCACTATTCGAGCTATTCGAGCAAACGGCGCTATTCGAGCTCGGTACCGAGCTCGAATAGCGTCATAGCCCAGATTGATGTCCTTAGAACCAATCAGAGGGCTCCCAGGCCCTCTGACGGCAGCCAATCACAGAGGGGGACCCTGGCCAGCCCCTACCCTATAAATAGCGGCCGCCATGTTACGTTTCTCCGTCCTTGCCTGAGACTTGCATAGAGAGAGAGTTGCTCCTTTGTGCTTTGGCTTAGCAAGAGCTTTATTGTGGTAATTTACCTAGCGTTTTTGCTCACATACACCTCCTATACACACCTATATTGTTGTTAGTTAGTTAGACATTGTATTTTAGTTAGTAGCTTTTGTGTTACATAGAGACAGGCCAGCTGCTGCAGGCTTACAGCTTTAGGCCTCAGGGCCTGCCTGTGTGGGCAGCTGTCCTCCTGTCCTCTGTTTATTTCTCTCTATTCTATACCAGTATTTCTGCTGTCCTTTACTACTGATTGTATTAGTATTGTAGTTATATACTGTAACTGTACTAGGACACTCACTGTCACTGTTCATAGGCTACTAGCTGCTCCTGCGTGTGTGCACTCACTGTCTGTGTACACACTACACACACTCTATTTCCAAGTTCTGATAACTGATTGATTATTGTAATTGAATATTGTAATTAGTTAGTTGTACTCACTGTTACTACTTACTGTACTAGGAGTCTAGGACACTCAGTCACTGTTCATAGGCTACTAGCTCCTGCGTGTGTGCACTCACTGTCTGTGTACACACTACACACACTCTATTTCCTTCTGATAACTGATTGATTATTGTAATTAGTTAGTTGTACTTACTGTTACTACTTACTGTACTAGGAGTCTAGGACACTCAGTCACTGTTCATAGGCTACTAGCTCCTGCGTGTGTGCACTCACTGTCTGTGTACACACTACACACACTCTATTTCCTTCTGATAACTGATTGATTATTGTAATTAGTTAGTTGTACTTACTGTTACTACTTACTGTACTAGGAGTCTAGGACACTCAGTCACTGTTCATAGGCTACTAGCTCCTGCGTGTGTGCACTCACTGTCTGTGTACACACTACACACACTCTATTTCCTTCTGATAACTGATTGATTATTGTAATTAGTTAGTTGTACTTACTGACTGTTACTACTTACTTACTTACTGTACTAGGGACACTCACTCAGTCACTGTTCATAGGCTAGCTCCTGCGCGTGTTTGCGCGTGCGTGCACTCACTGTCTGTAGTGTACACACACTAAATTTACTTGTGATTACTACTGATTATTGTAACTGCTAGTTGTACTTCCTGACTGTTACTACTTACTTACTGTACTAGGGACACTCACTCAGTCACCTCACCCACCAACCCACTCCATTAAAGTACCCCACTTTTCACCCGCCCTTTTAAAAAACTTTTGTCTATACGCCCAAAACATCGAAGATGTCTGGAAGTGGCAGCCAGCGCGGTTTGGGCAAGGGGAAGGGCAGCAAGGGAATCAGGAGGAGAGGGAGCAGCATTGTGGCAAGCCGCGGGCGCGGGCGCGCCACCATGCACAGTTCCGCAGCAGCAGCAGCAGCGTCAGTGGCTAACATTCCTCCCATAGCCACTGGCCGTGGACGCCTTGGGCGCCGCCCAGCAGGAGCATCTGCAACTCACGCTGCAGAGACACAGCAGCAGCAGCGTGTAGCACCTGCTCCGATTTTCCTCCAGCCGGGTCGGAAACGTCCCATTGAGGAAAAGCATGCAGACACTGTGGTGCAACTCATGACGGAGGATGAGCAGCCCGCCATCAGCTCTGCATCTGAGGCCTCCACCCTCACCACCACCACCACCACCCCTGTTCGCAGCAGCCGCCCAGCAGGGTCTGGGGAGGAGGCCAGTTCACCGTCACTCGCCGACCTGTCATTCAGCAGTCTTTTGACCCCAGGCATCATGAGTAAATTGTCTGCTGTTGTTGGCGATCTTGAGGAGGAGATGCTGATGGGCACTTTGGGGGATGAGGGATTGGACAGCAAGACTGTGGCGACAGTCAAGCAGCCCATCCATTTATCAGGAGAGGAGTTTGGGGGGTCCTCATCCCAGCAGGACATGTTTCAGGAGGGGGAGGATGTTGATGACCCGGTGACAGACAGAGACTGGGTGCCACCACCTCCAGGGGATGTCGTCCTCAGCAGCTCTGAGGAGGAGGAGGAGGATGCGCTTGTGGGCCTTGCAAGGAGGCGCATCATTGCAAGCATTGGCAGCAGTAGGCAGGTCCCACAGCCTGCTGGTGTCTCAGGCTCAGCAGCAGCAGCAGCAGCATCTGCCAGTACCACCACCAGCCGCACCCAAGCCCCCCAAGCCCCACCCCCAACCACCACAGGGAGACAGGCAGCAGCGCTTCCATGCCGTAGGGGGATGTTTCTGTCACCAATCTGGCGCTTTTTCACCATGCCCACAGTGTACAGCAAGTACGCCACTTGCAACCACTGTCAGCGGAAGTTGAGTCAGAGGTGCAGACCCCTTAAAGTTCTGCACCAGCTCGCTCATCAACCACCTTGCTGCGAAACATTTCCACCAGCATCAGGAGTTCCAGAGGCTGAAGGCATCTGGTGCTGGCAGTGGCACCACACCCATCACTGCACAGCCTTCAGCAGCAGCAGCAACAGCAGCCACCCGCCCTCCTGCTCCTCCAGCAGCACCAGCAGGAGTGCGGAAACGCACTGCTCCTCCCCCCTCTGCAACTCCTGCCGCCGACACTGAGGCCTGTTCTGGCAGCCAGTCCTCAGTGGCCTCCTCCGCTGTGTCTGCTGATTCCCGTGCCAGCAAAAGGCCACGCCAGAGCCTTTTGAGCGAGTCCTTCCAGGGGGTGGTTAGGGCTCTGCCTCCCAGCAGCCGTCGCGTGCGGCAGCTGAACGGCTTGCTGGCACGGGCCATGTGCTCCCAACTCCTGCCGTACACGCTCGTGCAGGAGGGGAGCGACATTCGTGCGCTGCTTGCTTGCGCAGCCCCAGACTGGCAGCTCCCCAGCAGACACTTTTTCTCCCGCAAGGCCATTCCTGCACTGCACCGCTTTGTGATGGCCAATGTGGAGCGAGGGCTGGAACACGCGGTTGGTGAAAGGGTCCACGTCACCATGGACTCCTGGAGCAGCCGCTTCGGGACAGGCCGCTACCTGTCCTTCACTGTCCACTGGGTCAGCTTGGTGGAAGGGGGTGAGGATGGGAGAGCAGCAGCGGGCACAGCAGCAGCAGCAACACAGTGGGTGGTGCCACCCCGCAGGGTCAGGGGAACTGCAGCAGGTTCCTCCGATCCTCTGCCATCCTCCGGCACACCTGGCCAAACCCCCCGCCTCAGCAGCAGCGTGAAGGCCCGCCACTGCCAAGTGCTGCTGCACTTGGTCAGCCTTGGGAAGACCAAGCTGACGGCAACCCATGTGTTGGCCAAACTTCAGGAGCAGGAGAGGATTTGGCTGACCCCCAGAGGCCTCAGAGTCGGAGAGGTGGTGGCCGACAATGGGGCCAATCTGGTTGCCGCAATAGACAGGGGAAACCTGACCCACATCCCTTGTCTTGCCCACGTGCTGAACCTGGTAGTGCAGAAGTTCTTGCGCACCTACCAGGGGATGGGCGAACTGCTGGAAACGGCAAGGAACGTTGTGCGTCACTTCCGGCGCTCGGCTGCAGCCTGTGCGAGCCTGGAAGACGTGCAAAAGGAGCTGGATCTGCCACGCCATCGGCTGATCCTTGACGTTCCGACTCGCTGGAACTCCACCCTGGCGATGTTGGAGCGTCTGGTTGAACAGAAGCGCGCTGTCAAACAGTACCTTGCCCTGGCCACTGTTTCCGCCGCTCAGAGAAGGGACAAGACCAGCAACATCCCGTCCATCGTCCCCGATGATGACTGGAGGCACATGCAGCAGGTGTGCTTAGTGCTGGCTCCCTTTCTGCAGGCTACTAACATGGTGAGCAGGGACCATGCTATGGTCTGCGAGTGGGTGCCCCTGGTTTGTCTGCTGAACAGGGCCCTCGATGCTTTGCTGGAACAGGGAGCGGCAGCCTTGGACCAGCAGGAGCGGCAAGCAGCTGCACAGTCCACCTCTGAGGGGGAGGAGGAGGAGGACTTGGTGGAGGTCCCTGACCTTGCTGCTGATGAGGGGGAGCAGCACAGTGCAGCTGAGTTGGTGCGGGGGTGGAGAGAGGATGAGGCTGACGAGGCAGAGGAGGAGGATGAGGACAGCAGCACTGCCGTCGATGTGCCAGCAGACGTGGCCCGCCTCTTCCCAATGGCAGCGCACATGCTGACGTGCCTGCGCAGAGACCCCAGGGTGATCCAGATGAAGCAGAGGGAGGACATCTGGATCAGCATGATGTTGGACCCACGCCTCAAGGGGAAGTTGAGCCAGTTCCTGCCGCCTGCAGGAGGAGACCCAGCGCAACAAATAAGGAGCTTGCAGCAGGCCCTTGTTGAGCGCTTGGAGGAAGCCTTCCCCCAGCCTTCCACCCCCACTGTCCAGCAGCCAGCACAGAGGCAGCAGCAGGTGCCTGCATCCAGCAGCAAGCGCCCCACAGACCTGCTGTCTCTCAGCCACGAGCTCTACAGGACTGTAGAGGCTCCGGCAGCAGTGACTAGAGAGGAGGTGCATGCAGCAGCATCCTCCACCGGTCACAGCCAGCGCCTGACCCGCATGGTGGCTGACTACATTAAGTCCTACAGCGGGCTTGACAGCGATGCCCCTGTTGATCCCATGGAGTATTGGGTCAAGCGCCTGGAGATCTGGAGCGAGCTGGCGCAGTACGCCCTGGAAGTGCTGTCCTGCCCCCCTTCCAGCGTGCTGTCCGAGCGCTGCTTCAGTGCAGCTGGTGGTGTGGTCACCGAGAAACGCTCACGTCTGTCTCACAAGTCTGTGGACAGACTGACGTTTCTCAAGATGAACCAGGCGTGGGTGGAAGGCGAGTTCCTGGCCCCTGTTGTCGGCGAGAGGGGGACATGAACTGGCTAAGAACCATCGTTAATGTGCCTTACCACCCTTTACCACCTCCTGGCTCCTGCTCACTAAGCCAGCCTGGTTCACTTTGACTATTAAGTCGCCTGCAGCCACACATTTTACACCTACAGTGGGCTGCGTACTGCCCTTCTGCTGTCTGTCTGTGTTTCCCACTGCCAGGGTACACAGATTTACCTTCTGCTGCCACTCTGCCACCAGCTATTACGTCAAACAATAGCTATATATCTGTGTAATTTGTTTTACAAACAAAACCAAAAAACCATAAAAAAAAAAAAGGTTTAATTTTTCTGAGGTGCCAGGGTTGAAAACTGTGTTGTCCCAGTTGTGTATTGGACACGATGTGGGCTGCACGACCGCTGTCTGGGACCTCCTGTTGTGTTCATTTACGGCCTGGTATCACCGCTAGGTACCAGGGCTATTATGTCACGCTGCCTGCCTGCTGCCACACTCACACTACTCCTCCATTCCTCCTGCTGATGCTGCTGTCTGTCTGTGTTTCCCAACGCCAGGATACACAGATTTACCTTCTGCTGCCACTCTGCCACCAGCTATTACATCAAAAAATAGCTATATCTGTGTAATTGGTTGTAAAACCAAAACTACAAAACCATAAAAAAAAAAAAAAAAGGTTTAATTTTTCTGAGGTGCCCGGGTTGAAAACTGTGTTGTCCCAGTTGTGTATTGGACACAATGTGGGCTACACAACCGCTGTCTGGGACCTCCTGCCTGCTGTGTTTATTTACAGCCCTGGTATCACCGCTAGGTACCAGGGCTATTATGTCACGCTGCCTGCCTGCTGCCACACTCACACTACTCCTCCATTCCTCCTGCTGATGCTGCTGTCTGTCTGTGTTTCCCAACGCCAGGGTACACAGATTTACCTTCTGCTGCCACTCTGCCACCAGCTATTACGTCAAACAATAGCTGCTCACATTACTCCTCCATTCCTCCTGCTGCTGCTGCTGCTGTCTGTCTGTCTGTGTTTCCCAACGCCAGGGTACACAGATTTACCTTCTGCTGCCACTCTACCACCAGCTATTACGTCAAAAAATAGCTATATCTGTCTGTGTAATTTGTTGTAAAAACAAAACTACAAAACCATAAAAAAAAAAAAAAGGTTTAATTTTTCTGAGGTGCCCGGGTTGAAAACTGTGTTGTCCCAGTTGTGTATTGGACACAATGTGGGCTGCACGACCGCTGTCTGGGACCTCCTGCCTGCTGTGTTTATTTACAGCCCTGGTATCACCGCTAGGTACCAGGGCTATTATGTCACGCTGCCTGCCTCATTGACTGCCTGCTGCCACACACTCATCCTCCTCCTCCTGCTGCTGAATTTACCTCCTGCTGTCTGTGTGTTTCCACTGCCAGGGAGCACATACAATGGCGCTTCCAACATGCGTGCGCCACCAGCTATTTGTTACGCTCAAAAATAGCTGCATTTCTTTAAAAAAAAAAATTTGAAAAGAGAAATAATTGAAGAAGAAGACGATATAGAAGAAGATGAAGAAGATGAAGAAGAAGAAGATGAAGAAGAAGAAGAAGAAGATGAAGAAGAAGAAGAAGGAGAAGAAGATGAAGATGAAGAAGATGAAGAAGAAGAAGATGAAGAAGATGAAGAAGATGAAGATGAAGAAGATGAAGAAGAAGAAGATGAAGAAGAAGAAGATGAAGAAGAAGAAGATGAAGATGATGAAGAAGAAGAAGAAGAAGATGAAGAAGAAGATGAAGATGATGAAGAAGATGAAGAAGAAGAAGATGAAGAAGAAGAAGAAGAAGATGAAGAAGATGAAGATGATGAAGAAGATGAAGAAGAAGAAGATGAAGATGATGAAGAAGAAGAAGATGAAGAAGAAGATGAAGATGATGAAGAAGAAGAAGATGAAGAAGATGAAGAAGATGAAGAAGAAGATGATGATGAAGAAGAAGAAGAAGAAGATGAAGAAGAAGAAGAAGATGAAGAAGTTGAAGATGAAGAAGATGAAGAAGAAGAAGAAGAAGAAGATGAAGAAGATGAAGAAGATGAAGAAGAAGATGAAGAAGAAGATGAAGAAGAAGATGAAGAAGATGAAGAAAAAGAAGATGATGATGAAGAAGATGAAGAAGAAGAAGAAGAAGAAGACAATATAAAAGAAGAAGAAGAAGATATAGAAGAAGATATAGAAGAAGAAGATATAGAAGAAGAAGAAGAAGAAGAAGAAGATATAGAAGATAAAGAAGAAGAAGAAGAAGTATATACAGTACTGAACAAATTTCTGGACACAACTTCTCTTTTCAACTTTTTTTTTTAAAGGAACATCCCCACATAATCACTTGCTGTTGTTACTTGGAAAAAAAGAGGTTTCTTGCATCATTCACCCTCAAAACAAGTGTTGGAAGCTATTTAAGGCCATTTCGAATAGTCAGCTCGAATAATGAGCTCGAATACCGACTCGAATAGTGAGCTCGAATTCCGAGGTCGAATCGAATAGTAAAAATTATTCGACTCGAATATTCGACTGATCTCGAATAATTTACTATTCGAATTCGACCTAACTCGAATTTTGAAAAGGGGTATTTGAGCACCACTACTTGTGGCTAGTTAGGGTGGTGTGCTTGTCTCTGTTGCGCTTTTCGTGCGGAGACCACGCTGCAAACATGTTCGCTGTTGCGAATGAGTGCGGTGTTCGCGTTTAGTTAGCGTTTGTTATTTTCCTTATCTTTTATTGTTGTTTTCTGTGCCTTTGCTACTCTCGTGCTCTGTCCTGCTCAGTCTGGTGTCACTATTTGGCAATCGCCATTCTTACGATTGAGTTCCCACTTCGTTTCCACCGTTGTGTGTTCACCATCGCTGGATGGCGACTAGTTTGGTGGACACACATTGATTCTGTCTCTATGCTCTCTCTCTTTGGGGGCTATCTTGCCTTGTGTTGCTTCTCTTCGTACAATTTCCATCTGACATTTGTGGCAGCGCAGAGGGTTTATTCCTCTGCACTCCACAGCTCCATCTGCCGGTGGGAATTCCCCTCTACTGGTGCTTGCACCAAAAGCTGTGTTCTAGTATCTTGACACGCTTGTGGAGGACTTCCGCAGTGTCAGCGCACATCTTGTGCGCTGACCACAGAGATATCCCACAATGGTTACAAAGTGCCAGCACTACAGGATGAGAGGAGGTCGCTCATCACTAGAGGTGCCTGGAGCAGGTGAGAGAAGCGGTGCTTCCGCTGCACATACTGCAGTATAACCTGGCCTGGGAGAGCGCAGGACAGGGAGTAGGTGCCAAGATGATGTCATAGTGACGGGTTGGCGAGTCGTCCGTATTGGCATGTTTTCATAAGTTGAGCACTTTCTATATATGAAAATATGGGCAGTATACAGTGACATAACAATAATGGCTGCGGCCCCTGCACCCGCGGGGGGCTCTGGGGCCTCTCTGCGCCGGAGGTTCCGCTCTCAAAGTGTCTCACGCTACTTCCTGTTTATCAAGGACATGGAGGTATGTGTTCCTGCCCTCTGCTGCTGCCAGTGATTGATGCTGGAAGGGGCACTGAGAGGAGAACCCGAGGTGAGGGGGGAGTGGCCCCCATCCCCACTGATGTAGGTGGCCATGCTCTCCCCTCATGCTGTGATCCCTCCTGCCCCCCAAAATGGACCCGAGTGGGCCCCTGGTGGGGGTCATCCAAATTTTCACAAGGGGGCCCCATGATTTCTGGCAGTATAGAAAAAGAAACTTGGAAAAAATTAATGCTATATAACTTTCTTAGAAATGCAATGCGAGCGTCTTCCTTCTATCCCAGATGAAATGTTAATGTTAGTTGTGTCTCTCTGCTTAGAGTGCCGGGAAGCAAGCATGTGGCTATAACTTATATCAGCAGTCGTTCATTTCAAATTTTAAAATAGGATTTGTGGTGGTTAAATAGATACAAAAACCCTCAAATCTGTGTATGTAATGCAAACTATGTAATGCAAACTACTGCAAGTTACTATAGCATAGCAAGAATGTGAAAAACACCCCATGCGTATGCCCATGTGTATGTTATAACATTATCCCATCACTCGGTCAGTTGGGCGCGGGGAGAGCTGAATAACGGCTCATCCTGCTGCCACTGAAATACCGGGCGGCATTAAGTACAATTTCCCCTCCGTGTCGTGGCAACTCAGAGGGAAAAGCGATTTGGGGTCCGGTTGTAACCCTGTGTGTGTGTCATTGCAACAGACACACACCAAGAGTTAAATATGCATTTCGTTTTTGTGGAAAGTGCTGCTGTAAAGAAGCTGCCCAGCATGTAACAGGTTTTGGCAGTTGAAGGCTGGTGAGGGGGAGGAGTCAAGTAGCCGTGGGGACTGAGTTGATGATGCAGCAAGAAATTAGCTTGATGTGTGATGATATGGAGGAGAGGCACAAAAAGAGAGCAGTGATTTGTGAGACAGACTGAGCAAGGCACAGCCACAGACAAGGGAGCACAACTTAAAACTAAATCAAGGAAGAGAAAGCAAGCTGCAGACATTAGAGGAGAGGAGAGCGACGACCACTCACAACTACAGGCCAATAAAGAGCAATGATACTGGAGAGATAAGCCAGAAGAGAAAGTAAAAATTACCTGTAACAGAGAGAGGTAATAGAAAACAGCAGAGACACGACAGTGACACAGAGACAGCAGCACAGCAATGCATACAAAAGTGTGACAGAGAAACAAGTGACAGGATTAAAGAGAAAGAGTGAAGACTGCAGGCAAGGGCGTAGGGCCCGTGGTCGCAGCGGTCGCCTTGGCGACCGGGCCCGGCTCCTGAGGAGGCGGGGGAGGGGCCCGGGGGGCCCATCTCCGTTTGCAGGGCCATGCGCCCGTTCGCGCTGGTAGGAGGGAGCCGCAGCCGCGGGGAGGGCAGCCCGACCTCTTCCTCCCTTCCTCTCCCCGGGCCCCCCCCTCAGATGCAGAGTAAGCGGCTAACGGAAGCGCTATAGGCAGAACTCACCTCCCTGCGTTCCACTCGCCGCTGATCTCCTCTCTGGCTGGCTCTGCATAGATGTTGTTACACACGCAGCTTCCGGCTAAACAGGAAGCTGCGTGTGTAAGCATCTATGCAGAGCCAGCCAGAGAGGAGATCAGCGGCGATTGGAACCAGGGACGGAGGTGAGTTCTGCCTATAGCGCTTCCGTTAGCCGCTTACTCTGCATCTGAGGGGGGGCCCCGGGGAGAGGAAGGGAGGGAGAGGTCGGGCTGCCCTCCCCGCGGCTGCGGCCCCCCCCTCCATTATGGGGACGGGCAGCTACCTAATCTATCCTGGGGGGCAGCTACCTAATCTATCCTGGGGGGCACCTACCTAATCTATCCTGGGGGGCACCTACCTAATCTAACCTAATCCTGGGGGGCAGCTACCTAATCTAACCTATACTGGGGGGCACCTACCTAATCTATCCTGGGGGCAGCTACCTAATCTATCCTGGGGGGCACCTACCTAATCTAACCTAATCCTGGGGGGCAGCTACCTAATCTAACCTATACTGGGGGGCAGCTACCTAATCTATCCTGGGGGCAGCTACCTAATCTATCCTGGGGGGCACCTACCTAATCTAACCTAATCCTGGGGGGCAGCTACCTAATCTAACCTATACTGGGGGGCACCTACCTAATCTATCCTGGGGGCAGCTACCTAATCTATTCTGGGGGGCAGCTACCTAATCTAACCTATACTGGGAGGCACCTACCTAATCTATCCTGGGGGCAGCTACCTAATCTATCCTGGGGGGCAGCTACCTAATCTAACCTAATCCTGGGGGGCAGCTACCTAATCTATCCTGGGGGGCACCTACCTATTCTAACCTAATCCTGGGGGGCAGCTATCTAATCTATCCTGGGGGGCAGCTACCCAATCTATCCTGGGGGGCAGCTACCTAATTTATCCTGGGGGGAAGCTACCTAATCTATCCTGGGGGGCAGCTACCTCATCTAACCTATACTGGGGGGCACCTACCTAATCTATCCTGGGGGCAGCTACCTAATCTATCCTGGGGGGCAGCTACCTAATCTAACCTATACTGGGGGGCAGCTACCTAATCTAACCTATACTGGGGGCACTTACTTATCTAACCTGTATTGGGGGCACCTAGCTAGCCTATACAGGTGGCAACTAAACTGGCTACCTATATTGGAGGCACCTACCTAACTAACCTATACTGGGGGCACCTACCTATCTAACCTACGCTGGGGGCAACTATTCTGGCTACCTATATTAGAGGCACCCACCTAGCTAACCTGTACTGGGGGCACCTATCTATCTAACTTATACCGGCGGCGCCTGCCTATCTCACCTATACCGGGGGCAACTATACTGGCTTACCTATGCCTGACTACCTATACTGGGGGTACCTATAGCTGGCTATAGGGATTTTGATATGTGTGTGCATCCGTCGGGTGTTGTCGGGGGAGGGGGGGCTGTTGTTGCCGGGGGGGGGGGCCCACATCCAGATTCCGCATCGGGGCCCAGAGGTTTGTAGCTACGCCACTGACTGCAGTGTAGTGTCTGGAGAGATAGTGTGACAGCAGCTGGCAGACAAGATTCTGAGGAGACAGTGGGGAAGAAACCTTAAAAAGACAGCGGCAGAATGCAGTGTTGTGTGAGAACATTTCTTGCAAGTTAATGCTAATAAACTGTATCGCATATTTGTTTCTTGAACTAGGCCTGATCCTAGCAGGCTGAAGATATATAATAGGCCTACCTATACTCTTTCTGCTAAAAGAGAAGCTTATGAATGTGTTTTGTCTCTGAACTTTTTATACTTATGATTTAATACAAATATTTCTTAAAAAGAACTTGATTGGTGTCTGGAGGATTTCTTTACAGGTAAAGCATTTCGGAGGTGTTACATTTGGCGTACAGTCGGCAGGATATTACCTAAGTGCCTTAAAACTGGAAGATGGAGTCTCAGCCTACACTACCCACCAGAAATGATGCTTCAGCTACTCAGGCTGCAGGAGAATGGTCAGCAAGCTACACATCAGTGTTTACCATGACTGCTATTGGGATGTTAGCTACGTATCTACCAAGGTTCAATGGTTATAATATGGCCCTGAGAGAGTGGAGTGAAAGAATAGAGAGTGCTGTGCAGGCTTATAAAGTGCCCATAGAGCTGCATATGGAAATAGCAGTTATAACTTTGGAGGGAGATGCTCAACGAACAGTAATTAATGCTAAATTGCCCACACCAGTATCGCTGAAACAAATTATCGAGGTATTGGAAGACATATATGGAGATCCTACAGACCTGCATTTGTGGAGAAAGAGATTTGTTGACAGAATTCAGAAGGATAACGAAAATATTCCTCAGTTCGCCAATGCCTTACAAGAGATAATGAGTGGACTACAGATAAAAGAGGAAAAGGAAAGAGGACAAACTACCACAGATTCTGCTGTGTGGCTGAGAGATCAGTTTATATGGGGATTAAGGAGCAACTTTATTAAAAGATCCTTAAAACAGAAAGTAGAATATTATCCAAGTTTGAATTTCCAGAAACTTCAAAGCTTAGCTATCAAGCTCAGTCAGGAGGAAGAAGCCAATCAGCTGGGAACACTGCAACAAAACACCACTATGATTACTCATAAGAATTCAGCAGTTGAAGTCAAAACCAAGAATACTGAGGGGGAATTGAGAGAAGTAAAAACAACACTCAAAGAACTAAGTGAAGAGTTGACCAAAGTGAAACTATACATGGAGAAAAATGGATTTAAAAGAGATTATCCAAGGTGGAGATATAGAGATAACACAGAGGAATCAGGATGTTGGATCTGTCACCATAGTGATCACACTGCGAGAGACTGTGGAAGAGGCTTTCAGAGAAAATCAAGGAATTCTGCAGTGGTGGTCCGCATGGCAGGACAAAACAAGAAGGCCTCAGAGAAATGGAAGGAAGATAAGCTAAAGAGAAAAAATAAGGTCATCACAACCAAAGTTCTAGGCACTGTCAAATGGTTTCATGTGCGAAATGGATACGGATTTTTAAATCGGAATGACACCAAAGAAGATGTGTTTGTGCACTGGTCTGCCATAAAGAAGAACAACCGCAGGCATTATTTTCACAGTGTAAGAGATGGAGAATTGGTTGAATTTGACATTGTGGAAGGAAGGAAAGGTACAGAAGCCGCTAATTTAACTGGTCCTGGTGGAACTCCGGTTCAAGGTAGCAAGGGTGCAAGATGTTGGAGACCATATAATCCTCAGGGAAACTATGGTGATTATCACTTGGAGAGCTTCTTGTACAGCCAGAAACAAGGAGGAGCAAAATACCCTATACAACCTACTTTATATGAAGAATTTAGACAGAGGTGTGATCTAGATTCATCTGTTCCTCAACCGAGAAGAACAACAAGTGATACTGGAAGCTTTCTGGAACCTGGAACTAATGAAGGAAACAAAAGAAAGAATCCAGATGAACCTATTATTCATGCTCAGGGTAGAGCATCAGACGATTTAGGCCATCAGAAGGCTGAAGACTGTGAAAGTAGTCGGATAAATAAAGAAAAACCAGGACCTAGTCAGAAAGTAATGATTAATGACTTCTTAGTAGGAGAGGAAGTATTACAACATAGAACAGATACGTCTCGAAGAAAGGAATTTGAATCGTATTGGCAACCGATGCCCCAACCTCAACGGCTCAAACGTTATAAAAGGACTCAGCGAGCATTAGAAACCCTTCCACTAACAAGTGTTAAGGTAGCTCAAGACAAAGAGTTTGAGAACTCAGAGAAGGACGAGCAAAGAGTTTTTCCACAAACAGAAATTGACCACGAGTCAAAATGGAAAAATACTCAACATTCCCCGCTTCCTGAACAGTTCGGATCATATGTTGACACTGTGACTTGGTTAAAAGAAAAATTGTAGGGACTACAATTTGAAAAAAAGGGGATGAATGTAACCCTGTGTGTGTGTCATTGCAACAGACACACACCAAGAGTTAAATATGCATTTCGTTTTTGTGGAAAGTGCTGCTGTAAAGAAGCTGCCCAGCATGTAACAGGTTTTGGCAGTTGAAGGCTGGTGAGGGGGAGGAGTCAAGTAGCCGTGGGGACTGAGTTGATGATGCAGCAAGAAATTAGCTTGATGTGTGATGATATGGAGGAGAGGCACAAAAAGAGAGCAGTGATTTGTGAGACAGACTGAGCAAGGCACAGCCACAGACAAGGGAGCACAACTTAAAACTAAATCAAGGAAGAGAAAGCAAGCTGCAGACATTAGAGGAGAGGAGAGCGACGACCACTCACAACTACAGGCCAATAAAGAGCAATGATACTGGAGAGATAAGCCAGAAGAGAAAGTAAAAATTACCTGTAACAGAGAGAGGTAATAGAAAACAGCAGAGACACGACAGTGACACAGAGACAGCAGCACAGCAATGCATACAAAAGTGTGACAGAGAAACAAGTGACAGGATTAAAGAGAAAGAGTGAAGACTGCAGTGTAGTGTCTGGAGAGATAGTGTGACAGCAGCTGGCAGACAAGATTCTGAGGAGACAGTGGGGAAGAAACCTTAAAAAGACAGCGGCAGAATGCAGTGTTGTGTGAGAACATTTCTTGCAAGTTAATGCTAATAAACTGTATCGCATATTTGTTTCTTGAACTAGGCCTGATCCTAGCAGGCTGAAGATATATAATAGGCCTACCTATACTCTTTCTGCTAAAAGAGAAGCTTATGAATGTGTTTTGTCTCTGAACTTTTTATACTTATGATTTAATACAAATATTTCTTAAAAAGAACTTGATTGGTGTCTGGAGGATTTCTTTACAGGTAAAGCATTTCGGAGGTGTTACACGGTGCTTGCCGGCATCTGAATTGAATTTGAAATCCCACTTTACCACGATAGACGTGATAATGTTATATCTATGGCAGCGCCAAGGTCGGTGCAGCAGTGTGCCGAAATTTTGCACATGCGAAATTTCACATCAAAATTTGCAATTACGCATCAAAATCATAATGCAAATTTCAGGGGAAATCGTAATTTCGTATGTAATAGTGATATATCACAATTTCGCGTAATATTTAATGTAATTTTCGTGAAATTGCGCATAATTTTGTGCCGACTTTAGTGGTTAAAAGCAAAGCCCCCCATACATGCTATTGCTACCAAAATTGCTACATGTGTTAAGGAGATTAGTGGGTAAAGAAACAATTTTTTAAATAGACCTTGTAGTTTTTGAGAAAATCGATTTTAAAAATGCAAAGAGAAATGGTTTTTACACTGTCATTTTTCTGAGTTTAAAAACTATTTTTCCTTTGCATTTTTTAAATCCATTTTCTACAAGGTCTTTTTTGGGGAAAAAATGTTTGACTAGTACCCACTATTCTCCTTAACATATGTAGCAATTTTGGTGTCAATAGAGTGTAGGGAGGCTTTGCTATTCACTGCCAAAGTCAGCACAAAATGTTATGCAAAATTACGAATGACTATACGAAATCAATGAAATGTATAAATCATAATTACGTACAGACGAAATTTGGAAATTTTCAGTGACAAATGTGCATAATCATAATTAGCTGATTACAATCATCATTGGTCAGGTGCAGCGAGGGGTAGAGTGCACCAATACGGCCTGCTTTGTCCAGAGGATCCATTTGAGAACCAGGGAAATGTCATTAGCCTCTACATGACTCACCCAAGGAATAACAGTATGAGCTAATTATAGTACACTATGACATAGTAACACTTTGGGTATAGTAAACTCCATGTTCAGGTCCCGGTCAAGCACCATTATAAGTGTATGGTAGTAATTCCTGGTATAGTAAACCTGGATATAATAGAGTTTCTGTTATAGTAAATCTGTTTTTGGGTCCCTGTGGTTTTCTGTGTCCGCTATAGTGAAAGGTAGGCGGAGCATGCTTCATACATCAGTCAGAGACCCGTGAGCCATAATTGATGGGTGGGCTGGCTTGCTCGCTATCTGCACACTACTCTGGGCCTGCATGGACTACTTCAAAAGCACCACCACCAATTTCTGTTATAGTTCATTTCTGATATAGTAAACTACTTTGCAACGTCACTTGGAGTTCACTATAAAGAGAGTCTACTTTATAAAGAATGTTCCTCAGCTTGAGACAGCAGAGAGTTAGCTCTTCAGTTAAGTGCCAGGTTCCTCTAGGAAATGAAGAGAGGTGAAATAACATCCTGCAAGACAACTCAATAAATACTTCCCTACAGTTGAGATAATTCAATTCTTCAGCATAAATTCTTTGAAATTTTCAGCATGAAGGAGTATTTTATGTTATTGCATTATCAAATTACTAGCCGACCCGTGGCGTAGCATACGCCGCATAAGGGGGTAGCAGGCAGGAAGAGAGTATTGGGCACAGTGGCGGGGAGGGGGGTCGGACCCCCCCTCAACTGGGTCCCCCATGTGTGCTCCCCCTCCAGCTTAAGCTCAGCAGGAACCCCCCCCCCTCACCTGGCTCCCCCATGTGCACTCCCCCTCCAGCTTAAGCTCAGCAGGAACCCCCCCCCCCCTCACCTGGGTCCCCCATGTGCACTCCCCCTCCAGCTTAAGCTCAGCAGGAACCCCCCCTCACCTGGGTCCCCCATGTGCACTCCCCCTCCAGCTTAAGCTCAGCAGGAACCCCCCCTCCCTCACCTGGGTCCCCCATGTGCGCACCCCCTCCTGCTTAAGCACAGTAGCAGCCGTCACTATTAGTAAGAGGCAGCGGGCGGGGATACCTCACCTCTTCCGTGTTCCATCGTGCGTTCCACTGTCATCACTTCCTGCAATGCCGCCCACTGTATTGGTGAAATTTGTCTTTTTAAAACAGAAGGAAATCTGCAATAATTCAGCTATAAGTGAACATTTGTGGTTACCCACAATGCACTGCTACTGCCAATTATGCCTTTTCCCCCTTGGTAAGCCAAGCAAGCATCCAGAACCACTGGTGTATTGCAAGCATACAGCTTTAAATTTAACACATCCACATCAAACCCACATGTGACAGCCTGTTTCAGACTTTTAGTCCTCATCTGTACATGGCAAGGATTGAAATGGCTGTATGAGATAGGGCTTGGACCAGTAAAACAGAGTAACCAAGCAGCTCAGGGTGACCCAAACCACTCGGAATGTATAGGGGGATAAAAGGGACCAAAAAGACCTCCTACTAAAAAAAAATCAAAGCTTGGTGTAATTTGGCTTCTTAAAACAGAAGAAAATCTGCAATAATTCAGCTATAAGTGAACATTTGTGGTTACCCACAATGCACTGCTACTGAATATGCAAATTATTCCTTTTCACCCTTGGTAAGTCAAGCAAGCCTTGATTCACAAAGCCTGATTCACAAAGGCTATCATTCATAATGCATTTCCGCATGCGGAAATGCTTAAAACAGCTGACTTTACCGACCACTCTGCAAAGTCAGCATTCATAAAACCTCTTTCCGCATGAAAAAATGACACTACCGAGCAGAGTGATAAATCACCGCCTTGTGCGGTGATTATCGGTACAAATGTAACAAAATGTTAATTCATAAAGATTTACGCAAGCGGTGTGAGGTCGGGAAGTACCGCTCCCTCTGATGTGGCGATACCAATGTAAGTGAATGGAGACACACAGACCTCCCAGGCAGCTGCAGCAGAGCGGAACACGGAGAAATGTATCAACTCGGCAGCTTCCGTGTCTCCGCAAGCCTACCGCCTGCCTACCACCAGCCTAGTTCGGGGAATCTCCGGACTGCTACCGCACATGGATACATTTTTATGAATGCCCACCCAGAAGTCTAAAACACCGCCAGCGGTGTTTTCCCGCACTGATTCTCCATACCGACAGCACTTTCATGAATGATAGCCAAAGCGGCACAAACTGTTAAGCACGTGAAGTGCCGTTCGCTGACTTTTGTGCGCGCAATTTGCCGCTTATTGGGACACTTTGCGCGCGCAACAGACCGGGATCGCGCAATTCGTGGCACTTTGCGCGCGCAAAAGTCCGCGAATGGCACTTCACGTGCTAAATGTTTAACACACCTGTGCTAAACAGTTTGCACTGCATTGTGAATCATGGCCTTATAGCTTTAAATTTTACACAGTCATATCAAACCCACATGTGACAGCCTATTTCAGACTTTTGGTCCTCATCAGTAAATAGCAGGGATTGATAAGGCTGTATGAGATAGGGCTTGGACCAGTACAACAGAGTAACCAAGCAGCTCAGGATAACCCAAACTACTAAGAATGTATAGGGGGATAAAAGGGACCAAAAAGCCCTCCTACTAAAAAAAGCAAAGCTTGGTGTAATTTGCCTTCTTAAAACAGAAGCAAATCTGCAATAATTCAGCTATAAGTGAACATTTGTGGTTACCCACAATGCACTGCTACTAAATATGCAAATTATCCCTTTTCACCCTTGGTTTGATATGGCACTACTTCTTCTTCTTGCTTGGACCAGCCCCTTCTTCTTGCTTGGACCAGCCCTGGGGGCAGGGCGCTACTTCTTCTTCTTGCTTGAAGGTTGAGGCACTTACTCTATTATATATATAGATTGTGGCAGTATATCTACGCCCCAGTATATCTATGCAGTTTGTGGCAGTATATCTACGCCCCACAGGACTTCAGTTTCTGCACAGGGGCGTAAATATGTGTCCACTGCCGTGTACTGGTGCCACTCATTCCTGCACGGGTACTCGTTGTGGCCCGTTAGAGGGCAGATTAATATATAGAACGCTGTTCCCATTCGTTGATCTAAGTCCCTGTGTCAATGATTTGTTTAAACGTTCAAAACTCAGTAAAATTCAAGTTACAAAAAAAAAATATGATTTTTACCATGCATTAAATATAAAGTACAGTATTCAATTAGCCACTTCCAGAAGTTATAGGTCCATTATTATCCGAGGACGAACACAACTTACCAGCCAGCACCCCAAACACCTGAACTTCACACAGCTGGAGGAATTGGTGCTGCCCAAAGATGACGATGTTCACATATTGTCCAACCATATTGTTACACTGGAAGGTCAGAGCGCCACTGTTCTGTATGAAGGAGATCACTGCACAGCTGTAACAACATAGCAAAGGGAAGACAATAAAAGGATGTGTAGTAAGTGCAGATAGGGTTGCCAATGTGACCTCCTTAGGGGCTGCCTCTGGCTACCTAATACTAGAGTGCCCCACAGGCTACATAATACTGCGGGGCACATCTGGCTACCTAATACTAGAGTGTCCCACAGGCTACATAATACTGCGGGGCACATCTGGCTACCTAATACTAGAGTGCCCCACAGGCTACATAATACTGCGGGGCACATCTGGCTACCTAATACTAGAGTGCCCCACAGGCTACGTAATACTGTGGGGCACATCTGGCTACCTAATACTAGCATGCACCACAGGCTACATAATACTGCGGGGCACATCTGGCTACCTAATACTAGCATGCACCACAGGCTACGTAATACTGCGGGGCACATCTGGCTACCTAATACTAGCATGCACCACAGGCTACATAATACTGCGGGGCACATCTGGCTACCTAATACTAGAGAGCCCCACAGGCTGCGTAATACTGTGGGGCACATCTGGCTACCTAATACTAGCATGCCCTACAGGCTCCGTAATACTGCGGGGCACATCTGGCTACCTAATACTAGCATGCACCACAGGCTACGTAATACTGCGGGGCACATCTGGCTACCTAATACTAGCATGCACCACAGGCTACATAATACTGCGGGGCACATCTGGCTACCTAATACTAGAGTGCCCCACAGGCTGCGTAATACTGCGGGGCACATCTGGCTACCTAAAACTGGAGACCACACCTGGATTCCTAATACTGGGGGCACATCTGGCTACATAATACTTGGGTGCACTTTGGGCTACCTAATATTGGGTTGTATCTTAGGCCAGATGATACTGGGGGCATCTTTGGCTACCCAATACTTGGGGCATGTCTGGCTACCTAATACTAGGTGCATATGTGGCTACCAAATGCTAGAGACCACATCTGATTAGATAATACTGAGGTGCGCCTCGGCCTACCTAATACTGGGTTGCACTTCAGGCTATGTGATATTTGGGGGCACCTTTGTGTCCAACTACTGCGGGCACATCTGGCTCCCTAATATTGAGGGGCACATCTGGCTATATAATACTTGTCATCACCTCTGGCTATCTAATGTTATTTGGGGGCTCATCTTCATCAGTAATTCTGGGGCACACCCCAGGCTACCTAACACTGGGATGGGTTGTTGGGGTCCCTTGATAGTTCATTAATAGATCATGAAGAAAATTCCGCACACAGGCCAGGTTAAGGAACTTGCACTTTTATTGTCCCATCACACAACAATACAGCATCTGGCCGTTATCACCTTTAAATCTTCCGCATCACGAGATCACTCGCTGGCGCATGATCGAGGAACAAGGGAGCCACTCTGTGGTCGCCATCCTGCGTTAGGCAGTCGCAGAGTGATTAAGAATAAGCTAAAAACCTACCTCTTTTCCCGAGCCGCTGAGACTACAGAATGCAGGTAGAAAAGCAACATAAAACTACTTTTATTACTAATATCAATAATACATTTTACCTGGGGCCTTAAGTAAGTGACGCACCACAGTTTGTAGATACACACCTGCTTTATCCTTATGTAAAATAAAAGTTACACAAATAGTAAACATTACCTTGGATTATTATTTCCATTGTTTTCTGTAGAGTTCCCGATAAGGATACTGGCACCGGCCAGCCGATCCCAGCAGCAGTCTCCTCTGTTGGTGATTATGACTTTGGAGATCTTATAGGGCTGCAGTAAGTCCACCCTCCACCAGGGGGAGACATCATTGTTGGTGCAGGCGCAAGAACCAGAAAGGAAATTGGAGTCCAAGTTGCCATCAATAGCTTTATTGGCAGCACTGTCAGCATTGTAGGTAGAGGACTGTGCTGCTTGACCTTTCAGGGCAACATTTTCATCTGTGTTAATGAAATATAAACAGATAAGAACTTGTTGAAACATTTTAGGAACCATAAACCCCAACTTTATTTGTGTAAACATGTAACAGGACAAACCACAGGTGTACCTATGAATCATAGGCTTCTCCAGCACAACTGTGATGGGCACCCAATGTTCCCACCCCTTCCCTTGGTAACCCCTGGTAACCCTCACAACCTGGGGCCCATCTTGCAAGGGTCATAAAAAGTATGAACATTGTGATCTTCACACCCATAACAAGCGTAGCCACAAATACACCTTGTCTGAAAGATGGACTCCTTTCTCAGAGAGAGAAAATTAAGAGTTGGGGTCCCCTAGCAGCTCTGGGCCCCCCTGCGGCCACAGGAGATGTTCCCCTGTAGTTATGCCCCTGGAGAAAACTATTCCTCCTTTATTGCACAAATCCCCGTGTTGTTCAGCTCCCCAAACAATACATGAAGGAGGTGACAATATGAAATAGACACTTGGAAAAATGAAAGATATTTCTTCCTTAGAATTAATAAATGAAATAAAAGTAATACATTTTCTGGTAAGATTCATGGATCATCTCCTTTATATGCAAACAAATCACACAAAAAAAAAAGCTTTATCTGGAGTTTCCAGCATTTGGGAATATTGTATGTTATTGCATATAAAGCATCACATTATTTTTACCATGCATTGAATATAATGTACGGTATTTATTTAGCCACTTCCAGCAGCTATAGGTCCATTATTTCCCAAAGAGGAACACAACTTACCATAGGGCACCCCAAACACCTGAACTTCACACAGCTGGAGGAATTGGTGCTGCCCAAAGATGACGATGTTCACATATTGTCCAACCATATCGTTACACTGGAAGGTCAGAGCGCTACTGTTCTGTATGGAGGAGATCACTGCACAGCTGTAACAACATAGCAAAGGGAAGACAATAAAAGGATGTGTAGTAAGTGCAGATAGGGTTGCCAATGTGACCTCCTTATGGGCTGCCTCTGGCTACCTAATACTAGAGTGCCCCACAGGCTGCGTAATATTGCGGGGCACATCTGGCTACCTAATACTAGAGTGCCCCACAGGCTACATAATACTGTGGGGCACATCTGGTTACCTAATACTAGCATGCACCACGGGCTACATAATACTGCGGGGCACATTTGGCTACCTAATACTAGAGTGCCCCACAGGCTACATAATACTGCAGGGCACATCTGGTTACCTACTACTAGAGTGCCCCACAGGCTACATAATACTGCGGGGCACATCTGGTTACCTAATACTAGAGTGCCCCACAGGCTACATAATACTGCAGGGCACATCTGGCTACCTAATACTAGCATGCACCACAGGCTACATAATACTGCGGGGAACATCTGGTTACCTAATACTAGAGTGCCCCACAGGCTACATAATACTGCGGGGCACATCTGGCTACCTAATACTAGAGTGCCCCACAGGCTACATAATACTGCGGGGCACATCTGGCTACCTAATACTAGCATGCACCACAGGCCCCATAATACTGCGGGGCACATCTGGCTACCTAATACTAGAGTGCCCCACAGGCTACATAATACTGTGGGGCACATCTGGCTACCTAATACTAGCATGCACCACAGGCTACATAATACTGCAGGGCACATCTGGCTACCTAATACTAGAGTGTCCCACAGGCTACGTAATACTGCGGGGCACATCTGGCTACCTAATACTAGAGTGCCCCACAGGCTACATAATACTGCGGGGCACATCTGGCTACCTAATACTAGAGTGTCCCACAGGCTACGTAATACTGCGGGGCACATCTGGCTACCTAATACTAGAGTGCCCCACAGGCTACATAATACTGCGGGGCACATCTGGCTACCTAATACTAGCATGCACCACAGGCTACATAATACTGCGGGGCACATCTGGCTACCTAATACTAGAGTGCCCCACAGGCTGCGTAATACTACGGGGCACATCTGGCTACCTAATACTAGCATGCACCATAGGCTACGTAATACTGTGGGGCACATCTGGCTACCTAATACTAGCATGCACCACAGGCTACATAATACTGTGGGGCACATCTGGCTACCTAATACTAGCATGCACCACGGGCTACATAATACTGCGGGGCACATTTGGCTACCTAATACTAGAGTGCCCCACAGGCTACATAATACTGCGGGGCACATCTGGCTACCTAATACTAGAGTGCCCCACAGGCTACATAATGCTGCGGGGCACATCTGGCTACCTAATACTAGCATGCACCACAGGCTACATAATACTGCAGGGCACATCTGGCTACCTAATACTAGAGTGCACCACAGGCTACATAATACTGCGGGGCACCTAAAACTGGAGACCACACCTGGATACCTGATACTGGGGGGGTACATAATACGTGTCACCACATGCTGAATACTTAGGCATATCCCACAGGCTCTATAATACTAGGGGCAGCATCTGTCTCCCTAATACTATTTTGGGGCACATCTGGCTACATCATACTGTGGGCACCTTGAGTTGGGAACACTGGGATGCACCTTGAGTTGTTTTTACTGGAGACCACATTTGTTTACCTAATACTGGGGTTTTCCTCTGTCTATCTAATACTATTTGGGGGTGCACCTCTGGCTATCTAAAGGGGGCACATCTGGTTACCTAATACTGGGGTCTTCCTCTGTCTATCTAATACTATTTGGGGGTGCACCTCTGGCTATCTAAAGGGGGCACATCTGGTTACCTAATATTTCTTATCACTTTCTATCTAATACTATTTGAGGTGCACCTAAATGGTTTTTATGGACTCAATTAGGACTTTGGTCTATTCCTTTCCCATACTCCCTCTCCGTGGTGTAACTGCAAATCATGCTCCTCCCCCCAGCAAAGCTTTGATGGTGCCCCCTAATGTTCACATTCTTTCCCTGGCCTCTCCTTGGTGACCCTCACAGCCTGGTGCCTATCTTGCCAGGGCCATAAAACAAGTGTGGCCATCATTATCTTCACACCCATAAAAGTGTAGCCACAAAACACCTGACCTAAAGGATGGACCCTGTATTGGTGGAAGGGAAGTTTAGCAGTTGGGCTTCCCTGATCGCTCTGGTCCCTCTGGGGCTGCAGGGGCTTAACCTATTTCCCCGAACCTTTGAGACTACAGAACGCAGGAAGAAAAGTGACATAAAAATACTTTTTTTATTAGTATTATCATTAATATGGATTAACTGGGGCCTTAGGCAAGTAAGGCCCTATAGTTTGTAGATACACACCTGCTTTATCCTTAAAGAAACACTTAAGTAAAAAAAAACCCTCTGTTAACATACACAATGACGGATTACTATCATAAGACACTTACTGCAGTGTCTTTTATCTCGTGCAGCCCTCCATTGTCTGGCAATTCTCCCCGTCAGTCTCCCCTGTCGGCGCCTGTCGCCGAATGACCCAGGATCATAAACAGTAGGAGACTCCCTCCTGCGCTGGGTCCTAATTCCGCCCGCCATGCTCCAAGTTCCTGAGCTGCGCGAGCAGTAGTATCTTGGCTAAGGGCGCGCGCGTGCTCGCAGGGAGCGCACGTGCACGCATGGTGTGCTGCGCGGGTTGCGCGCGCACGCTCGCTTTCTCGTCCGCTCACATTTAGCAACAATGTGAGCACATATATATATGAGACACGCTCCAGGGGACTGGGACAGGGGACATGCTCCAGGGGACTCGGGACTCCCCTCCTCGGGAGCTGCACTTTGGGAACTTTCGGCTCGTGCACTATAGCAGCTTTGGATGTGCACGAGCCAGCAGTACAACTACCACGCGAGTACACCCAGCGTGAGTAGTGACATAGCAGGGAAGGAGCGCTGGCTGACCCGGAAGGAATTCCGCCCAGCAGCGCCATTTTGAATAAATTAAAAATCATAATGGAGAGGATAAAAGCCGATCTAAGGCTTGCACAGCGGCGGTTTTTGTGCCATAAGGAAGCGCCATAAGAATGCTACACGGTAATACCTTTATAAGATATATAATGTCAGACTTAAGTTTTCCTTTAAGTAAAAAACATTACACAAATAGTAAACGTTACCTTGGATTATTATTTCCATTGTTTTCTAAAGAGTTCCCGATAAGGATATTGGCACCGGCCAGCCGATCCCAGCAGCAGTCTCCTCTGTTGGTGATGACGACTTTGGAGATTTTATGGGGCTGCAGTAAGTCCACCCTCCACCAGGGGGAGACATCATCGATGGTGCAGGCACAGGTGCCAGAAGCGAAGTTGGAGTCCAAGTTTCCATCAATGGCTTTATTGGCAGTACTTACAGTATTGTAGGTAGAGGACTGTACTGCTTGACCTTTGAGGGCAACATTTTCACCTGCATTAATAAAATAAGCAGGTGAAAAATAAATACTTTTTGGAAACCAAAACCCCAACTTTATTTGTGAAAACATGTAACAGGGCAAACTATACCACCTTCCTTGCACAAATCCTAGCAGTTGTGTTCAGCACCCAAGATAATATTGGTAGCCCTGGATAAACAAGATGGGACTGTAGTTTTGCTTACATCTTGAATCTGTCCATAAGTCAAAACATTGGGTTATCTCTCTTCACTGTACATCCTCTTTGCCCCCTGCATCTCCAGTGTCTACCTTAGTGCCACCTCTGTTGCCCCATGCCTCCATTGTCCCTCTCTTTGTCATCTCTGTTCCTCTTTGCCTTTTCCGTCTGGAAGGCAGAAGGATTGGGCGCAGTCATCAGTCATAAGCCCCTTTTGAAATATCAGTGGGGGTTGGTTATGGTTATTTGGGGGGGGGGGGGTGTTGGTTAACGTTAACTCTGATGGGGGATTGGTTAAAGTTAGCCTTGGGGGGGTAGGGTTAGTTAAGGTTAGCCAAGTTATGTGGTGTTAAGCCCCGTCTACACGGGGAGATGTGGAGGCGATGTGACTTATCAATCGAGCCTCCGATGCGGCTCAATTGATAAGATCTGACAGGTCGGATCTTGCTACCGCCGATTCCCTGCTCGTTCCCCGCGAGGGGACAATGGCAGGGAATCGAGCGGAAGATAAGCAGCGCGGGGACGAGCAGGTATCGAATCCGGGGGACGCGGAAGAGGGGATCCGGCGGCTAATCGAGCCGCCGGATCGCTGCGTGTAGATTTAGCTTTAAGGTTAGCTGTTGGGGATGGTCAAGGTCAGCCATGTGGGCGGTGGTTAAAGTTAGCTGTGGGTGGATAAGATCAGCCATGTGGGTGGTGGTTAAGGTAAGCTGTAGGGGGCTGGTTAAGGTTAGGCATGCTCAGTGTAAGATTAGGGTTACGTTTAACTGTAGTAAAATATCAGTATTAATTACTGATATCTTACTTTCATCTTTTTCTAGAAAACAGTAGAATATTGGTAAATTTACCAATATTCTACTGTCTCCTTTCCTGAGCACCCACATTTTTAGGCCCCCTTTTTTATATGCTCCTCTTTGTCACTTCTGCCCCACATTGTGTCACCTCTTTACCCCTGTGCCTCTTTCTACTCCCCTATGCCCTCAGTGTCCCCATATGTTCCACCTATGCCCCTCCTCTGTGTTGTGCTACCTCTGTCCTCCGGTCCCCCTTTTTTGCCTCCTTTTGTACTCCCCTCCTACGCTCCCCCAGCCCAGGTTATTCTGCAGTGGAGACTATGCTTAGCAGACGCACCCCTTCTCTCACCTGCTCTGGGTATCTCCAGTGATGAGAGACTTCTTCACACCTTGAATGCCTATTCTAGTGCCATCTTCTCCTGTGTTGTGTAATTATACATGACATACAGGAGGAAGTGCCAGCACTACAGGGTGAGAGGAGGTCGCTCATCACTAGAGGTGCCTGGAGCAGGTGAGAGAAGCGGTGCTTCCGCTGCACATACTGCAGTATAACCTGGCCTGGGAGAGCGCAGGACAGGGAGCAGGTGCCAAGATGATGTCATAGTGACGGGTTGGCGAGTCGTCCGTATTGGCATGTTTTCATAAGTTGGGCACTTTCTATATATGAAAATATGGGCAGTATACAGTGACGTAACAATAGTGGCTGCAGCCCCTGCACCCGCAGGGGGCTCTGGGGCCTCTCTGCGCCGGAGGTTCCGCTCTCAAAGTGTCTCACGCTACTTCCTGTTTATCAGGAAGTAGCGTGAGGCACTTAGAAATCGGACCTCCGCGGTGAAGCACATGGAGGTATGTGTTCCTGCCCTCTGCTGCTGCCAGTGATTGATGCTGGAAGGGGCACTGAGAGGAGAGCCCAAGGTGAGGGGGAGTGGCCCCCGTCCCCGCTGATGTAGGTGGCCATGCTCTCCCCTCATGCTGTGATCCCTCCTGCCCCCCCAAAATGGACCAGAGTGGGCCCCTGGTGGGGGTCATCCAAATTTTCACAAGGGGGCCCCATGATTTCTGGCAGTATAGAAAAAGAAACTTGGAAAAAAAATTAATGCTATATAACTGTTAAGAAACGCGGAAGAGCCGCCGCCATGAGTCAACGGGAGGCGGCTCTTTCCGCATACGGCGTGGCAGAGCACGGGGAGGAATCCGCCTCCACTCAGTCTGAAGCGGCTGTCCCCGTGCAGGGCATGGCGGAGCGCGGAAAAACCACCGCATTGGACGCGGCGGTTAGCGCGCATGGCCCCATTGCAGAGGCACCGCAGAGCGGTGCTGGTGTGGCTGGGATACATAGTCCCTCCAGGTTTAGAGTGACGCGCGCGCACTCAGGCAGGGATTATATGACAGCCAGAAGTGAGTCAGCTGACCAGGCTGGTCAGCTGACGCTGGCTTCACTTTTCATTGGTCCAGCACTTGGGGAGGTGCTGGGAAGCTTTATGTGTATATATACTACAGGATGTTCAGTTGCTGGTTGTCTGGCGTTGCGAACACAACGTGGGAGCACTCAGACCCTTAGTCAGATCCTTAAGTGTGCCGGGACTAGCTGGAGCTGTAATCCTACACTTAGCTAGATTCTGTTGATAGCTTAAAGTACTAGTTTGATTGTGATTTTCTGTTATGACCCTTTGCCTGCCTGACTATCCTCCTGAACTCTGATCTTGTACCTTGCCATTCTGATACTCTGTTGCCGAACCCTGGCTAGTCCTTAGACTCTGCTTCTGCCTCCTGATCTTGTACTTTGATATATCTGATACCCTGTTGCCGAACCCTGCCTGTACCTTAGACTCCGCCTCTGCCTTCTGTATCTGTACTTTATCTATCCGTGTGTGATCCTCTCTGTGCTTCACCGATCGTTACAATAACTTTCTTAGAAATGCAATGCGAGCATCTTCCTTCTATCCCAGATGAAATGCTAATGTTAGTTGTGTCTCTCTGCTTAGACTGCCGGGAAGCAAGCATGTGGCTATAACTTATATCAGCAGTCGTTCATTTCAAATTTTAAAATAGGATTTGTGGTGGTTAAATAGATACAAAAACCCTCAAATCTGTGTATGTAATGCAAACTATGTAATGCAAACTACTGCAAGTTTCTATAGCATAGCAAGAATGTGAAAAACGCGTACGCACAAAAAGGGCGCCTGGACAAAAAGGGCGCGGGGTGTAAACGCTAATTAACAATTAATTTTTAATAGCATTTATAAAAATAGTGTGCTATATTTCATTTACAAATAATGTTTAACAAATTTATAAATCATTAAATAATGTTTATGAAATCGGAAATTGTGAATACGTTAATCTTCCCTGTTTCAAAAGTTAAACTTATAATTGCGTTTATTAAGAAAACAATAATATATGTTCAATTGTTATAATTGTATATTATTGTGAATAACCTTCATTTATGGTTTGTTCTTATAATAAAATCTGAAAATATTCTTTATAACGATGATATAAATATAACTACGTTCGTAATAAGTGTTGTAAAACATTAGTAATTATTACTAAAATTTTACTAAAACTATACCTAAGCCTACTCTTACACAGAACCCTCCCTGTACCTATCCCTAACCCTTAGACCCCCCTGTTGGTGCCTAAACCTAAGACCCCCCTGTTGGTGCCTAAACCTAAGACCCCCCTCTTGGTGCCTAAACCTAAGACCCCCCTGTTGGTGCCTAAACCTAAGACCCCCCCTGTTGGTGCCTAAGTAACCCTCCCTGTACCTACACCTAACCCCTAGACCCCCCTGTTGGTGCCTAAACCTAAGACTCCCCTGTTGGTGCCTAAATCTAAGACCCCCCTGTTGGTGCCTAAACCTAAGACCCCCCTGGTGGTGCCTAAACCTAAGACCCCCCTGTTGGTGCCTAAACCTAAGACCCCCCCTGTTCCTGCCTAAACCTAAGACCCCCCTGTTGGTGCCTAAACCTAAGACCCCCCTGTTGGTGCCTAAACCTATGACCCCCCTGTTGGTGCCTAAACCTAAGACCCCCCTGTTGGTGCCTAAACCTAAGACCCCCCTTTTGGTGCCTAAACCTAAGACCCCCCTGTTGATGCCTAAGTAACCCTCCCTGTACCTACCCCTAACCCCTAGACCCCCCTGTTGGTGCCTAAACCTAAGACCCCCCTGTTGGTGCCTAAACCTAAGACCCCCCTGTTGGTGCCTAAACCTAAGACCCCCCTGTTGGTGCCTAAACCTAAGACCCCCCTGTTGGTGCCTAAACCTAAGACCCCCCTGGTGGTGCCTAAACCTAAGACCCCCTGTTGGTGCCTAAACCTAAGACCCCCCTGTTGATGCCTAAACCTAAGACCCCCCTGTTTGTGCCTAAACCTAAGACCCCCCCCCCCCCTGTTGGTGTCTAAGTAACCCTCCCTGTAACTACCCCTAACCCCTAGACCCCCCTGTTGGTGCCTAAACCTAAGACCCCCCTGTTGGTGCCTAAACCTAAAACCCCCCTGTTGGTGCCTAAACCTAAGACCCCCCTGGTGGTGCCTAAACCTAAGACCCCCCTTTATTATGTGGATAATAATGTTTTACTAATTGTGGATGCAAAAAATATTTAGCAATTTACGTTACGTACTGATCGCTTTATTTTGTGAATAATAATGTTTTAGAAACAGTAAGGGATAAAACTTTAAATAATGTTTTAATTAGTTAAATAAGATAAATATGTTTAGTATTTTTATAAACGTTATTCGGCACGGGTGCATTTTATAAACGTAAATCACCACAAGCACACTTATAAATCATTAAAAATCTACTGGCGCCGTTTGTAAACGTTATTTATGTCCTGCGCCCTTTTTTCCTGCTCGGCGCCCATTAAACGTTATTTATTATGAGAGTGAATGGCGGCTCCCTTTTTGTCCACTAGCGGCCTGCGCCCTTTTTTCCCGCTTCCGTGAAAAACACCCCATGCGTATGCCCATGCGTATGTTATAACATTATCCCGTCACTCGGTCAGCTGGGCGCGGGGAGAGCTGAATAACGGCTCATCCTGCTGCCACTGAAATACCGGGCGGCATTAAGTACAATTTCCCCTCCGTGTCGTGGCAACTCAGAGGGAAAAGCCATTTGGGGTCCGGTGATTGCCGGCATCTGAATTGAATTTGAAATCCCACTTTACCACGATAGACGTGATAATGTTATATCTATGGCAGCACCAAGGTCGGGTGCAGCAGTGTGCCGAAATTTTGCACATGTGAAATTTCACATCAAAATTTGCAATTACGCATCAAAATCATAATGCGAAATTTCAGGGGAAATCGTAATTTCGTATGTAATAGTGATATATCATAATTTCGCGTAATATTTAATGTAATTTTCGCATAATTTTGTGCCGACTTGAGTGGTTAAAAGCAAAGCCCCCCATACATGCTATTGCTACCAAAATTGCTACATGTGTTAAGGAGATTAGTGGGTACAAAAACAATTTTTTAAATAGACCTTGTCGTTTTTGAGAAAATCGATTTTAAAAATGCAAAGAAAAATGCTTTTTACACTGTCATTTTTCTGAGTTTAAAAACTATTTTTCCTTTGCATTTTTTAAATCCATTTTCTACAAGGTCTTTTTTGGGGAAAAAATGTTTGACTAGTACCCACTATTCTCCTTAACATATGTAGCAATTTTGGTGTCAATAGAGTGTAGGGAGGCTTTGCTATTCACTGCCAAAGTCAGCACAAAATGTTATGCAAAATTACGAATGACTATACGAAATCAATGAAATGTATAAATCATAATTACGTACAGACGAAATTGGGAAATTTTCAGTGACAAATGTGCGTAATTGTAATTAGCTGATTACAATCATCATTGGTCAGGTGCAGCGAGGGGTAGAGTGCACCAATACGGCCTGCTTTGTCCAGAGGATCCATTTGAGAACCAGGGAAATGTCATTAGCCTCTACATGACTCACCCAAGGTATAACAGTATAAGCTCATTATAGTACACTATGACATAGTAACACTTTGGGTAAAGTAAACTCCATGTTCAGGTCCCGGTCAAGCACCATTATAAGTGTATGGTAGTAATTCCTGGTATAGTAAACCTGGATATAGTGTTGGGCGAACATCTAGATGTTCGGGTTCGGGCCAAACAGGCCGAACATGGCCGCGATGTTCGGGTGTTCGACCCAAACTCCGAACATAATGGAAGTCAATGGGGACCCGAACTTTTGTGCTTTGTAAAGCCTCCTTACATGCTACATACCCCAAATTTACAGGGTATGTGCACCTTGGGAGTGGGTACAAGAGGAAAAAAAAATTAGCAAAAAGAGCTTATAGTTTTTGAGAAAATCGATTTTAAAGTTTCAAAGGGAAAACTGTCTTTTAAATGCGGGAAATGTCTGTTTTCTTTGCACAGGTAACATGCTTTTTGTCGGCATGCAGTCATAAATGTAATACATATAAGAGGTTCCAGGAAAAGGGACCGGTAACGCTAACCCAGCAGCAGCACACGTGATGGAACAGGAGGAGGGTGGCGCAGGAGGAGAAGGCCACGCTTTGAGACACAACAACCCAGGCCTTGCAATGAGGACAAGAAGCGTGCGGATAGCATGCTTTGTACCGCCATGCAGTCATAAATGTAATAAAGATAAGTGGTTCAATAAACAGGGACCACGCGGCAACGCTAACCCAGCAGCAGCAGACGTGATGGAACAGGAGGAGGCGCAGGAGGAGAAGGCCACGCTTTGTGAGACACAACAACCCAGTCCTTGCATGAGGACAAGAAGCGTGCGGATAGCATGCTTTGTACCGCCATGCAGTCATAAATGTAATAAAGATAAGTGGTTCAATAAACAGGGACCACACGGCAACGCTAACCCAGCAGCAGCAGACGTGATGGAACAGAAGGAGGCGCAGGAGGAGAAGGCCACGCTTTGTGAGACACAACAACCCAGGCCTTGCATGAGGACAAGAAGCGTGCGGATAGCATGCTTTGTACCGCCATGCAGTCATAAATGTAATAAAGATAAGAGGTTCCATAAACAGGGACCGGCAACGCTAACCCAGCAGCAGCAGCAGCAGCACACGTGATGGAACAGGAGGAGGCGCAGGAGGAGAAGGCCACGCTTTGTGAGACACAACAACCCAGGCCTTGCATGAGGACAAAAAGGGTGCGGATAGCATGCTTTGTACCGCCATGCAGTCATAAATGTAATAAAGATAAGAGGTTCCATAAACAGGGACCGGCAACGCTAACCCAGCAGCAGCAGCACACGTGATGGAACAGGAGGAGGCGCAGGAGGAGAAGGCCACGCTTTGTGAGACACAACAACCCAGGTCTTGCATGAGGACAAAACGCGTGCGGATAGCATGCTTTTTACCGCCATGCATGCAGTCATAAATGTAATAAAGATAAGAGGTTCAATAAACAGGGACCGGGCGGCAACGCTAACCCAGCAGCAGCAGCACACGTGATGGAACAGGAGCAGGCGCAGGAGGAGAAGAAGGCCATGCTTTTTGAGACACAACAACCCAGGCCTTGCATGAGGACAAAAAGCGTGCGGATATAGCAGCAATGCTTTTTGCCGCCATGCAGTCATAAATGTAATACAGATGAGAGGTTCAATAAACAGGGACCGGAAACGCTAAACCATCCCAGATGTTCATTGGTCATGTTACTTGGTTGGGGTCCTGGAGTGTTGCGTAGTCGTTTCCAATCCAGGATTGATTCATTTTAATTTGAGTCAGACGGTCTGCATTTTCTGTGGAGAGGCGGATACGCCGATCTGTGACGATGCCTCCGGCAGCACTGAAACAGTGTTCCGACATAACGCTGGCTGCCGGGCAAGCCAGCACCTCTATTGCGTACATTGCCAGTTCGTGCCAGGTGTCTAGCTTCATGCCCGGTTTCAGGTCCAGCGGTGCCAGCCACAAATCCGTCTGTTTCTTTATTCCCCTCCAAATTTCCTCCCCTGTGTGCTGCTTATCCCCAAGGCAGATCAGCTTCAGCAACGCTTGCTGACGCATGCCAACAGCTGTGCTGCACTGCTTCCACGATCCTACTGCTGCTGGTGCTGGGTTAGCGTTTTCGGATGAGGTACAGCTTTGAGATGCGTTGGAGGAGAAGGAGTCAGAGAGGTAGGTGCTGCTGTTGTTATCCAGTGGGAGGGACGGCGGTGCAGCTGTTTGCGGCGTGGGCAACACCCGCGCCGTAGCAGGTGAGGAATCGCTGCCAGGCTCCACAAGGTTCACCCAGTGCGCGGTAAGGGAGATGTATCGACCCTGGCCGAACGCACTCGTCCAGGTGTCAGTGGTGAGGTGAACCTTGCAGGCAACGGCATTCTTCAAGCTTCGGGTTATTTAGCTGACCACGTGCTCATGCAACTCAGGCACTGCAGAGCGCGCAAAGTGGTAGCGGCTGGGAACCACGTAACGTGGGATGGCCACTGACATCATGCCCTTGAAGCTGTTTGTCTCCACCACTCGATATGGCAGCATTTCGCAGGCCAGAACCTTGGCTATGCTGGCTGGTTGTTACTGCCACGGCCCGGGGGTCATTTGCTGGCAATTTCCTCTTGCGCTCAAACATCTCAGAGACAGACAACTCAACCGTAGGGCTGCACACCGAAGGGCTGTTGGTTGTTGTGTTTGATGAACACTGGGAGACCTCAAGAGCACTAGTCCGGAAAGTGACAGTGTCAGCATCGTCTGATGTTTGTGAATGTTGTGAACCACGCAATGGCTGGGCTACTGCTGCTGCTGAGGCGGGTCTGGTGGTGAGTCTGGTGAACCCAAGGGAGGCAGTGTTGCTGGTGGTACCCTGTCCTGCCGCGTTTGCCCACAGAGTGGGATGTTTGGATACAATGTGGCGGCTCATGCTGGTGGTGGAGAGGTCGTTAATACTTTTCCCCCTGCTCAGGCGGGTCTTGCACACCTTGCAAATCGCCATGGTAACATCCTCAGTGCAGTCTTCAAAGAAAGCCCAGACTTTGGAGCACCTGCCTTGCTGGCGATTTCTGTTTGCGCCTCTTTTGCCTCTCACTTGAACTTCCATGCTTGCGGTGCCTGAAATTGCGCGCCGCCTACCTTGTGGCACAAGGCGAACTCGTGCAGCAGTGGGTTCCTCAACAGACTCATCTGTGCTGCTGCTACGACGGCGATGTTCTCGTTCACAAACAAAATCTGGGTCTATGTCCACATTGTCCATACCCTCCTCTTCCATCTCCTCAAACTCGTCATATGTCATTGTGGGGGGCCGCCGCCGTGGAGTAGAGCTCCCCAGAACAACCTCTGCGCAGCTCACTCCAACGTCGTCTGGTTATCTGGCAGTTGTGTGCGTGGTGTCGCTGCCGGTTGTGTCAGCTTTGTGCCCACTGGCTCCTTGTAACTGGCTGAGGACTCGGACCTCGTGCGTGATGTGCTGGTGCTGCTTAACCCACTGCTGGACGCTTGAGAGGTCATCCAAGTAATTATCTGGTCCTGTTCTTTTGGATCTGTGAGGGTTGTTGTCCTGGACAACATGGGCGGTATTGAGTGGGTTTTCTTGGGTGCTCCCCTGTGGCCTGTACGTGAACCGTCAGGGGAAACACCTCTTCCCTTGCCCCTCCCTCTTTCACCGGATTTCTTCCTCATTTCACTTATCCTTAAAGTACACGCTGACTGGCAGCAGTACAGTGGCAGTACAGAAATGCTATACAGTGGTGGGTGAGCGGTGTACCACTATTGCCAGCAGCGACACAGAGCACAATGCTATACAGTGGCGGGTGAGCGGTGTACTACTGTTCCCAGCAGACACAGAGGGGAAGTAAACACAATGCTATATAGTGTGGCTGAGCCGTGTACACAGAGTGGCATTAAACACAATGCTATATAGTCTGCTATATAGTCACCCCTAACAGGGTGATGTTCTGCAGAACCCGAACAGTGGCAAACACTGTTCGCCCAACACTACTGGGAGGGAACGCAGATTTTAGGACCTAAACACACGATACAACATGTTTTCCAGGGTCGGACTCTGAGGCACATACAGATGGTCCCGATCATCATCCTCATCATACAACTCTTCTCCTGAGTCTGACCCACCCACCACCTCTGCCACCCCAACATCCCCAGACACAGACCCCTCATCGTCCTCAACATTAACTTGGGATGCTGGCCTGAGCCAGACCTCCTCCTCCACATCAGGCCCCATCATCTCCTCAATGGCAGCCCTCATTAATCGCTCTGGCGACAGACCAATGGACACAACGTTCTCCTCCGGGGAGGGCTGCTGCTGACCACTGGCTGCTGGGGTGGATGTTATAGCTTGCGTGGGGCGTTGGCTGTTGCTGTTGTTGGGAGTGCTGCTCACAGCGGAGGTCTCTGGGGAACTCATGTTGAGCTCATATAGTGGTTGACGGTGAGTGGAGTATTACTGATCCCAGCAATATACACACTGACTGGCAGAGTACGCAATGCTATATAGTGTGGCTGAGCGGTGTACACAGAGTGGCAGTAAACACAATGCTATATAGTCTGGCTGAGCGAGCGGTGTACTACTGTTCCCAGCAGAATCAGAGTGGCAGTAAACAATGGTATATAGTCTGGCTGAGCAGTGTACACAGAGTGTCAGTAAACAATGGTATATAGTCTGGCTGAGCGGTGTACACAGAGTGTCAGTAAACAATGGTATATAGTCTGGCTGAGCGGTGTACACAGAGTGTCAGTAAACAATGGTATATAGTCTGGCTGAGCGGTGTACACAGAGTGTCAGTAAACAATGCAATATAGTCTGGCTGAGCGGTGTACACAGAGTGTCAGTAAACAATGCTATATAATCTGGCTGAGCGGTGTACACAGAGTGTCTGTAAACAATGGTATATAGTCTGGCTGAGCGGCGTACACAGAGTGTCAGTAAACAATGGTATATAGTCTGGCTGAGCGGTGTACACAGAGTGTCAGTAAACAATGCAATATAGTCTGGCTGAGCGGTGTACACAGAGTGTCAGTAAACAATGCTATATAATCTGGCTGAGCGGTGTACACAGAGTGTCAGTAAACAATGGTATATAGTCTGGCTGAGCGGTGTACACAGAGTGTCAGTAAACAATGGTATATAGTCTGGCTGAGCGGTGTACACAGAGTGTCAGTAAACAATGGTATATAGTCTGGCTGAGCGGTGTACACAGAGTGTCCGTAAACAATGGTATATAGTCTGGCTGAGCGGTGTACACAGAGTGTCAGTAAACAATGGTATATAGTCTGGCTGAGCGGTGTACACAGAGTGTCAGTAAACAATGGTATATAGTCTGGCTGAGCGGTGTACACAGAGTGTCAGTAAACAATGGTATATAGTCTGGCTGAGCGGTGTACACAGAGTGTCAGTAAACAATGGTATATAGTCTGGCTGAGCGGTGTACACAGAGTGTCCGTAAACAATGGTATATAGTCTGGCTGAGCGGTGTACACAGAGTGTCAGTAAACAATGGTATATAGTCTGGCTGAGCGGTGTACACAGAGTGTCAGTAAACAATGGTATATAGTCTGGCTGAGCGGTGTACACAGAGTGTCAGTAAACAATGGTATATAGTCTGGCTGAGCGGTGTACACAGAGTGTCAGTAAACAATGGTATATAGTCTGGCTGAGCGGTGTACACAGAGTGTCAGTAAACAATGGTATATAGTCTGGCTGAGCGGTGTACACAGAGTGTCAGTAAACAATGGTATATAGTCTGGCTGAGCGGTGTACACAGAGTGTCAGTAATCAATGGTATATAGTCTGGCTGAGCGGTGTACACAGAGTGTCAGAAAACACAATGCTATATATAGCGTGGCTGAGCGAGGTGCACAGTGGCAGTACACACAATGCTATATAGTCAGGCTAAGCCGTGTACACAGAGTGTCAGAAAACACAATGCTATATATAGCGTGGCTGAGCGAGGTGCACAGTGGCAGTACACACAATGCTATATAGCCAGGCTAAGCCGTGTACACAGAGTGTCAGAAAACACAATGCTATATATAGCGTGGCTGAGCGAGGTACACAGTGGCAGTAAACAATGCTATATATATAGTGTGGCTGAGCGAGCGATGTACTACTGTTCCCAGCAGCGACACACAATGACTGGGGGGGACCCTGGCTAGCGTGGCTGGAGAGCGAACTACCCTGCCTGCCTACCCAAAGCTAAACCCACAGAGAAATGGCGGAGATATGACGTGGTTCGGGTATTTATTTACCCGAACCACGTGACCGTTCGGCCAATCACAGCGCTAGCCGAACATTCGGGGAACGTTCGGCCATGCGCTCTTAGTTCGGCCATGTGGCCGAACGGTTTGGCCGAGCACCGTCAGGTGTTCGGCCGAACTCGAACATCACCCGAACAGGGTGATGTTCTGCAGAACCCGAACAGTGGCGAACACTGTTCGCCCAACACTACCTGGATATAATAGAGTTTCTGTTATAGTAAATCTGTTTTTGGGTCCCTGTGGTTTTCTGTGTCCGCTATAGTGAAAGGTAGGCGGGGCATGCTTCATACATCAGTCAGAGACCCGTGAGCCATAATTGATGGGTGGGCTGGCTTGCTCGCTATCTGCACACTACTCTGGGCCTGCATGGACTATTTCAAAAGCACCACCACCGATTTCTGTTATAGTACATTTCTGATATAGTAAACTACTTTGCAACGTCACTTGGAGTTCACTATAAAGAGAGTCTACTTTATAAAGAATGCTCCTCAGCTTGAGACAGCTGAGAGTTAGCTCTTCAGTTAAGTGCCAGGTTCCTCTAGGAAAGGAAGAGAGGTGAAATAAAATCCTGCAAGACAACTCAATAAATACTTCCCTACAGTTGAGATAATTCAATTCTCCAGCATAAATTCTTTGAAAAGCAAAGTTAGTACCTGCTAACGTTGTTTTGAACAATCCTTCAGGGCAAAGGTGAGACGTAGCTCCTCCCAGGAACAGGAACAGACAGCACTTCCCCTATAAAAAAAGTCACATGGTTAGTCCACCCTCAGTGCGTTTAGCCAAGTACCGACAGGTGAACATTCCACTAACCCATAACCGTGCAACTATCAGACACAGACAATTAACACCCAGGTGGGATCGTTGCCCTGAAGGATTGTTCAAAACAACGTTAGCAGGTACTAACTTTGCTTTTTTCCCACAATCCTTCAGGGCAAAGGTGAGACGATTAACAAGTAATACAACCTCAGGGTGGGACCACTGCTTGGAGAACCTTTCTACCAAACGCTTGGTCGTGTGCAGACATTGCATCAATTCGGTAATAGAGTTGGGCCGAACCTCCGATTTTAGGTTCGCGAACCGGGTTCGCGAACTTCCGCGGAAGGTTCGGTTCGCGTTAAAGTTCGCGAACCGCAATAGACTTCAATGGGGATGCGAACTTTGAAAAAAAAAAAATTATGCTGGCCACAAAAGTGATGGAAAAGATGTTTCAAGGGGTCTAACACCTGGAGGGGGGCATGGCGGAGTGGGATACATGCCAAAAGTCCCGGGGAAAAATCTGGATTTGACGCAAAGCAGCGTTTTAAGGGCAGAAATCACATTGAATGCTAAATGACAGGCCTAAAGTGCTTTAAAACATCTTGCATGTGTATACATCAATCAGGTAGTGTAATTAAGGTACTGCTTCACACTGACACACCAAACTCACCGTGTAACGCACCGCAAACAGCTGTTTGTGTAGTGACGGCCGTGCTGGACTGGTGCGCACCATGGCGAGAGTGCAGGTTTTGGTGGCTTTACAGCCCATATGGTTGCCTGGCTGATGTAGCTGAATGACAGAACAGTTACTGTCCAGCTGATCAAATTTGGTCTGACCACAATGAAGCAACGACCTTATTATCTTTTGTGTGCCCCCCGAGACACTCATCTAGGCGCCGGTCATTGCTTCATTGTGATACGCAAGCCCCTTCACCACGGCAAGGTAATGATCACGAAGGGGAATGGGCGCATGTACATGCCTTTTCTTTTGTTGTTGCAGCTGCCCGCAGTGCAGCCAGAAAAATTAGGCAGTCATGTACACGCACCAGAAAAATTATTACAGCGGCCGCTGCTAGCAGCAGCCTAAAAAATTCAGCAATCCGCCTGGAGTCCCGGACCCTGTTGGTGGTGGCGGAGAAGGTAGTCAAGCGGCCTGCAGGCAGACATGCTGTGTGGAGGGACTGGGAGTGACTTAGTCTTCTTGGGGCAGGCCAGGCAGCCAGTCACACGGCGTGCAGGCAGAGATGCTGTGTGTGCGGGGACTGACTTAGTCTTGGGGCGAGCAGCAGCCCTCCGGGATCCATGCCTCATTCATTTTGATAAAGGTGAGGTACTTAACACTTTTGTGACTTAGGCGACTTCTCTTCTCAGTGACAATGCCTCCAGCGCTGCTGAAGGTCCTTTCTGACAGGACGCTTGGGGCAGGGCAGGAGAGAAGTTGGATGGCAAATTGGTACAGCTCTGGCCACAGGTCAAGCCTGCGCACCCAATAGTTCAAGGGTACCTCATCGCTGTTCACAGCAGTGTCTACATCCACACTTAAGGCCAGGTAGTCGGCTACCTGCCGTTCCAGGCGTTGGTGGAGGGTCCGGAAGGGCTACGGCGAGGCGTTGGACTAAAGAACGTCCGCATGTCCGACATAACCATGAGATCGCTAGAGTGTCCTGTCTTTGACTGCGTGGACACGGGAGGAGGATTAGTGGCAGTGGTACCTTGCTGGCGTTGTGCTGTCACATCACCCTTAAAGGCATTGTAAAGCATAGTTGACAGCTGGTTCTGCATGTGCTGCATCCTTTCCACCTTCAGGTGAGTTCGTAACAGGTCCGCCACTTTGTGCCTGTACCGAGGGTCTAGTAGTGTGGCCACCCAGTACAGCTCATTCCCCTTGAGGTTTTTTATACGGGGGTCCCTCAACAGGCAGGACAGCATAAAAGACGACATCTGCACAAAGTCAGATCCAGTACCCTCCATCTCCTCTTGCTCTTCCTCAGTGACGTCACGTAAGTCAACCTCCTCCCCCCAGCCGCGAACAATACCACGGGAAGGTTGAGCAGCACAAGCCCCCGGCGACGCCTGCTGCGGGTGTTCTCCTGCTGCCGTCCCCTCCTCCTCCTCCTCCCCCAAAGAAACACCTTGCTCATCATCCTCTGAGTCTGACTCATCTTCTGCACACGACTTCTCTTCTTTCTCCTCCTCCCCCCTCTGTGCTGCCGCAGGTGTTGAGGAAACAGCTGGGTCTGATGAAAATTGGTCCCATGCCTGTTCCTGCCGTAATGGTTCCTAGTCACGCTCATTCGCAGCTTCATCCGCCACTCTACGCACAGCACGCTCCAAGAAGTAAGCGTAGGGAATTAAGTCGCTGATGGTGCCCTCACTGCGGCTCACCAGGTTGGTCACCTCCTCAAACGGCCGCATGAGCCTGCATGCATTTTTCATCAGTGTCCAGTTGTCGGGCCAGAACATCCCCATCTTCCCAGGCTGTTTCATTCTACTGTAGTTGTAGAGGTAGTGGGTGACGGCTTTCTTCTGTTCTAGCAGGCGGGAGAACATGAGCAGGGTCGAATTCCAGCGAGTCGGGCTATCGCAAATGAGGCGTCTCACCGGCATGTTGTTTTTCCGCTGAATTTCCGCAAAGCGTGCCATGGCTGTGTAAGACCGCCTCAAATGCCCACAGACCTTCCTGGCCTGCTTCAGGACATCCGCTAAGCCAGGGTGCTTTGCCACAAATCTTTGAACAACTAGATTCATGACATGTGCCATGCAGGGTATGTGTGTCAGCTTCCCCATATGCAAAGCGGCAAGCAGATTGCTGCCGTTGTCGCACACCACGTTGCCTATCTCCAGGTGGTGCGGGGCCAGCCACTCATCCACCTGTTTCTTAAGAGCAGCCAGGAGAGCTGCTCCAGTGTGACTCTCCGCTTTGAGACAAGACATGTCTAAGATGGCGTGACACCGTCGTACCTGGCATGCAGCATAGGCCCTGCGGAGCTGGGGCTGTGTAGCTGGAGAGGAAAACTGCCACTCAGCCAAGGAGGAGGAGGACAGCGAAGAGCATGTAGCAGGAGGAGAGGAGGTGGCAGGAGGCCTGCCTGCAAGCCGTGGAGGTGTCACAATTTGGTCTGCTGCGCCTGCTTGCCATTGTTCACCACCAGGTTGACCCAATGGGCTGTGTACGTAATGTAGCGGCCCTGCCCGTGCTTGGCAGACCAGGCATCCGTGGTCAGGTGTACCCTTGACCCAACGCTCTTCGCAAGAGATGACACCACTTGCCTCTCAACTTCACGGTGCAGTTGGGGTATGGCCTTTCTCGAAAAATAAGTGCGGCCTGGCATCTTCCACTGCGGTGTTCCGATGGCCACAAATTTACGGAAGGCCTCAGAGTCCACCAGCCGGTATGGTAACCGCTGGCGAGCTAACAGTTCCGCCACGCCAGCTGTCAGACGCCGGGCAAGGGGGTGACTGGCCGAAATTGGCTTCTTCCGCTCAAACATTTCCTTCACGGACACCTGACTGCTGCTGTGGGCAGAGGAGCAGGAACCGCTCAAGGGCAGAGGCGGAGTGGAGGAGGGTGCCTGTGAAGGTGGAAGGGAGAAAGCGGCAGAAGCAGATGATGCACCTGAAGGAGGAAGAGGAGAAGGAGGGTGACTTTTCTTTTGTGTGCTGCTGCTGCTTTTGCTCAGGTGGCCATCCCATTGCTGTTTGTGCCTTTTCTCCAGGTGCCTTCGTAAGGCACTTGTCCCTACGTGAGTGTTGGCCTTTCCACGGCTCAATTTTTGTTGGCAGAGCGAACAGATGGCTTTGCTCCGATCTGAGGCACACACATTAAAAAATGTCCACACCGCTGAGCCACCCTGGGATGTGGGCACTATGGGGACCTCAGCAGCTGATGCTGAAGGGCAAGTTGGCTGGCTGTACATAGGTGGCGATACATGGTGCCGGACACTGCCACCAGCTGTTTCTGACGAAGAGCTGCCCCAGCTTCTTTCAGCAACTTCTCTCCTCCTACTACTCTCTGACTCCCCCTCTGAACTGTCCCCCTCTTCATCTCCTCTATTGGGAACATACAGAGGATCCCTATCATCGTCATCATCGTAATCATCCTGCCCAGCTTCGCTTGCCTCAGACAAATCCAAACATGCACCATCAGTAGGTCCTTCATCCTCCTTACACGTTACATCCATAGTGTTGCCGAGTAACTCAGACATATGAGCTGGTGAACATTCATCTGGCTGTAACAACAATGGCTGTGCATCAGTGATTTCAAAACACTAAATAATTCTTGCGAAGTGTCAAATGCAGCGGAAGTGGTGCTGGTAGTAGCGCTGGTGGCTGAGCAAGATGAGGTGTTCTGTGTCGCTAAATACTCAACCACGTCCTGACAATCTTGGGAGGTGATGGGACGTGCCTTCTTCCGAGCACTGTACTGTGGGCCAGGTCCACACGAAATTACATTTACACGACCTCGCGCAGACCTGCCGGGTGGCCTTCCTCTGGCTCTGGCACTACCTCTTCCTCTACCTGTTTTTTCCATAACGGGGATGCACGGAGTGGTATATCACACTGCGTGCACTCACGTAGGTAGGTGGGTTCACTTAACTGCACAGGTATGCGCACTGATGCGGTGGGTTCACTGAACAGAACAGGTATACAGTGGCGGGTTCACAGAACAGGTATGCAGTGGCAGGTTCACTGAACAGAACAGGTATGTAGTGGCGGGTTCACAGAACAGGTCAGGTATACAGTGGCGGGTTCACAGAACAGGTATGCAGTGGCAGGTTCACTGAACAGAACAGGTATGCAGTGGCGGGTTCACTGAACACAACAGTTATGCAGTGGCGGGTTCACTGAACAGTACAGGTATGCAGTGGCGGGTTCACTGAACAGTACAGGTATACAGTGGCGGGTTCACTGAACACAACAGGTATGCAGTGGCGGGTTCACTGAACAGAACCGGTATACAGTAGCGGCTCCACTGAACAGAACAGGTATGCAGTGGCGGGTTCACTGAACAGTACAGGTATACAGTGGCGGGTTCACTGAACAAAACAGGTATACAGTAGCGGGTCCACTGAACAGAACAGGTATGCAGTGGCGGGTTCACTGAACAGTACAGGTATACAGTGGCGGGTTCACAGAACAGGTATGCAGTGGCAGGTTCACTGAACAGAACAGGTATGCAGTGGCAGGTTCACTGAACAGGTATACAGTGGCGTGTTCACTGAACAGAACAGGTATACAGTGGCGGGTCCACTGAACAGAACAGGTATGCAATGGCGGGTTCACTGAACAGAACAGGTATGCAGTGGCTGGTTCACTGAACAGGTATATAGTGTCGGGTTCACTGAACAGGTATACAGTGGCAGGTTCACTGAACACAACAGGTATGCAGTGGCGGGTTCACTGAACAGAACCGGTATACAGTAGCGGCTCCACTGAACAGAACAGGTATGCAGTGGCGGGTTCACTGAACAGTACAGGTATACAGTGGCGGGTTCACTGAACAGAACAGGTATACAGTAGCGGGTCCACTGAACAGAACAGGTATGCAGTGGCGGGTTCACTGAACAGTACAGGTATACAGTGGCGGGTTCACTGAACAGAACAGGTATACAGTAGCGGGTCCACTGAACAGAACAGGTATGCAGTGGCGGGTTCACTGAACAGTACAGGTATACAGTGGCGGGTTCACTGAACAGGTATACAGTGGCGTGTTCACTGAACAGAACAGGTATACAGTGGCGGGTCCACTGAACAGAACAGGTATGCAGTGTTGGGTTCACAGAACAGGTATGCAGTGGCAGGTTCACTGAACACAACAGGTATGCAGTGGTGGGTTCACTGAACAGGTATACAGTGGCGGGTCCACTGAACAGAACAGGTATGCAGTGGCAGGTTCACTGAACACAACAGGTATGCAGTGGTGGGTTCACAGAACAGGTATGCAGTGGTGGGTTCACAGAACAGGTATGCAGTGGTGGGTTCACAGAACAGGTATGCAGTGGCAGGTTCACTGAACAGGTATGCAGTGGTGGGTTCACTGAACAGGTATGCAGTGGTGGGTTCACAGAACAGGTATGCAGTGGTGGGTTCACAGTACAGGTATGCAGTGGTGGGTTCACAGAACAGGTATGCAGTGGTGGGTTCACAGAACAGGTATGCAGTGGTGGGTTCACTGAACAGGTATGCAGTGGTGGGTTCACAGTACAGGTATGCAGTGGTGGGTTCACAGAACAGGTATGCAGTGTTGGGTTCACAGAACAGGTATGCAGTGGTGGGTTCACAGAACAGGTATGCAGTGGTGGGTTCACAGTACAGGTATGCAGTGGTGGGTTCACAGAACAGGTATGCAGCCAGGAACAAGCTAAGCCTAACTAATCTTTCCCTATGAGAGACAGTCTGCAGCAGCTCGCCCTACTCTCACTAACGCAGGCACACGAGTGACCGTAATGGCCGCCGCTGCCTGCCTTATATAAGGGGGGTGGGGCTCCAGGGGCTAGTGTAGCCTAATTGGCTACACTGGGCCTGCTGACTGTGATGTAGAGGGTCAAAGTTGACCCTCCATGTGCATTATGGGGCGAACCGAACTTCCGCAAAGGTTCGCCTGCGGGACGTGAACGCGAACCACGGAAGTTCGCGTGGAACCGTTCGCAGGTGAACCGTTCGGCCCAACTCTATTCGGTAATGACGGATGAACATAGAAAAGCTTGACCCCGTTGCTGCCTTAGATATTTGCTCAGGCGAAGCCCCTGCATTATTAGCCCAAGAAGCTGCCCTGGCTCTAGTAGAATGCACTCTAAATGAAGCAGGAGCCTCACTTCCATAACTCTGTAATCTTCTATAATAGCTAACCTAATACAATTAGCTATAGTAGATTTAGAAGCTCTCTGACCTACAGTTTTTCCTGAAAATAAAACAAAGAATCTGTCTTCCTGACATCTGAAATTCTGTTCAAATATTCCAGAACACATATTCTAACATCTAATGAGTGAAAAATCCTCTCTTTTCCACACTTTGGATTCACACAGAATGTAGGCAAAATAATATCATGCGACCTGTGAAACCTAGACATAGCCTTCGGACAAAACTCTGGATATGTCTGTAACCCTAATGTATCCTGAAAGTAAGGACTTTTCATAGACAAAGCTTGTAGCTCACTGACCCTTCTGGCTGTAGTGATGACTACTAAAAAATACTGTTTTTAATGTAAGATATAAAAGAACTGTCTTTAAGAGGCTCTAAGGAACCTTTAGACAGTCACTTTAACACCCCTGGTAATCCCAAGAGAAACGTATGGTTTATAAACTGGCAGTTTCCTAGAAAAAGCCTTCAGAAACCTCACTATCAAAAGGAGAGGAAGACAAGGGGATAACTGAAAAAGCAGATAAAGCAGCAATCTGCACTTTAAAGGGACTCCGAGCTCAAGTAAAAAAAAAAGTTGTACTCACCCGGGGCTTTTTCCAGCCCAGTGCTGGTCGGGAGGTCCCACGACAGCGTCCTGGCTCCTCTCCCAGTCCCCGCTCCGGAATGGCTGACCGGCCGCAGCCCGGGCGACACTCTGCTGAGTGTCGGGCTGTTCCTTCTGCGTATGACGCGGCTGACGTCACACGCCGGCCGCCTCGTGTCATCACGGCGGCCGGCGTGAAAGTACTGCGCATGCGCAATTAAAGTGCATGCGCCGTACAGCCACGCCGGCTGGCGTGATGACGCGAGGCGGCCGGCGTGTGACGTCAGCCGCGTCATACGCAGAAGGAACAGCGCGACACTCAGCAGAGTGTCGCCCGGGCTGCGGCCGGTCAGCCATTCCGGAGCGGGGACTAGGAGAGGAGCCAGGACGCCGTCGTGGGACCTCCCGACCAGCACTGGGCTGGAAAAAGCCCCGGGTGAGTACAACTTTCTTTTTTTACTTGAGCTCGGAGTCCCTTTAAGCGTACTTACAGAAACATTTTTATCCCAACCCTCCTGAAGAAAATCCAGGACTGCTGGAACTGACAGGCTATCAAACTTAAAGCCGGACAGCCAAAGATGGAAAGTTTTCCAGTATTTCAAGTAGATCTTCCTAGTAACTTCTTTACGGATACCAATCAATGTAGAGGCTGCCTTGTCAGATACTCCCAATTTTTTGAGTAAGGATCCAGACTGACAGATTCAATCTGCCTGGATGTGGATGCCACAGGTTCCCTTGCAGCAGCAGATCTGGCCTGCAAGGAAGTCTCCAAGGGTCCCCTAAGGTGCAATCAAAATCATCCGATTTTGACAACCTCTTGCTGATAACTGCCGGAATCAAATTGAGAGGAGGAAATGCATACCGAAGTGGAAAATTCCACTCCTGAATGAATGCAGTCACCCCCAGATATATGCTTTCTTGGATTGAGGGAGAAGAAACTCTGAATCTGGGCATGGTCTTCTGTTGTGAACAGATCGATTGACTGTGTTCCCCATCGTTTTGTGATGTCTGGGAACACCTCTCTCTGTTTAGAGACCACTCTGATGACAGAATCCTGCTTCTGCTCAGTTTGTCTGCCTCTATATTGAGTGTTCCCTCGAGAGTCGACGAACAGCTCTCAAGGATAACACATTCTTTTCTGCCCAGGACAAGATCTCCTCTACTTTTTCTTGCAACAACAGGGATCTCGTGCCTCCCTGTTTGTTGACAAAACGCTACTGCCGTAACATTGTCAGAGTGGATCAGAACATTGGACTGTGACAGTATCGATCACGCCTGAAATAAGGCCCGCTTTACTGCCCTTAATTCCCTCCAGTTGGATGACCTCAGACTCCAGTTCTGTCCACTTCCCTTGAAAGGCTCTGTGAGCTATACGAGCTCTCCAGCCCCAAGCGCTTGCATCCGTAGTAATTACCTTGTCTACAGGCTCATTCCAAAGTCTTCCCTTCACAAGGTTGGATTCCTCCAACCACCACTGCAGAGACAACACCACAGTTTGAGGAATTGTGACTTTGAAATCTTATGTTTATGGACGACCGTCCCAATTTCCTAGAAGGAAACTCTGCAACTTCCTGATGTGCGCCAGTGCCCAGGGTACTGCCACCATTGTGGATGACATCAATCCCAGCAAAGACAAAATCATCCTTAGGAAAACCTTGGGCTCGATTCACCAAGCGGTGCTAACCCAGTTATCACGCCTAAAGGACTTTAGGCGTGATGACCTCTTCACCACTGAGTTAGCACCGTTTTTGCCTGCACTTCGCGCGAAGTTATCGCGCGCAAAGTTTTGCGCGCGCACCCGCACAGGCGCGCGCGCAAAGTCCCATAGGGTTTAATGGGCGCATCGCGCGAAGTGCGGGGCGCTTCGCGCGCACGCACGCGGGAGCGCGCGCAAAACTTTACGCGCGGAAACTTCGCGCGAAGCCCTTCTTATCATGCCTAAAGTGACTTTAGGCGTGAAGAGGGCCTTTTCACCACGGTGCTAACACTTTGCACCGCTTGGTGAATCGAGCCCCTTGTCTTCCCTCTGTAATGATTTCACTGCCAATTTTATCTTTAGGATATTTTCCGGAGGAAAGAAAATCCTCTGTTTTAATGAATCCACTAGCATGCCTAGAAAAGGCGTTTTCTGACTTGGAATCAAAGAGTACTTCTCTAGGTTGATAATCCAACCTAGGGATCGGAGATGTTCCGATACCAGATTTAAATGGTTTGTCAGTTGATCTGCTGAACTTCCGAGAATAAGCAAGTCGTCTAAACACGGAATGATTAAAATCGACTGCTCTCTTAACGGAATCAATGCTTCTCCCAGCATCTTTGTGAACACTCTTGGGGCAGAAGTGATCCCAAAATGAAAGGCAAAAATACTGGTAGTGTTCTACCCTCCTATTTACTCCAACTGCAAACTTTAAGAATTTTTGCGATTTTTGGTGAATGCCAATATGCATCTCTTAGATCAAGAGATGCCATAAAGGCCCCTGGAAACAGTAGCTCCCTTACTGAAAAAATGGATTCCATCCGAACTTTTTCTGTCTCACAACAGGTTAAGTCTTTTTAGGTTCAGAATCAGGCGGAACTTGCCCGACGACTTTTTTACTACAAAAATAGTGAAACAGAAGCATTGCTTTTGTTCCTTTACTGGCACAGGATACAGACTAACCAGCAAGCTCATGGTGACCCAGAACTCAGAGTGTGTAAGAGGCTACAATGGTCCTAAAAGCCCTCTTACTAAAATGCTAAGAAAAGCAAAAAAGTTTGCTTTCCTAAAACAGAAAGAATTTACAAGAATTCAGGTTGGAGTGAGCTTGAGATGTCTCCCAGTGCATCACTGCTGAATATATGCAAATTAACCATTGTTACCCTTAGCAGCTACACACACCTCCAGAACCGCTGGAATGCAATGATGTGTCAGCTTGTTAATTTGTACAGAGTCATCATAATCCAACATGCATACAGACTGTTTCGGATTGTTTGATCCGGCACAGGATAAAATACATTCTGTTTTAGCATGTTTTGCAATATACTCAAAATTTTTGGAAACAGAGTGGGATCTCCTGGGGCCTTTGAGACCACAAATCTTGACGATGGATGGAGTGCAAACTATTTGGTAACCAAACTTTATTGTTCGGCAAATAAACAGGCTTTTTGCCCCTTTTGCCCACCTGAGAGAGAAGCATCTTAGCCTCCCCCCACCGCCTGACACGAGTCATTGGGATTTTGACTGGATCTTCGGAGCTTTATATTTAAAGCCCCTTTTCCCGGACTTGTCAGAAGTCCACTTTCTGCCTTTTCTCTGATCTTTAGAGGCATTTTTTTGATCACACAAAAAAAAACTTTAGTTGCAACAGCTTTTTTCTTTTTAGGAAAAAAAAAATTTCTGTTTGTTCGATGTACTTTCCAAAGCTGATCATTAATTTCAGCAGTGGGTGTAAACCTAATTGCCTCAGCCGAGAAATCAGCTAAATATGCAGCAGATTTAATGAGAATCGCAATAGAATTCAACAAATGCTCAACAGGTGCCAGTATATTAGCTCTGAGTTGATTAATCCACAGCTCCAAAGCTCTGACCATACATGTAGAGGCAACAGCCGGCCTAAACATAGCCACACTAGCCTCCAAAGACCTCTTCAAATAAGCATCCACTTTTTTATCAAGTGGATCCTTTAGCTTTGTATAATTGATCATGAATAGACAAATTAGCTACCACATCCTTACTCAACTCCAAAAGAGTAATTAATGGCAGCAATCAACGCCTCCGTATCCTCAATACGGAATTTAAACTTTGGAACAGACTCATATTTTATTTCTCTAATGTCTGAATCCTCAGAACTAGCTGCAAACTCAGCCTGACTAACATCAACCTCAGTCACAGATACTCCAGATACAGCAACCTGAGAAGTAGATGGATTAGCATTCAATAATGAGGACTTAAAGAGACTCTGTAACAAAAATTGCATCCTGTTTTTTATCATCCTACAAGTTCAAAAAGCTATTCTAATGTGTTCTGGCTTACTGCAGCACTTTCTGCTATCACAGTCTGTAATAAATCAATGTATCTTTCCCCTGTCAGACTTGTCGGCCTGTGTCTGGAAGGCTGCCAAGTTCTTCAGTGTTGTGGTTCTGCTATGAACTCCCCCTTCCAGGCCCCTCTATACACACTGCCTGTGTATTATTTAGATTAGGGCAGCTTCTCTCTTCTCTCTTATCTTTTACAAGCTGGATAAATTGTCCTCTGAGCTGGCTGGGCTTTCACATACTGAAGAATTACAAACAAGGGCAAAGCTGTTTGCAGGAAGAAACGAGCAGCCTGAAACTTCAGTGCATGAGAGATGCAGGGGAAAGGAAAAACACACAAATGATCTCTTGAGATTCAAAAGGAAGGCTGTATACAGCCTGCTTGTGTATGGATGTATTTTCTATGTGTGGACATACTGTACATCAACCTACTTCCTGTTTTGGTGGCCATTTTGTTTGTTTATAAACAAACTTTTTAAAACTGTTTTTAACCACTTTTAATGCGGCGGGGAGCGGCGAAATTGTGACAGAGGGTAATAGGAGATGTCCCCTAAAGCACTGGTATGTTTACTTTTGTGTGATTTTAACAATACAGATTCTCTTTAATTGATTCCAATGAAGCATTAATCTCCTCTCTAAAGGATCTCAATGTATTCTGAACAGAGTGAACGGGCTCCTCCCTCATAACCCTCTCTATGCACAACTGACAGAGTCTTTGCATAGGGCAACATTAGCTTAAAATTGCACAAAGGGCATCTCTTATAATTAGGAGGGAGCCTATGCTTATCTGCAGCAGCAGCCTCAGCAGATTTAGCAGCAGCCTCAGTTTTGGCCTGCAAACAAACAAAACCAACAAGGCATGTAACTCTGTACAGCTTTAGCACATTTAGCCCAGAAAGAGAAGCCATTATCTCACCTTCTGGGTGGCCTGGTTGCTCTCAATCCTCTCAGCGTCTGACATGTCTCCAAACTTTCATGTCCAGCGCAGGACCAAACTCCCTCTGAGCAACAGTGCAAACAGGCCTGCGCAGCCTCCCCTTTAAAACATATCCGGCCTGCAGCAATTGGATGAGGGGCGGACCGGAGGTTCAGAAGGAGTAATGAACCAGCTCTACAAATTGCTACATCCGGCATACCCGCCGGAAATTACGCATCCGGACGCGGCCAAGCATCCTAATGGCCGCAATGCGCTCCACATGGCCGCTGGCTTACCTCCGTCCTGCTCCTCTGCCGCAAGGCCGCCAAAGGGAACCCACGCCTTCCACTCTTGCTCTCCCTGGTAGCGGGAGAGAAAGGTAGGCAAACCCCAGTAAAGATCCAGCCTGGGGCGCATGGCCAGACTGCCTCAGTACCACAGTCTCAGCCACCCAGAAGGATCCACCTGCAGCCCAGCACACAGGCTTCACCCAGAGGGGAGATGCTGACCTGCCTGGACGCAGGAACAAACAGCACTGAGGGTGGACTAACCATGTGACTTTTTTATAGGGGAAGTGCTGTCTGTTCCTGTTCCTGGGAGGGGCTACGTCTCACCTTTGCCCTGAAGGATTGTGGGAAAAATTTTAAGCATGAAGGAGTATTTTATGTTATTGCATTATCAAATTATTGTGGCAGTATATCTACGCCCCAGTATATCTATGCAGTTTGTGGCAGTACATATACGCCCCACATGACTTCAGTTTCTGCACAGGGGCGTAAATATGTGTCCACTGCCGTGTACTGGTGCCACTCATTCCTGCACGGGTACTCGTTGTGGCCCGTTAGAGGGCAGATTAATATATAGAACGCTGTTCCCATTCATTGATCTAAGTCCCTGTGTCAATGATTTGTTTAAACTTTCAAAACTCAATAAAATTCATGTTACAAAAAAAAATATGATTTTTACTATGCATTAAATATAAAGCAGTGGTGCTCACCGCCAGGTCGTGATCACGCTTACGCGTTGATTCACGACCATTTTGACGCATTCCGCCTCGGACACGCTAAGCCGTGAATAGATTTTCAACCACGAAAATCTGCTTCGGCTATGCGTGAATGCGGACAGAAATCCGCATTCACGCTCGTGAAACCCGGCGCTGAAGTCGTGGTTAGCGGAAATGCGTCAAACTATGCGGAAGTGACACATTGCAGGCCAATCAGAGGGCCCCAGCCAGGCCCTAGCAACCAATCACAGGAGGGGAGCTATGCCCTCCCCTCCTGAATATAAAGCGGCGGCCATGATGTAAAAGCTCTGTCCTTGCTAGACTGTGGTGCTGAGAGGATTATCTCTAGGCCATTGTTGTTTGAGCAAGTGCTGTTCTGTCAGTGACCTTGTGCCGTGCCCACTGCTCGCTCGCTGGCATATAAGCATCTCATTACACAGTGTGACATCCTTGTGTGCCCACTGCATCCTTTAGTGACCTAGTTGTATATCCAGTGCCCACTGCTGTGCCCACTGCATCCTTCAGTGACCTTGTACTGTGCCCACTGCATCCTTCAGTGACCTAGTTGTATATCCAGTGCCCACTGCTGTGCCCACTGCATCCTTCAGTGACCTTGTACTGTGCCCACTGCTTTCTTCAATGACCTAGTTGTATATCCAGTGCCCACTGCTGTGCCCACTGCATCCTTCAGTGACCTTGTACTGTGCCCACTGCATCCTTCAGTGACCTAGTTGTATATCCAGTGCCCACTGCTGTGCCCACTGCATCCTTCAGTGACCTAGTTGTATATCCAGTGCCCACTGCTGTGCCCACTGCATCCTTCAGTGACCTTTTACTGTGCCCACTGCATCCTTCAGTGACCTAGTTGTATATCCAGTGCCCACTGCTGTGCCCACTGCATCCTTCAGTGACCTTGTACTGTGCCCACTGCATCCTTCAGTGACCTAGTTGTATATCCAGTGCCCACTGCTGTGCCCACTGCATCCTTCAGTGACCTAGTTGTATATCCAGTGCCCACTGCTGTGCCCACTGCATCCTTCAGTGACCTTGTACTGTGCCCACTGCATCCAGTGATTCATTACTAGCAACATGTCTGGCAGGGTTTCGCGGGGTGAGAGGAAAGGGAGTTCAATTGCCTCAGCCACTTCTGGGACTGCTCCACGTCCAGGGAGAGGATGCCCAGCTGTACGTGGTCGTGATGCAGCAGAAAGGGGGGCAGCAAAGCCTGGGCCAAGTCAGCGGACGCCATTGTCCAAATATTTTAACGTTTCTGGTCCCCGTGTGGTGGTTGAGCAAATGGAACCTGACGTAATCATGGACATCATGACTTCCTCCCAGACCTCTACTGTGAGCACCACTCCAAGCAGCAGCAGCAGCAGCAGCCAACGTCCCACGCTTGTTGTGACATCCACCCCAGCACCCACTGGTCAGCAGCCCTCCCAGGATGACAGCGTTCTGTCCCTCAGTCCGGCATCTGGGAACCTGCTGATGCAAGAAGCTCAGGACTTACTGGGGACTGATGTGGCAGAGATTGAGATCGGGCCACAATCACAAGCGTTGTTGAGTTCTGGTGATGAAGAAGAGGGGTCTGTGTCTGGGGATGTAGGGACAGAAGAGGAGGCGGGGGAGTCAGAGGAAGAGCTGGATTATGATGATGCTGCTGATGATGACGACGTTGTGGACCCTAACTATGTGCAGCCTGCTGAGTCCGTGGAAGAATGGTCAGAGCAGGATGACGAGTCACCTCGGCCTAGGCAAGGATATCGCCATATGTCAGGCAGGGGCAGGAGCATCGGCAGCAGTGGGCATGGAGGAAGTAGACAGGACACTGCTTCAGCCGGCACCACCACCATGCAACTCCCGGCAACTACTACCACACATTGTTCCGCTGCACCCTCTGCTAGTGAGGGCTGCAGTAAATTAAAGTCACCAGTGTGGGATTGCTTTGACGAATGTACTGATGACAAAAGGTATGCGGTGTGCAAGTTATGCAGCAAAAGATTAAGCCGTGGGAAAAGTCTGAGCAAGATGGGTACCTCATCCCTCCAGGGCCACCTGAGAAGCCGCCACTGCCGCGAGTATGCGGACTTTAAGAGGAAGCAGGCACTGCTGGCAGGGGTTCCTGAGAGCAGAAGGCCCACCAGCGCAGCAGCATCATCCCTCCCTCAGGGTCGTGAATCCCCCACAGCAGCAGCAGTAGTAGCACGCAAGCGCTTTTCCACCTCGGCTACTCAGGACACAGACATTGAGGCTGGCAGCCAGTGTTCGTCTCTCTCCTCTGTCTCCCCTGCATCCCAGCGTCGTCAGACCCTGCTGAGCGACACCTTTCAGGGTCTGACCAAGCCTCTGCCTCCAAGCCACAGGCGGATCCGCAAACTAAATGGCTTGCTGGCCCGGGCCATGGCATCACAGCTGCTTCCCTACTCCCTGGTGCAGGAGGGGAGCGCCATGGGGACGCTGCTCCAATTTGGCATCCCCGAGTGGCAAGTCCCCAGTCGCCACTATTTCAGCAGGAGCGCGATCCCAGCACTCCACAAGTTTGCGGTGGAAAACGTGGCCCGTTCCCTGGACTAATCTGTGGGCAAGCGGGTCCATGTGACCATGGACTCGTGGAATAGCAGATTTGGGACATGTCGCTACCTGTCCTTTACGGCCCACTGGGTGACACTGATGGAAGGGAGGGAGGACAAGAGCGCATCAGCCCAGCTAGTGGTGCCACCATGCGGGATCTGGGGAAGGAGAGGCTTACGGCCACCAAAGTCCTGGCCGCCCTCAGGAAGCAGGAGCGGAGGTGGCTGACCCCCAGAGGCCTGGAAGTGGGTTATGTGGCAGCCGATAACAGGGCCAACCTGGTGGCAGCAGTGCAGCAGGGAAACCTCCAGCACATCCCCTGCTTGGCCCACATGCTCAATCTTGTGGTGCAGCGCTTCTTGCGCACCTACCAGGGGATGAGCGAGCTGCTGCAGGATGCCTGGGCGGTGGTACGCTTTTTCCGCCTGTCAGCCACTGCCTCTGCACTCTTGTCCACCTTACAGCAGCAGTATGGAAGGCCACAACACCGGCTGATCAACGACATGCCAGTTCGCTGGAATTCGACTCTGGCCATGTTGGAGCGGCTGTGTCAGCACAGGCTGGCTCTTAGGGCCTACATGCTAGACCCAAGTGTCCCCAGCAACCAGCAAGTCCCCATGATTACTGCCACTCAGTGGACACTGATGCAGCAAGTATGCCTGGTGCTGAGTCCCTTCCTGGAGGCAACCAAGATGGTCAGTGAGGAGCGGGCCTCTGTGTGCCAGTGGGTGCCCTTGGTTTGTCTACTGGAGCAGGCAATGGACAATTTAATTGAGCGTGGGGATGAAGCCCTGAGGCAGTTGGAAGAACAGGAGCAGATGGCAGCACAGTCCAGCTCAAAGGAGGGCTCACAGCAGGTAGTGGAAGAGTTGGAGGTCCCTAACCTGAATGAGGAGGAGGAGGAGGAGCAGAGTGCAGCAGGCGTTGTACGTGGATGGCGGTTTGAGGAGGACAACGACATGGCACAGGAAGAGGACAGGCATGCGTTATGGGACAATGGCGAGGACGAGGAAGATCTTGCTGGCAGGGCCCACTTGTTTCCCATGGCTGTGCACATGTTGCGCTGCCTTCGCAGGGACCCCCGGGTGATCCAGATGCGTTCAAGGGAGGACATCTGGATTACCTTGATGCTTGATCCCCGTCTGAAGGGGAAGCTGGGAGACTTAAAGAGGAACTCCAGTGAAAATAATGTAGTAAAAAAAGTGCTTCATTTTTTACCATAATTAAGTATAAATGATTTAGTCAGTGTTTGCTCATTGTAAAATCTTTCCTCTCCCAGATTCACATTCTGACATGTATTACATGGTGACATTGTTACTGTGGGCATGTTATATAGCTGTTTCTAGCTGTTCTGGCTGTTAGACAGCTCTAAACAGCCATTTCCTGTCTGTGAACATTGTTACATTGTGGCAGTTTGCCAGGAGTACCGCGGTATTCAGAGCCTCTAGTGGGAGTGGTTTCAGCACAAAATCAGTCACACAGCGCCCCCTGATGGTCTGTTTGTGAAAATCATTCTATTTCTCATGTAAAAGGGGGTATCAGCTACTGATTGGGATAAAGTTCAATTCTAGGTTGGAGTTTCTCTTTAATGACGCCATCCACCACCGAGCAACGCACAAGGGAGTTGAAGGAGGCCCTTGTGCGCAGACTACTGGAAGCATTCCCCCAGCCTTCCACCCCCACTGTAACTGCTCTGCCAAGCCAGCAAGAGGTGCCTGCCATTGCCACTAGCAGCACAACAACAACCACCAGCACCAGCAGCAGCAGCAGCAACTGGCGCCCCGGAGACCTGAAGAGCTTAAGCAAGAGCCTGTATGCAGTGCAGCAGCCCAGAACAGAGGTGCCCGCCACAGCATCCACCACCAACCAGCACAAGCAATGACTGACCACCATGGTGTCTGACTATATGGGGTCATCCAGCCAGTGGTGCTCAGCAGAGCTCAAATATTCGAGTAGCTCGAATATTCGAGCTCTTTTTCAGCTATTCGAGCTCGGTATTCGAGCTCCGAATAGCTGTAGCTATTCGAATGGGCTATTCGAGTACACTCGAATAGCCCATTCACTATTCGAGCTATTCGAGCAAACCGGCGCTATTCGAGCTCGGTACCGAGCTCGAATAGCGTCATAGCCCAGATTGATGTCCTTAGAGCCAATCAGAGGGCTCCCAGGCCCTCTGACGGCAGCCAATCACAGAGGGGGACCCTGGCCAGCCCCTACCCTATAAATAGCGGCCGCCATGTTAGGTTTCTCCGTGCTTGCCTGAGACTTGTACAGAGAGAGAGTTGCTCCTTTGTGCTTTGGCTTAGCAAGAGCTCTATTGTGGTCATTTACCTAGCGTTTTTGCTCACATACACCTCCTATACACACCTATATTGTTGTTAGTTAGTTAGACATTGTATTTTAGTTAGTAGCTTTTGTGTTACATAGAGAGAGACTCAGACAGCTGCTGCACGCTTACAGCTTTAGGCCTCAGGGCCTGCCTGTGTGGGCAGCTGTTCTCTCCTGTCCTCTGTTTATTTCTCTCATCTATACCAGTATTTCTGCTGTCCTTTACTACTGATTGTATTAGTATTGTAGTTATATACTGTAACTGTACTAGGACACTCACTGTCACTGTTCATAGGCTACTAGCTGCTCCTGCGTGTGTGCACTCACTGTCTGTGTAGTGTGTACACACTACACACACTCTATTTCCTTCTGATAACTGATTGCTTATTGTAATTAGTTAGTTGTACTTACTGTTACTACTTACTGTACTAGGAGTCTAGGACACTCAGTCACTGTTCATAGTCTACTAGCTTCTGCGTGTGTGCACTCACTGTCTGTGTAGTGTGTACACACACTACACACACTCTATTTCCTTCTGATAACTGATTGCTTATTGTAATTAGTTAGTTGTACTTACTGTTACTACTTACTCTTACTGTACTAGGAGTCTAGGACACTCAGTCACTGTTCATAGGCTACTAGCTCCTGCGTGTGTGCACTCACTGTCTGTGTACACACACTACACACACTCTATTTCCTTCTGATAACTGATTGATTATTGTAATTAGTTAGTTGTACTTACTGTTACTACTTACTCTTACTGTACTAGGAGTCTAGGACACTCAGTCACTGTTCATAGGCTACTAGCTCCTGCGTGTGTGCACTCACTGTCTGTGTACACACACTACACACACTCTATTTCCTTCTGATAACTGATTGATTATTGTAATTAGTTAGTTGTACTTACTGTTACTACTTACTCTTACTGTACTAGGAGTCTAGGACACTCAGTCACTGTTCATAGGCTACTAGCTCCTGCGTGTGTGCACTCACTGTCTGTGTACACACACTACACACACTCTATTTCCTTCTGATAACTGATTGATTATTGTAATTAGTTAGTTGTACTTACTGTTACTACTTACTGTACTAGGAGTCTAGGACACTCAGTCACTGTTCATAGGCTACTAGCTCCTGCGTGTGTGCACTCACTGTCTGTGTACACACACTACACACACTCTATTTCCTTCTGATAACTGATTGCTTATTGTAATTAGTTAGTTGTACTTACTGTTACTACTTACTCTTACTGTACTAGGAGTCTAGGACACTCAGTCACTGTTCATAGGCTACTAGCTCCTGCGTGTGTGCACTCACTGTCTGTGTACACACACTACACACACTCTATTTCCTTCTGATAACTGATTGCTTATTGTAATTAGTTAGTTGTACTTACTGTTACTACTTACTCTTACTGTACTAGGAGTCTAGGACACTCAGTCACTGTTCATAGGCTACTAGCTCCTGCGTGTGTGCACTTACTGTCTGTGTACACACACTACACACACTCTATTTCCTTCTGATAACTGATTGATTATTGTAATTAGTTAGTTGTACTTACTGTTACTACTTACTCTTACTGTACTAGGAGTCTAGGACACTCAGTCACTGTTCATAGGCTACTAGCTCCTACGTGTGTGCACTCACTGTCTGTGTACACACACTACACACACTCTATTTCCTTCTGATAACTGATTGCTTATTGTAATTAGTTAGTTGTACTTACTGTTACTACTTACTCTTACTGTACTAGGAGTCTAGGACACTCAGTCACTGTTCATAGGCTACTAGCTCCTGCGTGTGTGCACTCACTGTCTGTGTACACACACTACACACACTCTATTTCCTTCTGATAACTGATTGATTATTGTAATTAGTTAGTTGTACTTACTGTTACTACTTACTCTTACTGTACTAGGAGTCTAGGACACTCAGTCACTGTTCATAGGCGACTAGCTCCTGCGTGTGTGCACTCACTGTCTGTGTACACACACTACACACACTCTATTTCCTTCTGATAACTGATTGATTATTGTAATTAGTTAGTTGTACTTACTGACTGTTACTACTTACTTACTGTACTAGGGACACTCACTCAGTCACTGTTCATAGGCTAGCTCCTGCGCGTGTTTGCGCGTGCGTGCACTCACTGTCTGTAGTGTACACACACTAAATTTACTTGTGATTACTACTGATTATTGTAACTGCTAGTTGTACTTCCTGACTGTTACTACTTACTTACTGTACTAGGGACACTCACTCAGTCACCTCACCCACCAACCCACTCCATTAAAGTACCCCACTTTTCACCCGCCCTTTTAAAAAACTTTTGTCTATACGCCCAAAACATCGAAGATGTCTGGAAGTGGCAGCCAGCGCGGTTTGGGCAAGGGGAAGGGCAGCAAGGGAATCAGGAGGAGAGGGAGCAGCATTGTGGCAGGCCGCGGCCGCGCCACCATGCACAGTTCTGCAGCAGCAGCGTCAGTGGCTAACATTCCTCCCATAGCCACTGGCCGTGGACGCCTTGGGCGCCGCCCAGCAGGAGCATCTGCAACTCACGCTGCAGAGACACAGCAGCAGCAGCGTGTAGCACCTGCTCCGATTTTCCTCCAGCCGGGTTGGAAACGTCCCATTGAGGAAAAGCATGCAGACACTGTGGTGCAACTGATGACGGAGGATGAGCAGCCCGCCATCAGCTCTGCATCCGAGGCCTCCACCCTCACCACCACCACCACCACCACCCCTGTTCGCAGCAGCCGCCCAGCAGGGCCTGGGGAGGAGGCAAGTTCACCGTCAGTCGCCGACCTGTCACTCAGCAGTCTTTTTACCCCAGGCACCATCAGGGTATTGTCTGCTGTTGTTGGCGATTTTGAGGAGGAGATGCTGATGGGCACTTTGGGGGATGAGGGATTGGACAGCAAGACTGTGGCGACAGTCAAGCAGCCCATCCATGCATCAGGAGAGGAGTTTGGGGGGTCATCATCCCAGCAGGACATGTTTCAGGAGGGGGAGGATGATGATGACCCGGTGACAGACAGAGACTGGGTGCCACCACCTCCAGGGGATGTCGTCCTCAGCAGCTCTGAGGAGGAGGAGGAGGATGCTCTTGTGGGCCTTGCAAGGAGGCGCATCATTGCAAGCATTGGCAGCAGTAGGCAGGTCCCACAGCCTGCTGGTGTCTCAGGCTCAGCAGCAGCAGCATCTGCCAGTACCACCACCAGCCGCACCCAAGCCCCCCCCCCCAACCACCACAGGGAGACAGGCAGCAGCGCTTCCATGCCGTAGGGGGATGTTTCTGTCACCAATCTGGCGATATTTCACCATGCCCACTGTGTACAGCAAGTACGCCACTTGCAACCACTGTCAGCGGAAGTTGAGCAGAGGTGCAGACCCCTTAAAGTTCAGCACCAGCTCGCTCATCAACCACCTTGCTGCGAAACATTTCCACCAGCATGAGGAGTTCCAGAGGCTGAAAGCATCTGGTGCTGGCAGTGGCACCACACCCATCACTGCACAGCCTTCAGCAGCAGCAGCAGCAGCAACAGCAGCCACCCGCCCTCCTGCTCCTGCAGCAGCACCAGCAGGAGTGCGGAAACGCACTGCTCCTCCCCCCTCTGCAACTCCTCCCGCCGACACTGAGGCCTGTTCTGGCAGCCAGTCCTCAGTGGCCTCCTCCGCTGTGTCTGCTGATTCCCGTGCCAGCAAAAGGCCACGCCAGAGCCTTTTGAGCGAGTCCTTCCAGGGGGTGGTTAGGGCTCTGCCTCCCAGCAGCCGTCGCGTGCGGCAGCTGAACGGCTTGCTGGCACGGGCCATGTGCTCCCAACTCCTGCCGTACACGCTCGTGCAGGAGGGGAGCGACATTCGTGCGCTGCTTGCTTGCGCAGCCCCAGACTGGCAGCTCCCCAGCAGACACTTTTTCTCCCGCAAGGCCATTCCTGCACTGCACCGCTTTGTGATGGCCAATGTGGAGTGAGGGCTGGAGCACGCGGTTGGTGAAAGGGTCCACGTCACCATGGACTCCTGGAGCAGCCGCTTCGGGACAGGCCGCTACCTGTCCTTCACTGTCCACTGGGTCAGCTTGGTGGAAGGGGGTGAGGATGGGAGAGCAGCAGCGGGCACAGCAGCAGCAGCAACACAGTGGGTGGTGCCACCCCGCAGGGTCAGGGGAACTGCAGCAGGTTCCTCCGATCCTCTGCCATCCTCCGGCACACCTGGCCAAACCCCCCGCCTCAGCAGCAGCGTGAAGGCCCGCCACTGCCAAGCGCTGCTGCACTTGGTCAGCCTTGGGAAGACCAAGCTGACGGCAACCCATGTGTTGGCCAAACTCCAGGAGCAGGAGAGGATTTGGCTGACCCCCAGAGGCCTCAGAGTCGGAGAGGTGGTGGCCGACAATGGGGCCAATCTGGTTGCCGCAATAGACAGGGGAAACCTGACCCACATCCCCTGTCTTGCCCACGTGCTGAACCTGGTGGTGCAAAAGTTCTTGCGCACCTACCAGGGGATGGGCGAACTGCTGGAAACGGCAAGGAACGTTGTGCGTCACTTCCGGCGCTCGGCTGCAGCCTGTGCGAGCCTGGAAGACGTGCAAAAGGAGCTGGAGCTGCCACGCCATCGGCTGATCCTTGACGTTCCGACTCGCTGGAACTCCACCCTGGCGATGTTGGAGCGTCTGGTTGAACAGAAGCACGCTGTCAACCAGTACCTTGCCCTGGCCACTGTTTCCGCCGCTCAGAGAAGGGACAAGACCAGCAACATCCCGTCCATCGTCCCCGATGATGACTGGAGGCACATGCAGCAGGTGTGCTTAGTGCTGGCTCCCTTTCTGCAGGCCACTAACATGGTGAGCAGGGACCATGCTATGGTCTGCGAGTGGGTGCCCCTGGTTTGTCTGCTGAACAGGGCCCTCGATGCTTTGCTGGAACAGGGAGCGGCAGCCTTGGACCAGCAGGAGCGGCAAGCAGCTGCACAGTCCACCTCTGAGGGGGAGGAGGAGGAGGACTTGGTGGAGGTCCCTGACCTTGCTGCTGATGAGGGGGAGCAGCACAGTGCAGCTGAGTTGGTGCGGGGGTGGAGAGAGGATGAGGCTGACGAGGCAGAGGAGGAGGAGGAGGATGAGGACAGCAGCACTGCCGTCGATGTGCCAGCAGACGTGGCCCGCCTCTTCCCAATGGCAGCACACATGCTGAGGTGCCTGCGCAGGGACCCCAGGGTGATCCAGATGAAGCAGAGGGAGGACATCTGGATCAGCATGATGTTGGACCCACGCCTCAAGGGGAAGTTGAGCCAGTTCCTGCCGCCTGCAGGAGGAGACCCAGCGCAATAAATAAGGAGCTTGCAGCAGGCCCTTGTTGAGCGCTTGGAGGAAGCCTTCCCCCAGCCTTCCACCCCTACTGTCCAGCAGCCAGCACAGAGGCAGCAGCAGGTGCCTGCATCCAGCAGCAAGCGCCCCACAGACCTGCTGTCTCTCAGCCACGAGCTCTACAGGACTGTGGAGGCTCCGGCAGCAGTGACTAGAGAGGAGGTGCATGCAGCAGCATCCTCCTCCGGTCACAGCCAGCGCCTGACCCGCATGGTGGCTGACTACATGGGGTCCTACAGCGGGCTTGACAGCGATGCCCCTGTTGATCCCATGGAGTATTGGGTCAAGCGCCTGGAGATCTGGAGCGAGCTGGCGCAGTACGCCCTGGAAGTGCTGTCCTGCCCCCCTTCCAGCGTGCTGTCCGAGCGCTGCTTCAGTGCAGCTGGTGGCGTGGTCACCGAGAAACGCTCACGTCTGTCTCACAAGTCTGTGGACAGACTGACGTTTCTCAAGATGAACCAGGCGTGGGTGGAAGGCGAGTTCCTGGCCCCTGTTGTCGGCGAGAGGGGGACAAGAACTGGCTGCCGGAACTTAGAACCATCGTTAATGTGCCTTACCACCCTTTACCACCTCCTGGCTCCTGCTCACTAAGCCAGCCTGGTTCACTTTGACTATTACGTCGCCTGCAGCCACACATTTTACACCTACAGTGGGCTGCTGTGTACTGCCCTTCTGCTGTCTGTCTGTGTTTCCCACTGCCAGGGTACACAGAATTACCTTCTGCTGCCACTCTGCCACCAGCTATTACGTCAAACAATAGCTATATTGGTTGTAAAACCAAAACTAAAAAAACCATTAAAAAAAAAAAAGGTTTAATTTTTCTGAGGTGCCCGGGTTGAAAACTGTGTTGTCCCAGTTGTGTATTGGACACGATGTGGGCTGCACGACCGCTGTCTGGGACCTCCTGTTGTGTTTATTTACAGCCCTGGTATCACCGCTAGGTACCAGGGCTATTATGTCACGCTGCCTACCTGCTGCCACACTCACACTGCTCCTCCTCCATTCCTCCTCCTGCTGCTGCTGCTGTCTGTCTGTGTTTCCCACTGCCAGGGTACACAGAATTACCTTCTGCTGCCACTCTGCCACCAGCTATTACGTCAAACAATAGCTATATTGGTTGTAAAACCAAAACTAAAAAAACCATTAAAAAAAAAAAGGTTTCATTTTTCTGAGGTGCCCGGGTTGAAAACTGTGTTGTCCCAGTTGTGTATTGGACACGATGTGGGCTGCACGACCGCTGTCTGGGACCTCCTGTTGTGTTTATTTACAGCCCTGGTATCACCGCTAGGTACCAGGGCTATTATGTCACGCTGCCTACCTGCTGCCACACTCACACTGCTCCTCCTCCATTCCTCCTCCTGCTGCTGCTGCTGTCTGTCTGTGTTTCCCACTGCCAGGGTACACAGATTTACCTTCTGCTGCCACTCTGCCACCAGCTATTACGTCAAACAATAGCTATATCTGTGTAATTGGTTGTAAAACCAAAACCAAAAAACCATTAAAAAAGAAAGGTTTAATTTTTCTGAGGTGCCCGGGTTGAAAACTGTGTTGTCCCAGTTGTGTATTGGACACGATGTGGGCTGCACGACCGCTGTCTGGGACCTCCTGTTGTGTTTATTTACAGCCCTGGTATCACCGCTAGGTACCAGGGCTATTATGTCACGCTGCCTACCTGCTGCCACACTCACACTGCTCCTCCTCCATTCCTCCTCCTGCTGCTGCTGCTGTCTGTCTGTGTTTCCCACTGCCAGGGTACACAGAATTACCTTCTGCTGCCACTCTGCCACCAGCTATTACGTCAAATAATAGCTATATCTGTGTAATTGGTTGTAAAACCAAAACCAAAAAACCATTAAAAAAAGAAAGGTTTAATTTTTCTGAGGTGCCCGGGTTGAAAACTGTGTTGTCCCAGTTGTGTATTGGACACGATGTGGGCTGCACGACCGCTGTCTGGGACCTCCTGTTGTGTTTATTTACAGCCCTGGTATCACCGCTAGGTACCAGGGCTATTATGTCACGCTGCCTGCCTCATTGACTGCCTGCTGCCACACACTCATCCTCCTTCTCCTGCTGCTGAATTTACCTCCTGCTGTCTGTGTGTTTCCACTGCCAGGGAGCACATACAATGGCGCTTCCAACATTCGTGCGCCCACCAGCTATTTGTTACGCTCAAAAATAGCTGCATTTCTTTAAAAAAAAAAATGGAAAGAGAAATAAGTGAAGAAGAAGAAGACGATATAGAAAAAGGAGAAGGAGAAGAAGAAGAAGAAGAAGAAGAAGAAGAAGAAGAAGAAGATGAAGAAGATGAAGAAGATGAAGAAGATGAAGAAGAAGATGAAGAAGATGAAGAAGAAGAAGAAGAAGATGATGAAGAAGAAGAAGATGAAGAAGATGAAGAAGAAGAAGAAGAAGATGAAGAAGATGAAGAAGAAGAAGATGAAGAAGATGAAGAAGATGAAGAAGAAGAAGATGAAGAAGAAGAAGAAGAAGATGAAGAAGAAGATGAAGAAGAAGAAGATGAAGAAGAAGAAGAAGATGAAGAAGAAGAAGAAGAAGGTGAAGAAGATGAAGAAGAAGATGAAGAAGATGAAGAAGAAGAAGAAGATGAAGATTAGAAGATGAAGAAGAAGAAGATGAAGAAGAAGAAAAAGAAGAAGACAATATAGAAGAAGAAGAAGAAGATATAGAAGAAGATATAGAAGAAGAAGATATAGAAGATAAAGAAGAAGAAGAAGAAGAAGAAGAAGTATATACAGTACTGAACAAAATTCTGGACACAACTTCTCTTTCCACCTTTTTTTTTTTAAAGGAACATCCCCACATAATCACTTGCTGTTGTTACTTGGAAAAAAAGACGTTTCTTGCATCATTCACCCTCAAAACAAGTGTTGGAAGCTATTTAAGGCCAATTCGAATAGTCAGCTCGAATAATGAGCTCGAATACCGACTCGAATAGTCAGCTCGAAGTCCGAGGTCGAATCGAATAGTAAAAATTATTCGACTCGAATATTCGACTGACCTCGAATAATTTACTATTCGAATTCGACCAAACTCGAATTTTAAAAAGGGGTATTTGAGCACCACTGCATCCAGCGGGCTCAATGACACCGACAGCCCCGTGGACCCCTTGGAGTACTGGGTCAAGAGACTGGACATCTGGAGCGAGCTTTCCCAGTACGCCCTGGAACTCCTATCCTGCCCTCCTTCCAGTGTCCTCTCAGAGAGATGCTTTAGTGCGGCCGGTGGCGTGGTCACAGAGAAGCGTTCTCGGCTCTCCCACGCCTCTGTGGACAAACTCACCTTACTGAAAATCAACCAGGCTTGGGTGGAAGGTGAGTTCCTGGCCCCTATTGTCGGACACAGGGGGACATGAAGTGGCTGCTGCATGTGCTGTTGTTAACTATGCCTGCCTTTATAAAGACAGTTACTACCTGCCTAGTGCCTACCTTGGTTAATTTTTTGGTGTTATGGTACTACTACCAGTAAGTTGCCATGGTCCTCCTTCTGAGCTGCTGAACTGACCGCCCGCTTTGTCCTCCTGACTCAGTCGCTACTACACTCTGCGTTCACACTGCCCGGGTCACTGGGTGCATTTAATTTTTTGGCCAGCACTATGATGCTGTGCTACTACTACTACCACCAGTATGTTGCCATGGTCCTTCTGTGCTGCTGCTGCTGCTGCTGCTGCTGAACTGAACGCCCGCTTTGTCCTCCTCCTCCTCCTGACTCAGTCGCTACCACGGTACCACCAATGCACTCTGTCTGCGTTATCACTGCCCGGGTCACCGGGTGCATTTAATTTTTTGGCCAGCACTATGACACTGTGCTACTACTACTACCACCAGTATGTTGCCATGGTCCTTCTGTGCTGCTGCTGCTGAACTGACCACCCGCATTGTCCTCCTCCTCCTGACTCAGTCGCTTCCACCAATGTACTCTGTCTGCGTTATCACTGCCCAGGTCACCGGGTGCATTTAATTTTTTGGCCAGCACTATGACACTGTGCTGCTACTACTACCACCAGTATGTTGCCATGGTCCTTCTGTGCTGCTGCTGCTGAACTGAACGCCCGCTTTGTCCTCCTCCTCCTCCTGACTCAGTCGCTACCACGGTACCACCAATGCACTCTGTCTGCGTTATCACTGCCCGGGTCACCGGGTGCATTTAATTTTTTGGCCAGCACTATGACACTGTGCTACTACTACTACCACCAGTATGTTGCCATGGTCCTTCTGTGCTGCTGCTGCTGAACTGAACGCCCACTTTGTCCTCCTCCTCCTCCTGACTCAGTCGCTACCACGGTACCACCAATGCACTCTGTCTGCGTTATCACTGCCCGGGTCACCGGGTGCATTTAATTTTTTGGCCAGCACTATGACGCTGTGCTGCTACTACTACCACCAGTATGTTGCCATGGTCCTTCTGTGCTGCTGCTGAACTGAACGCCCGCTTTGTCCTCCTCCTGACTCATTAGCTACCACGGTACCACCAATGCACTCTGTCTGCGTTATCACTGCCCGGGTCACCGAGTGCATTTAATTTTTTGGCCAGCACTATGACACTGTGCTACTACTACTACCACCAGTATGTTGGCATGGTCCTTCTATGCTGCTGCTGCTGAACTGACCGCCCGCATTGTCCTCCTCCTCCTGACTCAGTCGCTTCCCACTGCTGCACTCTGCGTTCACACTGCCCGGGTCACCGAGTGCATTTAATTTTTTGGCCAGCACTATGACGCTGTGCTGCTACTACTACCACCAGTATGTTGCCATGGTCCTTCTGTGCTGCTGCTGCTGAACTGAACGCCCGCTTTGTCCTCCTCCTCCTCCTGACTCAGTCGCTACCACGGTACCACCAATGCACTCTGTCTGCGTTATCACTGCCCAGGTCACCGGGTGCATTTAATTTTTTGGCCAGCACTATGACACTGTGCTGCTACTACTACCACCAGTATGTTGCCATGGTCCTTCTGTGCTGCTGCTGCTGAACTGAACGCCCGCTTTGTCCTCCTCCTCCTCCTGACTCAGTCGCTACCACGGTACCACCAATGCACTCTGTCTGCGTTATCACTGCCCGGGTCACCGGGTGCATTTAATTTTTTGGCCAGCACTATGACACTGTGCTACTACTACTACCACCAGTATGTTGCCATGGTCCTTCTGTGCTGCTGCTGCTGAACTGAACGCCCACTTTGTCCTCCTCCTCCTCCTGACTCAGTCGCTACCACGGTACCACCAATGCACTCTGTCTGCGTTATCACTGCCCGGGTCACCGGGTGCATTTAATTTTTTGGCCAGCACTATGACGCTGTGCTGCTACTACTACCACCAGTATGTTGCCATGGTCCTTCTGTGCTGCTGCTGAACTGAACGCCCGCTTTGTCCTCCTCCTGACTCATTAGCTACCACGGTACCACCAATGCACTCTGTCTGCGTTATCACTGCCCGGGTCACCGAGTGCATTTAATTTTTTGGCCAGCACTATGACACTGTGCTACTACTACTACCACCAGTATGTTGGCATGGTCCTTCTATGCTGCTGCTGCTGAACTGACCGCCCGCATTGTCCTCCTCCTCCTGACTCAGTCGCTTCCCACTGCTGCACTCTGCGTTCACACTGCCCGGGTCACCGAGTGCATTTAATTTTTTGGCCAGCACTATGACGCTGTGCTGCTACTACTACCACCAGTATGTTGCCATGGTCCTTCTGTGCTGCTGCTGCTGAACTGAACGCCCGCTTTGTCCTCCTCCTCCTCCTGACTCAGTCGCTACCACGGTACCACCAATGCACTCTGTCTGCGTTATCACTGCCCAGGTCACCGGGTGCATTTAATTTTTTGGCCAGCACTATGACACTGTGCTGCTACTACTACCACCAGTATGTTGCCATGGTCCTTCTGTGCTGCTGCTGCTGAACTGAACGCCCGCTTTGTCCTCCTCCTCCTCCTGACTCAGTCGCTACCACGGTACCACCAATGCACTCTGTCTGCGTTATCACTGCCCGGGTCACCGGGTGCATTTAATTTTTTGGCCAGCACTATGACACTGTGCTACTACTACTACCACCAGTATGTTGCCATGGTCCTTCTGTGCTGCTGCTGCTGAACTGAACGCCCACTTTGTCCTCCTCCTCCTCCTGACTCAGTCGCTACCACGGTACCACCAATGCACTCTGTCTGCGTTATCACTGCCCGGGTCACCGGGTGCATTTAATTTTTTGGCCAGCACTATGACGCTGTGCTGCTACTACTACCACCAGTATGTTGCCATGGTCCTTCTGTGCTGCTGCTGAACTGAACGCCCGCTTTGTCCTCCTCCTGACTCATTAGCTACCACGGTACCACCAATGCACTCTGTCTGCGTTATCACTGCCCGGGTCACCGAGTGCATTTAATTTTTTGGCCAGCACTATGACACTGTGCTACTACTACTACCACCAGTATGTTGGCATGGTCCTTCTATGCTGCTGCTGCTGAACTGACCGCCCGCATTGTCCTCCTCCTCCTGACTCAGTCGCTTCCCACTGCTGCACTCTGCGTTCACACTGCCCGGGTCACCGAGTGCATTTAATTTTTTGGCCAGCACTATGACGCTGTGCTGCTACTACTACCACCAGTATGTTGCCATGGTCCTTCTGTGCTGCTGCTGCTGCTGCTGAACTGAACGCCCGCTTTGTCCTCCTCCTCCTCCTGACTCAGTCGCTACCACGGTACCACCAATGCACTCTGTCTGTGTTATCACTGCCCGGGTCACCGGGTGCATTTAATTTTTTGGCCAGCACTATGACACTGTGCTACTACTACTACCACCAGTATGTTGGCATGGTCCTTCTGTGCTGCTGCTGCTGAACTGACCGCCCACATTGTCCTCCTCCTCCTGACTCAGTCGCTTCCCACTGCTGCACTCTGCGTTCACACTGCCCGGGTCACTGGGTGCATTTAATTTTTTGGCCAGCACTGTGACACTGTGCTACTACTACCACCAGTATGTTGCCATGGTCCTTCTGTTCTGTGCTGCTGAACTGACCGCCCGCATTGTCCTCCTCCTCCTGACTCAATCGCTTCCACCAATGTACTCTGTCTGCGTTCACACTGCCCGGGTCACCGGGTGCATTTAATTTTTTCGAAGGGGGTAGGAGGCGCCCGTATAGTGTGTTGAGTGTTCCCTTTGTACAAGGAGACTCCACTTGATAAATGGTTAAGAGGGTTTATTTAGCACAATAGACAACGCGTTTCGCGGTCCAAGCCGCTTCTTCAGGTCAATTACAGGTGCTTTTAAAACAAATAAATGAAATTAAATAAAATTAAATAAAAACAATAAAGGAAGCACAATAAAAGAAAACATAATAAAAACTTACTGGCAGGGCACTTGGAGTAAAATATGCATACTGACATATGATGATATAGACATATATAGACATATATACATATATAAATTGATGATACGTTAAGTTACAACGACAAACTGTTGGGATCCCTAGGATCCGGTAATGAGTAGCAGTAATATACGTTTACAATGAATACAAGTAGTAGTAGTAACGATATCGAGGTTCACAGGTGTACGTTAGCTCGACCGCTTTCTGTTATGTTGATAGGTGGAGGCGGAAGGAGGTATATATGTGGTTTTTTGTGGGATCTACATCAAGGGTAGATTATATATATGCGGTAGTAGATACTGTGGAGGTAGGGATGGTCCTAGAGGGAAGGAGGGAGGGGGGGGGGGGGGGAAGAGAGAGATGATTGCTGCGAGTAGAATAGCTGTGAGTGGGACTGCTACGAGTAGGACCTAATATACGTTGTCCACAGGGGATGGGGTGGGGGGCGGGATTTGGGGTACCTCCTATACTTAATGAGGTCGTGGGGGGAGTATTCTTCCCAATATTGCTGGAAAGGAGACACTGGGTTAGACCAATTGAGGTCAAAGTGGGTATCTAGGATATGTGTGAGGGCACCCCAGTGTGTCCTAGTGAGACACACGGGATAGCCCAGGAGGTGTAGATAGAGCTGGAGGGGTCACAGGGAATATGTTATTATATATATATATATATATATGTGTCACCTCTTGGGGTATAGTAGTGAGCAGAGGGGGTAGTCTAAGGGCTAGTACTACGGATCCTCTTAGGGTCGGAATCTGTACTGCATTAAGTACAGGCTATAGGATTTGAGTGGGGGCCCCATGTGGGTGTGTAGAGTATCTTACCTTATCAGAGAGCCCGGAGAGCCAGAGCGCCAAGCCGGTGGCTCTGTGAGTGAGCGTTTAAGAATGTATCTATTCCGGAAGAGGAACGGACTCTCCATCCACTATATCATTAATAGGAATCATATACCTCAATATCCTACCTACCACATAGTATTAGAGAATATTCTCTCTCCCCTCCCCCTCACCCACTGATAAGAAGATTAGAAGCAGAGTTTAGGATACTAGTAATTTACTCCCATCCAGGCTCCCACAATTCTCGGGACTGATGAAGTATTATTGGTGGGATTGAATTTACTACATTGCGGGAATTGATCATTCCTTTCCTTGTATACACAATCTGTAAACCTTAACTATATCTCTAACTCATATAGAATTTATGTTCATAAGTGTGTTCATAAGTGTGTTGCTGATGCCCTATATTAGGTCCTACTCGTAGCAGTCCCACTCACAGCTATTCTACTCGCAGCAATCATCTCTCTCTTCCCCCCCCCCCCCCTCCCTCCTTCCCTCTAGGACCATCCCTACCTCCACAGTATCTACTACCGCATATATATAATCTACCCTTGATGTAGATCCCACAAAAAACCACATATATACCTCCTTCCGCCTCCACCTATCAACATAACAGAAAGCGGTCGAGCTAACGTACACCTGTGAACCTCGATATCGTTACTACTACTACTTGTATTCATTGTAAACGTATATTACTGCTACTCATTACCGGATCCTAGGGATCCCAACAGTTTGTCGTTGTAACTTAACGTATCATCAATTTATATATGTATATATGTCTATATATGTCTATATCATCATATGTCAGTATGCATATTTTACTCCAAGTGCCCTGCCAGTAAGTTTTTATTATGTTTTCTTTTATTGTGCTTCCTTTATTGTTTTTATTTAATTTTATTTAATTTCATTTATTTGTTTTAAAAGCACCTGTAATTGACCTGAAGAAGCGGCTTGGACCGCGAAACGCGTTGTCTATTGTGCTAAATAAACCCTCTTAACCATTTATCAAGTGGAGTCTCCTTGTACAAAGGGAACACTCAACACACTATACGGGCGCCTCCTACCCCCTTCGAAAAACAATCCTGTATTACCCCACGCGTGGGGTCCTTCACGACCGACGAGAAGTGAAGCCTTTTTCTAAGGAGCAGCGACCGATCACTATAAAGACCGAGTGGGGACGGGACTTCCCCACAAGCCTGTACAAGTGGTTGCCTCTAAGCAACCTACACTTGTGAGTATATTTACTCTTAATTTTTATTCCCTTATCTGAAGGTAATACACCATAAGGGCTCCTGGTACCCCTGCGGTTTTTTTCTTTTCTTTTCTCCATAATTGACCATTTAATTTTTTGGCCAGCACTATGACGCTGTGCTGCTACTACTACCACCAGTATGTTGCCATGGTCCTTCTGTGTTGCTGAATTGACCGCCCGCATAGTCCTCCTCCTCCTGACTCACTCGCTTCCACCAATGTACTCTGTCTGCGTTCACACTGCCCGGGTCACCGGGTGCATTTAATTTTTTGGCCAGCACTATAACGCTGTGCTGCTACTACTACTACCAGTATGTTGCCGTGGTCCTTCTGTGCTGCTGAACTGACCGCCCGCATAGTCCTTCTCCTGACTCAGTCGCTACCACCATTGCACTCTGCGTTCACACTGCCCGTGTCCACTGACAACTCTGCTGCGATGTCATTGCTAATTGCTGCAAAAAAAAAAAAAAATTACAAAAACCTCTCTGGAGCCTTTTTGGCGTCAGCCACTCATCCTCCTCCAGCGGTACCTTCGCCGCCAAGTGCCATTGGAACTCGCCTTCACCTCTTTGATTGCTTAACGCGTATATCCCTTTTTAAAACCACGTATTACCAATTAATAGCCCCATTTACAGTGGTGATTTGTCTTTAAAAGCCATTATGTTGCCCCTTATCACCTCGATAATCCATGCAATTTGGGGGATTGTAGCATGTATGGGGGCTTTGTTATTAATGTTAAAAGAAAATCCGCCTCCGGGCGGGAATCCACACGTGATTATGCCATTCACGGAAGAAAATCCGCGTGGTTGCGTGGACACGGACGAAAATCCGCATGCGGCGGGGCCGAATGCGGATTTTTTTTTGCAACCACGCGGATTGCCGAATTCGTGGATGAGGCACATCCGAGCATCCCTGATATAAAGTACAGTATTCAATTAGCCACTTCCAGAAGCTATAGGTCCATTATTATCCGAGGACGAACACAACTTACCAGCCGGCACCCCAAACACCTGAACTTCACACAGCTGGAGGAATTGGTGCTGCCCAAAGATGACGATGTTCACATATTGTCCAACCATATCGTTACACTGGAAGGTCAGAGCGCTACTGTTCTGTATGGAGGAGATCACTGCACAGCTGTAACAACATAGCAAAGGGAAGACAATAAAAGGATGTGTAGTAAGTGCAGATAGGGTTGCCAATGTGACCTCCTTAGGGGCTGCCTCTGGCTACCTAATATTAGAGTGCCCCACAGGCTACATAATACTGCGGGGCACATCTGGCTACCTAATACTAGCATGCCCCACAGGCTACATAATACTGCGGGGCACATCTGGCTACCTAATACTAGAGTGTCCCACAGGCTACGTAATACTGCGGGGCACATCTGGCTACCTAATACTAGAGTGCCCCACAGGCTACATAATACTGCGGGGCACATCTGGCTACCTAATACTAGCATGCACCACAGGCTACATAATACTGCGGGGCACATCTGGCTACCTAATACTAGCATGCACCACAGGCTACATAATACTGCGGGGCACATCTGGCTACCTAAAACTAGAGTGCCCCACAGGCTGCGTAATACTGCGGGGCACATCTGGCTACCTAAAACTGGAGACCACACCTGGATACCTAATACTGGGGGCACATCTGGCTACATAATACTTGGGTGCACTTTGGGCTACCTAATATTGGGTTGTATCTTAGGCCACAAGATACTGGGGTCATCTTTGGCTACCCAATACTTGAGGCATGTCTGGCTACCTAGTACTAGGTGCATATGTGGCAACCAAATGCTGGAGACCACATCTGATTAGATAATACTCAGGTGCGCCTCGCCCTACCTAATACTGGGTTGCACTTCAGGCTATGTGATACTAGGGGGCACCTTTGTGTCCAACTACTGTGGGCACATCTGGCTCCCTAATATTGAGGGGCACATCTGGCTATATAATACTTGTCATCACCTCTGGCTATCTAATGTTATTTGGGGGCTCATCTTCATCAGTAATTCTGGGACACACATCAGGCTACCTAACACTGGGATGGGTTGTTGGGGTCCCTTGATAGTTCATTAATAGATCATGAAGAAAATTCCGTACACAGGCCAGGTTAAGGAACTTGCACTTTTATTGTCCCATCACACAACAATACAGCAGCTGGCCGTTATCCCCTTTAAATCTTCCGCATCACGAGATCACTTGCTGGCGCATGATCGAGGAACAAGGGAGCCACTCTGTGGTCGCCATCCTGTGTTAGGCAGTCGCAGAGTGATTAAGAATAAGCTAAAAACCTACCTCTTTTCCCGAGCCTCTGAGACTACAGAATGCAGGTAGAAAAGCAACATAAAACTACTTTTATTACTAATATCAATAATACATTTTACCTGGGGCCTTAAGTAAGTGACGCACCACAGTTTGTAGATACACACCTGCTTTATCCTTATGTAAAATAAAAGTTACACAAATAGTAAACATTACCTTGGATTATTATTTCCATTGTTTTCTGTAGAGTTCCCGATAAGGATACTGGCACCGGCCAGCCGATCCCAGCAGCAGTCTCCTCTGTTGGTGATTATGACTTTGGAGATTTTATAGGGCTGCAGTAAGTCCACCCTCCACCAGGGGGAGACATCATTGTTGGTGCAGGCGCAAGAACCAGAAAGGAAGTTGGAGTCCAAGTTGCCATCAATAGCTTTATTGGCAGCACTGTCAGCATTGTAGGTAGAGGACTGTGCTGCTTGACCTTTCAGGGCAACATTTCCATCTGTGTTAATGAAATATAAACAGATGAGAACTTGTTGAAACATTTTAGGAACCATAAACCCCAAACTTTATTTGTGTAAACATGTAACAGGACAAACCACAGGTGTACCTATGAATCATGAGGACTCCCGGCAAAACTTTGATGGGCCCTCAATGTTTCCACCCCTTCCCTTGCTAACCCCTGGTAACCCTCACAACCTGGGGCCCATCTTGAAAGGGTCATAAAAAGTATGAACATGGTGATCTTCACACCCATAACAAGCGTAGCTACAAATACACTTTGTCTGAAAGATGGACTCCTTTCTCAGATGGAGTAAAGTAAGAGTTGGGGTCCCCTAGATGCTCTGAGCCCCCCTGCGGCTGCAGGAGATCTTCCCCTGTAGTTATGCCCCTGGAGAAAACTATTCCTCCTTTATTGCACAAATCCTAGTGTTGTTCAGCTCCCTAAACAATACATGAAAGATGTGACAATATGAAATAGACACTTGGAAGAATTAATGCTATTTCTTCCTTAGAATTAATGAAGCGTACATATTTGTACTGTACCCAACTAGAATAATTGTGCTTCACTGAAGCTCTCTTGTGTTGGGTTTATTTTGCTTCATCGTTTGATAATTTATTAATTCTTGATTGTATATAAAAACAAAGGAAAAAGACAGAAGAGACAAAGGGCTTGATTCTTTATGCGGTGCTAACCTACTTAGCATGTCTAAAGTCTTTAGGCGCGCTAACCAGGGTGCTAAATAGGTTAGTACCGGTTTTGTCAATCAGATCACGCGCTAACTACCGCGCGCAAAGTTTTGTGCGCGCAAGTCCTATGCACGCGCTAAGTCTATAGGCTTTAATGGGCACTTCGCGCGGATCGCCCTGCGCTCGTAAACTTTTATGCGCTGTAAAGAATAGCGGAGATGCCGCCGCATGGGCAAGTGGCATGGCGGCCATCTCCACGTTCCAGCTGGCGGCTTCTGCCGTGCAGCTACACGCTACTTGTTCGCCTGGTCCTTCTAGTGCACACAGATTAAGAGCTACGCGCGCGCGTGCCAGACGACAGGACCTTTATGCAAGTAAAAGGGGAGTCAGCTGATCAAGCCGGTCAGCTGACTCCAGCTATGCTCCGGATTGACTGAGTGACTGGGGCGGCGCTGTGGAGTGCTCTGGGTATTTATAGGGCTTGCCTGTCTGTTGCGAGTTGTCTGCTGTTGTGAATGCTTACGTGTGAGCACTCAGACCCTAGTCAGATCTTACAGTGTGTTAGAACCAGCCAGAGCTGGGAATTCACACTTAGTCAGATTCCATTGATAGCTTTAAGTACTATTGTATTATAGATTTGTGTACCATTCTTTAGTCTAGTTCCCAGGTGTTGAAACCAAGGACTTCACACCTAGACTAGGATATTGCTATATTTCTACTGTTTAACTGTTATGATCTCTCGCCTTCCTGACTACTCTCTTGCTTACTGATTCGGTACTTCTGCCTATCTGATAACTGTTGCCGACACTGCCTGTACCTTGATACAGAATCAGTCTTCCGCCTCTGTACTATATCTGTCCGTTCGTTGCTGACCTTGCTTGTTTGGCCTTTCTGCCCTCACTGGTGGGTCTTGCAACTAGTGAGGAAATTCTTAACCTAACCCTTAGGTGATCAGCCTTGCTGTACTGTCTGTTGATCACCTGCTCCTCAGGAGATCATCTTGCAGCACAGTCAGTGGTCCCTGCTCCTCAGGTGTCCACTGGCTGCAGTGCAGTCTGAATCCCCTGCCCCTCAGGGGATCCTTGGCTGCAGTATTGTCTGTATCTCCCGCTCCTCGGGAGATAACTTCTCCAATTACTGTTGCACCAAACACAATACCACATTAGGTGTCCTGTGTCTAGCTATACTAGTATTATTGGTGATTCTGCAGATCACCACATAATCTGGTATAGCATCTGTATTATTGGTGATACTGCAGATCACCAATAATCAGAAAAATCTGTGTTGCTGACACCAATCGTTACAGAACAGCAGACCAAACATTATGGACGCACTGCGTAGTCATGTTGAAGTCCTGACCACCGCGGTAAACGGTCTTTCCGGGGTGAATATTAATCAACAAACCCAGATTACACAACTGTCTGGGGCTGTTCAGGAACTTCAATTGACTATAAATACAGTGCGATCCCCTCCAGTCACGGACCTTTGCATGTCCGTACCTGAAAAGTTTTCTGGCCATAGATCTGACTTTCAGAATTTCAGGAATCGTGTGTTGACTTATTTTGAGTTGAGGCCTACCTTGTCAGGAACTGAGTCTCAAAGGGTAACATTCATAAAGACCCTGTTGTCAGGTGATTCTCAAACCTGGGCATATAGCCTTCAACACACACAAGCAGTAGAACACAGCAGTACATGCATCCAGCTATATTGAAGTGGTCAGTAGGTGCTCGTCAGCCAATCAGGATGCACTGTCATACACCCTTTACCTGCCATACCACATCTATCAGCCATTAGCATTCAGGTGGGAGGCTTCAGTTGGACGCCATCGCAAGATTGCGTCGCTAGCAGGACCGCCCTGTGCAGGCATCCCTCCCACAGGGGTCCCTCCCTAACCGCACACCTGTCCACCATGTCCTAGAGCTGAAAGAAAACGTTTAAAAACACACGATTGGTTCGCACGATGGCCAGGGGCCCCGGGCCTCTCTCACTGGCCGGGGCCCCAAGGCCAATATGCGATACCTGAAGGGGAGTGCAGGTGGGCCTGGACCTCTCACACCCAGGCTCTGGTCCTCTCACATCCAGAAAACCCACCAACACTGCCTCCATACTGAATGCTAAATTCAACACACACAAGCAATAGAACACAGCAGTCCATGCATCCAGCTACATTTAAGTTGTCAGCAGGTGCTCGTTAAGTGGTCAGCAGGTGCTCGTTAGCATTCAGGTGGGAGGCTTCAGCTGGATGCATGTACTGCTGTGTTCTATTGCTTGTGTGTGTTGAATTTAGCATTCAGTATAAAGGCAGTGTTGGTGGGTTTTCTGGATGTGAGAGGTCCAGAGCCTGGGTGTGAGAGGTCCAGGCCCACCTGCATTCCCCTCCAGGTATCGCATATTGGCCTTGGGGCCCCGGCCAGTGAGAGAGGCCCGGGGCCCCTGGCCATCGTGCGAACCAATCATGTGTTTTTAAATGTTTTCTTTCAGCTCTAGGACATGGCGGACAGGTGTGCGGTTAGGGAGGGACCCCTGTGGGAGGGATGCCTGCACGGGGCGGTCCTGCTAGCGACGCAATCTTGCGATGGCGTCCAACTGAAGCCTCCCGCCTGAATGCTAATGGCTGCTAGATGTGGTATGGCAGGTAAAGGGTGTATGACAGTGCATCCTGATTGGCTGACGAGCACCTGCTGACCACTTAAATGTAGCTGCATGCATGTACTGCTGTGTTCTATTGCTTGTGTGTGTTGAATTTAGCATTCAGTATGGAGGCAGTGTTGGTGGGTTTTCTGGATGTGAGAGGTCCAGAGCCTGGGTGTGAGAGGTCCAGGCCCACCTGCACTCCCCTCCAGGTATCGCATATTGGCCTTGGGGCCCCGGCCAGTGAGAGAGGCCCGGGGCCCCTGGCCATCGTGCGAACCAATCGTTGGTTTTTAAACATTTTCTTTCAGCTCTAGGACATGGCGGACAGGTGAGCGGTTAGGGAGGTACCCCTGTGGGAGGGATGCCTGCATGGGGCGGTCCTGCTAGCGACGCAATCTTGCGATGGCGTCCAACTGAAGCCTCCCACCTGAATGCTAATGGCTGCTAGATGTGGTATGGCAGGTAAAGGGTGTATGACAGTGCATCCTGATTGGCTGACGAGCACCTGCTGACCACTTAAATGTAGCTGCATGCATGTACTGCTGTGTTCTATTGCTTGTGTGTGTTGAATTTAGCATTCAGTATGGAGGCAGTGTTGGTGGGTTTTCTGGATGTGAGAGGTCCAGAGCCTGGGTGTGAGAGGTCCAGGCCCACCTGCACTCCCCTCCAGGTATCGCATATTGGCCTTGGGGCCCCAGCCAGTGAGAGAGGCCCGGGGCCTCTGGCCATCGTGCGAACCAATCGTGTGTTTTTAAACGTTTTCTTTCAGCTCTAGGACATGGCGGACAGGTGTGCGGTTAGGGAGGGACCCCTGTGGGAGGGATGCCTGCACGGGGCGGTCCTGCTAGCGACGCAATCTTGCGATGGCGTCCAACTGAAGCCTCCCACCTGAATGCTAATGGCTGCTAGATGTGGTATGGCAGGTAAAGGGTGTATGACAGTGCATCCTGATTGGCTGACGAGCACCTGCTGACCACTTAAATGTAGCTGGATGCATGTACTGCTGTGTTCTATTGCTTGTGTGTGTTGAATTTAGCATTCAGTATGGAGGCAGTGTTGGTGGGTTTTCTGGATGTGAGAGGTCCAGAGCCTGGGTGTGAGAGGTCCAGGCCCACCTGCACTCCCCTCCAGGTATCGCATATTGGCCTTGGGGCCCCGGCCAGTGAGAGAGGCCCGGGGCCCCTGGCCATCGTGCGAACCAATCGTTTGTTTTTAAACGTTTTCTTTCAGCTCTAGGACATGGCGGACAGGTGAGCGGTTAGGGAGGTACCCCTGTGGGAGGGATGCCTGCATCGGGTGGTCCTGCTAGCGACGCAATCTTGCGATGGCGTCCAACTGAAGCCTCCCACCTGAATGCTAATGGCTGCTAGATGTGGTATGGCAGGTAAAGGGTGTATGACAGTGCATCCTGATTGGCTGACGAGCACCTGCTGACCACTTAAATGTAGCTGCATGCATGTACTGCTGTGTTCTATTGCTTGTGTGTGTTGAATTTAGCATTCAGTATGGAGGCAGTGTTGGTGGGTTTTCTGGATGTGAGAGGTCCAGAGCCTGGGTGTGAGAGGTCCAGGCCCACCTGCACTCCCCTCCAGGTATCGCATATTGGCCTTGGGGCCCCGGCCAGTGAGAGAGGCCCGGGGCCTCTGGCCATCGTGCGAACCAATCGTGTGTTTTTAAACGTTTTCTTTCAGCTCTAGGACATGGCGGACAGGTGTGCGGTTAGGGAGGGACCCCTGTGGGAGGGATGCCTGCACGGGGCGGTCCTGCTAGCGACGCAATCTTGCGATGGCGTCCAACTGAAGCCTCCCACCTGAATGCTAATGGCTGCTAGATGTGGTATGGCAGGTAAAGGGTGTATGACAGTGCATCCTGATTGGCTGACGAGCACCTGCTGACCACTTAAATGTAGCTGGATGCATGTACTGCTGTGTTCTATTGCTTTTGTGTGTTGAATTTAGCAGTGTTGGTGGGTTTTCTGGATGTGAGAGGTCCAGAGCCTGGGTGTGAGAGGTTCAGGCCCACCTGCACTCCCCTCCAGGTATCGCATATTGGCCTTGGGGCCCCGGTCATATAGCCTTCATGCAGACCATGAGGCGTTATCCTCAGTTCAGGAATTTTTTAAGGCCATGGCCATTATATACAGTATGATGATTCGGATATTGCTTCCACTGCTGAAAGGAAACTAAAGATGCTCAGGCAGGGTCGTAAATCGGTTGAGGTTTACGCCGCTGAGTTCAGGAAGTGGGCCGTGTCAGCTAGATGGGGAACATATGCATTATTAGACTGTTTCCTGGCAGGATTGTCTGATGCAGTCTATGATCTGATGTTAGGACATCCTGAGCCCAAATCTGTAGACGAAGCAATTTCTTTGGCCGTGCAGATAGATCGCCGCTTGCGCTACCAGAAACAGATTCGTGGTAGGAATGCTATTAGATCTGTCTCATACGACTCCTCTCCACCCTCGTCACTTCCAGACGAGCCGATGCAGATCGGATACTCTAAGTTGATGCAAGTGGAAAAGGATCGTCGAAGGTCAGAAAGACTCTGTCTATATTGTGCTGAGGAGGATCACGTTGTCCAGAAGTGTCCTAAAAAGTCGGGAGAATGCTGCCGCCTAGGGGTAGTCAGAGGTCATACCATAGGCGAGCAGTCTTTATCTTTAACCTGCCTGGCGTTCTATTAAGATCGCCAGGCAGGCTGCGGGAGGGTTTTTTTTTAATAAAAAAAAAACTATTTCATGCAGCCAACTGAAAGTTGGCTGCATGAAAGCCCACTAGAGGGCGCTCCGGAGGCGATCTTCCGATCGCCTCCGGCGCCCAGAATAAACAAGGAAGGCCGCAATGAGCGGCCTTCCTTGTTTTGCTTATATCGTCGCCATAGCGACGAGCGGAGTGACGTCATCGACGTCAGCCGACGTCGTGACGTCAGCCGCCTCCGATCCAGCCCTTAGCGCTGGCCGGAACTTTTTGTTCCGGCTGCGCAGGGCTCAGGCGGCTAGGGGGGCCCTCTTTCGCCGCTGCTCGCGGCGAATCGCCGCAGAGCGGCGGCGATCAGGCAGCACACGCGGCTGGCAAAGTGCCGGCTGCGTGTGCTGCTTTTTATTTCAGCCAAATCGGCCCAGCAGGGCCTGAGCGGCAGCCTCCGGCGGTACTGGACGAGCTGTGCTCGTCCAGACCGCCCAGCAGGTTAAACAATAATCGTCTGTTCCTTCCTTGTTCCATTACATGGGAGGGTCAGAACAGATCCACAGAAGCCTTTGTGGACTCTTGCTCTGCAGCCAATTTTATAGATTATAATTTTGTAAAAAAATTGGGGATTCCCTTACTTCCTTTAGACCGGCAGATTCTGGTCACGGCGGTGGATGACTCGCCATTACAGTGTAGACAGACTCTTTTCCAAACCCACTTATTATTGTGTAATATAGGGGTGTTACATAAAGAGAAGTTACAGTTCCTTGTTCTGCCAATGGCAACCTCTACCATTATTCTTGGTATGCCCTGGTTGCAGCTCCACTCTTCTCGGATTGACTGGGCTTCAGGTCAGCTACAGAGCTGGTCAACCCATTGTCATCAGCATTGTTTGGAGAGAGTTGCCGTTTGCGCTATCAAAATACAGGTCAAAGGGGTGTCAATGCAGTGTACAGAATTCGCTGACGTGTCCTGTCCGGAGTCTGCAGATAAGCTCTCGCCTCTCCAGAGTTTTGATTGTCCCGTGGAGTTGGGATCTGGTTGTATGCCTCCTAGAGGTCCTCTTCATAGTCTGTCGGGACCTGGGAGACTGGTAATGCGGGAATCCATTAACCTTCCTGGCGGTAACCCTAAGGGGTGGATCTGGTCTCCCTTAGACATAACGACGTCCATGACGTCGGTGACGTCATCCCGCCCCGTCGCCATGGCGACGGGGGAAGCCCTCCAGGAAATGCCATTCTTTGAATGGGATTTCCTGATTGCCTATCGCCGGAGGCGATCGGCCGGGCTGGGGGGATGCCGCTGAGCAGCGGCTATCATGTAGTGAGCCCTAGGCTCGCTACATGATTTAAAAAATTAAAAAATAAAAAAAACGGCTGCGCTGCCCCCTGGCGGTTTTTAATAGACCGCCAGGATGGTTAAGAAAGACTTGGGCAAGGGCTCCATCTGTCCTTCTCGGTCACCTGTAACGTATACATCAGGTAGTAAGAACGTCAAAACAGACGCTCTATCTAGGTGTTTTGAGTCAGGGAGAGTTCAGCCTTCAACCCCTGAGACCATCCTACCTCAAAAGGTGGTGTTGGCAGCTACCGAAACCTGGGAGGACTGGACGGCTACTCTGTAACCTTATCAACAGGATATTCCAAAGGGGAAGCCTGAGGGGGTTGTGTTTGTGCCACTTCCTTTTCGCCTACAGCTTTTTCAATGATTCCATTCTCATAAGAATGCTGGGCACCCCGGGGCAGCTCGGACTCTGGAGTTAATGGCCAGATGTGTATGGTGGCCTACTATGGCAATTGATTGTAAAGAGTTTGTGAGAGAGTGCTCAGTTTGTGCTAAGAGAAATTTGGGGAGAGCCTTCCAGACTCAGAAGAAACAGGCGGATAGGAGACGGTCGGTGGAGTGGAGGTTTTCCCCAGGGGACATGGTGTGGGTATCTACTCTGCGATTAGCGTTAAAACAACCATCACCTAATTTAGGACCCAAATTTGTAGGCCCATATCCTGTGTCCAGAAAGATTAATGAGGTCACTTATGCGATTGATCTCCCACCCAGCGTGAGAGTTGTGAGATCATTCCATGTTTCCCTGTTGAAGCCTGCGGGGCATGTGGATTCCTCTCCCCCCCGTGGTGGTTGATGACCAACCTGGGTACGAGATTGAGAAGATGTTGGCAGAGCCGGGACAAGGTCCTCCAGCACCCAAGGCTGAGACACCAAAGTGCGCCCCTCCATCCCTGCCACCCTAGCCATCACACACTGATTGCTATTAGACTAAGAGGCCCCCATGGGCCCACAACCTCCCCAACACCTTAATATCTAGTTATCTGGCTTGCAGTCACTGCCATGTATCCCCTTTTCTTATTTCTTTCTGCTTCAAACACAATTAGGAAAGACAGCTGAATGAATTCTGCGCCCCCTCCTTCACTGCGCCCTGAGGCTGGAGCCTCTCCAGCCTATGCCTCGGCCCGGCCTTGGATGTTGGATTCTCGATTACTGTGAAATTCAGTGCAGTATCTGGTCCATTGGAAGGGTTATGGTCTGGGGGAAATAACTTGGGTGCCGGATTGTCGCATGCATGCTGAAGAGTTAAAGGAAGAGTTTCATGACTTACACCCTGAGAAGCTGGGTAGGATTCAGGAAGTGTCCGGGGTCCACTCCTCACGGGTACTGTAAAGAATAGCGGAGATGCCGCCGCATGGGCAAGCGGCATGGCGGCCATCTCCGCGTTCCAGCCGGCGGCTTCTGCCGTGCAGCTACACGCTACTGGTTCGCCTGGTCCTTCTAGTGCACACAGATTAAGAGCTATGCACGCGCGCGTGCCAGACGACAGGACCTTTATGCAAGTAAAAGGGGAGTCAGCTGATCAAGCCGGTCAGCTGACTCCAGCTATGCTCCGGATTGGCTTAGTGACTGGGGTGGCGCGGTGGAGTGCTCTGGGTATTTATAGGTCTTGCCTGTCAGTTGCGAGTTGTCTGTTGTTGCGATTGCTTACATGTGAGCACTCAGACTCTAGTCAGATCTTACAGTGTGTTAGAACCAGCCGGAGCTGGGAATTCACACTTAGTCAGATTCCGTTGATAGCTTTAAGTACTATTGTATTATAGATTTGTGTACCATTCTTTAGTCTAGTTCCCAGGTGTTGAAACCAAGGACTTCACACCTAGACTAGGATATTGCTATATTGTTACTGTTCATCTGTTAGTCTAGTTCCCAGGTGTTGAAACCAAGGACTTCACACCTAGACTAGGATATTGCTATATTGCTACTGTTCATCTGTTAGTCTAGTTCCCAGGTGTTGAAACCAAGGACTTCACACCTAGACTAGGATATTGCTATATTTCTACTGTTTATCTGTTATGATCTCTCGCCTTCCTGACTACTCTCTTGCTTACTGATTCAGGACTTCTGCCTATCTGATAACTGTTGCCGACACTGCCTGTACCTTGATACCGAATCAATCTTCCGCCTCTGTACTATATCTGTCCGTTCGTTGCTGACCTTGCTTGTTTGGCCTTTCTGCCCTCACTGGTGGGTCTTGCCACTAGTGAGGGAATTCTTAAGGGCTGACACCTAACCCTTTGGTGATCAGCCTTGCTGTACTGTCTGTTGATCTGCTCCTCAGGAGATCATCTTGCAGCACAGTCAGTGGTCCCTGCTCCCCAGGGGTCCACTGGCTGCAGTACAGTCTTAATCACTCATTCCACCTGTGACCACCATTGCAGCACAGTCAGTGGTCCCTGCTCCTCAGGTGTCCACTGGCTGCAGTACAATCTGAATTCCCTGCTCCTCAGGGAATTCTTGGCTGCAGTACAGTCTGCATTCCCTGCTCCTCAGGGGATCCTAGGCTATAGCTTAATCTTGATCCCCTGCTCTTCAGGTGATCATACTCTCAAACACCGTCAGTGGTCCCTGCTTCTCAGGTGTCCACTGGCTGCAGTGCAGTCTGAATCCCCTGCCCCTCAGGGGATCCTTGCCTGCAGTGTTGTCTGTATCTCCCGCTCCTCAGGAGATAACTTCTCCAATTACTGTTGCACCAAACACAATACCACATTAGGTGCCCTGTGTCTAGCTATACTAGTATTATTGGTGATTCTGCAGATCACCACGTAATCAGGTATAGCATCTGTATTATTGGTGATACTGCAGATCACCAATAATCAGAAAAATCTGTGTTGCTGACACCAATCGTTACACGCGCATAAAGTTTTGCGTGCGTAAAGTTTTGCGCGCGAAAAGCTCGTTTAGACGTGCTAAGGGGGTTTTCACAGGCGTGCTAACAGTTAGCACCTGTGATAGAACGCGGAAAAATCGGCCGCGTGTACTGACAGCGGGGCGGCTGATTCCGCCTCCAGCGCGGCGGTTTGCACGCAGCAGCGTGCGTCTGGTGTGGCTGGGTCTGTTAGTTCACACAGATTGAGGAATATGCGCGCGCGCGCTGAGAGGCTGAACCTTTATGACAACCAAGGAGGGATCAGCTGACCAGGTTGGTCAGCTGACCTCAGAGCAAGTGACTATTGGTTGATCATTGATGGGTGGTGCCAGAGAGCGCCGCTCTATATATAGTTACTGCTGGTCAGTCTCAGGTTGTCTGCCATTGCGAACACTTACGTGGAAGCACTCAGACCTTAGTTAGATCTTACAGTGTGTTAGAACCAGGAGGACCTGGGAATTCACACTGAGCCAGATTACTTTTGTGTATCATTGTGTTATACTTCAGACTAGTTCCAGGGTGTTGAGACCACGGACCTCACACCCAAGATTAGGGACTCTGTATTATCTTTGTGTTATACTTCAGACTAGTTCCAGGGTGTTGAGACCACGACCTCACACCCAAGACTAGGGATACTGTGTTCCATCATATTATACTCCAGACTAGTTCCAGGGTGTGGAGACCACAGACCTCACACCCAAGACTAGGCATTTGTGAAGAAGCACGGAAGAGCCGCCGCCATGAGTCAGCGGGAGGCGGCTCTTTCCGCGCACAGTATAGCTGGACACGGAGAGGCAGCCGCCTCCTCTCAGTGTGAGGCAGCTGTCTCCGTGCAGGGCATGGCGGAGCGCGGAGAAACCGCCGCGTTGGACGCGGCGGTTAGCGCGCATGGCCCCAGTGCGGAGACACCGCAGAGCGGTGCTGGTGTGGCTGAGACACGTAGTCCCTCTAGGTTTAGAGTAACGCGCGCGCGCGCACTCAGGCAGGGATTATATGACAGCCAGAAGTGAGTCATCTGACCAGACTGGTCAGCTGACTCTGGCTCCACTCCTCATTGGTCCAGCACTTAGGGAGGTGCTGGAGAGATCTCTGTGTATATATACTACTAGCTGCTCAGTTGCTGGTTGTCTGGCATTGCGATCACATACGTGGGAGCACTCAGACCTTTAGTCAGATCCTTAAGTGTGCCGGGACCAGCTGGAGCTGTAATCCTACACTTAGCTAGATTCCCTTGATAGCTTAAAGTACTAGTTTGATTGTGATTATCTGTTATGACCCTTTGCCTGCCTGACTATCCTCCTGAACTCTGATCTTGTACCTTGCCATTCTGATACTCTGTTGCCGAACCCCGGCTTGTCCTTAAACTCTGCTTCTGCCTCCTGATCTTGTACCTCGATATTTCTGATACCCTGTTGCCGATCCCTGCCTGTACCTAGACTCCGCCTCTGCCTTCTGAATCTGTACTTTATCTGTCCGTGTGTTTACGACCTGGCTTGTTTGACCTCAAGAACCGACCTCACTATTGGAGGCGGTTCCCCGTCCTGTTAGTGACACTTCCTCCTGAGAGTCACTTTCAGAGAATCCTTCCTACTCTCGACCTGACTCCCCCCGCCTTGGAGAGTTCAGGTCTTCGGAAGGAATCTGTGCACTGCACTGAGGCCTAGTCCTCTAAGTGTTACTGTTACACCAAACACTACACTCTACTCAGGTGAACAGAGGTTAGCTGGTATATCGGATTATCGGTGATACTGCAGATCACTTATAATCTGGTATATATCTGTATTCCCAGTGATACTGCAGATCACCAGTAATCAGATCCTCTCTGTGCTTCACCGATCGTTACAGAACGCCAGACCAAAAAACAAAATGGACCCACGCACTGGTCCTCTGGGGGAACTTTCCACTTCGGTGGACAATGTCAATCGAGTGCTGGGTGAACATAAAGCATTGATTGAGGCCCTGTCAGGGTCGGTACGAACCCTCCAGACATCAGTGGATGAGGTGCGGTCCCCTCCTAGCGTGGACATACATATGCCCGTACCCGAGAGGTTCTCAGGCCACAGATCTGACTTCCGCAATTTTAGGAGTAGATTGTTATCGTATTTTGAATTGAGACCCCAATCCTCTGGTACTGAGGTCCAGAGAGTCACGTTTATCAAAACTTTATTGGCCGGTGACTCTCAGACCTTGGCATATAACCTGCCCCCTAGAGACACAGCTCTGACCTCAGTAGAGGAATTCTTTAAAGCCATGGCAGTAATTTACGATGACCCAGACCTTGCTGCGACCTCTGAGCAGAAGCTCAAGCTTTTACGGCAAGGCAAGGGTCCAGTCGAAGATTACGCGGCCGAATTTCGTAGGTGGTCAGTTACGGCCAGGTTTGACACCTATGCCCTGTTAGATTACTTCCTGTCTGGGTTGTCGGATGAGGTCTCCGACCTAATGTTAAGTCAACCCGAGCCAAAGACAGTCGATGAGGCCATCTCATCGGCCATTCGAATCGACCGTAGGCTACGCCATCAGAGACAGACTAGGGGCAGTCATCGTGCCAGGTTGACTTCTTACGCAGCGCCTCCCGCTGAACCCCTAATAACTCTATCTCCTTCTGTCTCATCTTCTCCGGTCTTGCCTCCACCTGAGCCGATGCAGATCGGTCGTTCTAAACTGACACAGGTGGAGAGAAGACGGAGAATGTCGGAACAGTTATGTTTGTACTGTGGTGGAGGGGGGCATAGGGTATGAGACTGTCCCATTAAGCCGAATAAGAATAAGCCGGGAAACGCTACCGCCTAGGAGTTGTAAGGGGTGACACCCTAGGCGCCCAACTCACACCCCTAAAAGAAAAACGTTTGTTCCTTCCTTGTACGATTACGTGGGGGGACAAATCTGAAGCCACGGAGGCCTTTGTTGATTCAGGCTCCATGGCTAATTTTTCAGAGTTTGCAGAGAAGTTGGGCATTCCACTCACCCCAGTAAAACCACCTATCCAGGTTACTGCCGTGGACGACTCCCCGCTACAAAGGGACCGTCCGCTGTCTCAGACACCAGAGGTGGGAGTCATTGTTGGGGTTCTGCATAAAGAAGGTTTAAGTTTCTTTGTTTTACACATGACTACCTCCACAATTGTCCTAGGTATGCCTTGGCTGCAGCTCCATTCGCCACTGATTAATTGGGCTGCAGGACAATTAACCAGTTGGTCAGACTTCTGTTCCCAACAGTGTCTAGGGAAAGTGACATTAGGTCAGACCAAGATTCATGTGGAGGGTGTTCCCGAGCAATATTCTGAATTCTCGGATGTATTCTGTCCCAAGGCTGCTGATAAGTTACCTCCTCATCACCCTTTCGATTGCCCCATCGATCTCCGTGCCGGTTGTATGCCCCCGAGGGGTCACCTGTATTTGTCTGGTCCAGAAAAAGTGGCTATGCAGGAGTACATCCGTGACAATCTCGCCAAAGGGTTCATTCGCCCCTCCCGGTCGCGTGCGGGGGCCCGTTTCTTTTTTGTTAAGAAAAGAGACGGAGGTCTCCGACCTTGCATTGATTACCGTGGCCTGAATAAAATCACGGTGAAGAATCGTTATCCGTTACCATTGATAGACGATTTATTCACGCAGGTCACAGACGCTAAGATCTTCTCAAAATTAGATCTAAGGGGTGCATACAACCTGATCCGCATTAGAAAGGGCGATGAATGGAAGACGGCCTTCAACACACCCGACGGGCATTACGAGTACTTAGTGATGCCCTTCGGGTTGTGTAATGCACCAGCCGTCTTCCAGGAGTTAATCAACGAGGTATTCAGGGAGGTGTTGGGTAGATTTGTACTAGTATACCTTGACGATATACTAATCTACTCCAACAACCTCTCCGAGCACAGGGTCCACGTTAAATTTGTACTGGAAAAATTAAGACGAAATATGCTTTATGCCAAGGTGGAGAAGTGTATTTTTAAGGTGACCACTGTCACGTTCCTAGGGTATGTGATTTCCACCTCGGGCCTGTCAATGGATCCTGCCAAGGTCACAGCTGTCTTAGAATGGCCACAGCCAGTGGGGTTGAAAGCCCTGCAGAGATTTTTGGGTTCTGCGAACTACTATAGGAGGTTCATAAAGGGGTACTCCACGATAATTGCCCCCCTTACCAGTCTCACAAAAAAGGGGACAGATACCAACCACTGGTCCCCTGAGGCTGTGGCAGCCTTTTCGCACCTGAAAAAATTGTTTTGCTCAGCGCCTATTTTGAGGCATGTAGACACGTCCTTTCCCTTTATTGTGGAGGTCGATGCCTCGGAGGTTGGGGTGGGGGCGGTGCTGTCTCAACGGTCAGGGTTGCAGGGCAGATTACATCCATGCGCCTATTTTTCCTGTAGGTTTTCACCGGCAGAAAGAAACTACGATATAGGCAACCGGGAACTTCTGGCCATTAAATTGGCATTTGAAGAATGGCGCCATTGGTTAGAAGGGGCAGAACATACGATCACAGTTTACACTGATCATAAGAATTTGGAATACATCGAGGGGGCTAAGAGACTAAGCCCCCGTCAGGCCCGTTGGTCTTTATTTTTTACGAGGTTCAGATTTATAATCACGTACACTCCAGGCAGCAAAAACATCAAGGCAGATGCCCTGTCCAGATGTTTTGAACAAGAGACAGCACAGCCCCCTGCTTCTGAGTCCATCATCCCGCAGAGGTTAGTGTTAGCAGCCACAGAGACCTGGGAAGATTGGGCAAAGGTTCTGGGTCCCTTTCAGCAGGATGTCCCTGAGGGAAAACCTGAGGGGGTTTTGTTTATCCCACTGCCATTTTGCCTACAGGTTCTACAAATGTTCCACGCCCATAAGAATGCTGGTCACCCTGGAGCTTCCAGAACGCAGGATCTGATTGCCAGGTGTCCTTGGTGGCCTTCTATGGCAACAGACTGCAAGGAATATGTCAGGGAATGTGCGGTATGTGCTAAGAGTAAACCCTCCCGGCTGGCACCTGTGGAAAGGTTACAGCCTTTGCCCACCCCGAGTGAGCCATGGACCCACCTGTCCATGGATTTTGTGGGGGAATTGCCCAGGTCTGAAGGCATGTCGGTCATTTGGGTGGTAGTCGACCGCTTTAGCAAAATGGCCCATTTTGTGCCCCTGAAAGGACTCCCCTTGGCTCAGGAATTGGCCGAATTGTTCATCATTCACGTCTTCCGGCTGCATGGCATTCCGGAAAACATCGTGTCAGATAGGGGAGTCCAATTTGTGTCTGGATTTTGGAGGGCATTTTGTCACCAAATGGGCATGGAGCTGTCATTCTCATCAGGCTACCACCCACAGACCAATGGGCAAACGGAGAGGGTCAACCAGTCTTTGGAGCAATTTTTGAGGTGTTATGTTGCGGAGGCGCAGAACGATTGGGTCAAGTTTTTGCCTTTCGTGGAGTTCGCACACACTAACTTGAAAAGTTCCTCCGCGGGGTACTCTCCGTTTCAGATAGTAACCGGGAGGTTGCCTAAATTCTCCCCATTACCAGTGGCCTCCACTCCGTTTCCAGCACTGGAGGATTGGCAGAGGTCACCCAGGGACAATTGGGGAATTGTTAAAGAGAATTTGCAGAAAGCGTTTTAAAGTCAGAAGGGTCAAGCGGACAAGAAACGTTCCTTGGAATGGAAGTTTCAGCCAGGGGATTTAGTCTGGGTGTCCACACGTCACTTGACCCTGAAGCAGCCATCTGCCAAACTGGGCCCCAGGTTTGTGGGTCCATTTTCTGTAACTAAGAAAATCAACAACGTAACTTATGCCATTGATCTTCCTGCACGCATGCGGGGGTGTAAAAACTCTTCACGTATCCTTGCTGAAACCTGCAGTCCATGTGGGTTCCACTCCCCCACACAGGAGGTGTTGGTGGATGACCAACCCGAGTATGAAGTGGAGAAAATATTAGACTCGCGCATTGTACAGAACTCGGTGCAATATCTGGTACATTGGAGAGGGTACGGCATTGAGGAGAGACAATGGGTTCCGGGGAGTCGCATCTGATCTGATCTGGACAAGTCAAGGAAGGAGTTTCATGCCTTACATCCAGAAAAGCCTGGAAGGAGCTGTCCGGAGTCCACTTCTCGGGGGGGTACTGTGAAGAAGCGCGGAAGAGCCGCCGCCATGAGTCAGCGGGAGGCGGCTCTTTCCGCGCACAGTATGGCTGGACACGGAGAGCCAGCCGCCTCCTCTCAGTGTGAGGCGGCTGTCTCCGTGCAGGGCATGGCGGAGCGCGGAGAAACCGCCGCGTTGGACGCGGCGGTTAGCGCGCATAGCCCCAGTGCGGAGACACTGCAGAGCGGTGCTGGTGTGGCTGGGACACGTAGTCCCTCTAGGTTTAGAGTAACGCGCGCGCACGCACTCAGGCATGGATTATATGACAGCCAGAAGTGAGTCAGCTGACCAGGCTGGTCAGCTAACTCTGGCTCCACTCCTCATTAGTCCAGCACTTAGGGAGGTGCTGGAGAGATCTCTGTGTATATATACTACTAGCTGCTCAGTTGCTGGTTGTCTGGCGTTGCGATCACATACGTGGGAGCACTCAGACCTTTAGTCAGATCCTTAAGTGTGCCGGGACCAGCTGGAGCTGTAATCCTACACTAAAGGTCCGTACACACGCCCGACTGTAGGCAACGATGGGTCCGTCGCTGCCTCCCGCTGGGTGGGCGTGCCAACGACAGTCCGGCATGTGTACGCACTGTCGGTGGACTGATACGGCTGTTTCTGAGCGATCCGCCCGGCGGATCGCTCAGAAACAGCCGTATCAGTGCGCCGACAGTGCGTACACGCGCCGGACTGTCATTGGCACGCCCACCCAGCGGGAGGCAGCGATGGACCCATCGTTGCCTCCAGTCCGGCGTGTGTACGGACCTTTAGCTAGATTCTCTTGATAGCTTAAAGTACTAGTTTGATTGTGATTATCTGTTATGACCCTTTGCCTGCCTGACTATCCTCCTGAACTCTGAGCTTGTACCTTGCCATTCTGATACTCTGTTGCCGAACCCCGGCTTGTCCTTAGACTCTGCTTCTGCCTCCTGATCTTGTGCCTCAATATTTCTGATACCCTGTTGCTGAACCCTCCCTGTACCTAGACACTGCCTCTGCCTTCTGAATCTGTACTTTATCTGTCCGTGTGTTTACGACCTGGCTTGTCCGACCTCGAGAACCGACCTCACTATTGGAGGTGGTTCCCCGTCCTGTTAGTGACACTTCCTCCTGAGAGTCACTTTCAGATAATCCTTCCTACTCTCGACCTGACTCCCCCCGCCTTGGAGAGTTCAGGTCTTCGGAAGGAATCTGTGCACTGCACTGAGGCCTAGTCCTCTAAGTGTTACTGTTACACCAAACACTACACTCTACTCAGGTGAACTAGAGGTTAGCTGGTATATCGGATTATCGGTGATACTGCAGATCACTTATAATGTGGTATATATCTGTATTCCCAGTGATACTGCGGATCACCGGTAATCAGATCCTCTCTGTGCTTCACCGATCGTTACAGCATTGTTTTGATATCTGTTATGACCTATTGCATTTCTGACTATCCCTCTGCTTTCTGATTTGGTACCTACGCATATCTGATTATCTGTTGCCAACCCTTTGGATACCGAATCAGCCTTCTGTCTCTGTACCTTGTCTGTCCGTGTGTTGCCGACCTGGCTTGCCCGACCTTGAGAGCTATCTCTCTCCATTAGAGATAGTCTCCAGACCTGCTAGTGACATCCACCTTTCAGGTGTCACTCACTCACAGGTCCTTCCTACTTTCAGCCTGGGGCTCCACCTCTTTGGACGTCTCAGGCTGCTGGAAGGTTTTTGCACTTCCCAGAGGGCGGTATCGCCCATACTGCCAAAGACCACCTGCTCCTCGGGTGGTCCCACTCAAAGTCATTACTGTTGCACCAAACACTCACACTATATAGGTGTCCAGAGGTTAGTTATACTTGGATTATCGGTGATTCTGCAGATCATCAATAATCGGGTATATATCTGTATTCTTGGTGATACTGCAGATCACCAATAATCAGATTCTCTCTGTGTGCTGACACCGATCGTTACAGCACCATTTTGTGAATCAAGCCCCAAGGGTCAAAATGGCCCCAGTCTCTAGATTCATATTACACCTTTCAAATTATGTACTCCAAGTTTAATTCAAACTCCTAGACTTGCACAGTAACCATTCATTACTTACATCCATTCACTTCCTTCTAATACATTCTCTCTCTCCCAATCTCCGCCCAAGCAACCATGTATCCAATCCCATCAAATCTGACATCAAAGACACCCGATCCCCCCTACATCCGCCCAGGGGCCACGGCCAAAAGCAACAGAAAAAAAAAACAGAGGGCCAGCCAGGTCAACCGAAGACTGCCCTACTATCCCATATTTTTTATTCTTTCCTCTCTCTCATTATATTTTTCCCTTGCCTTTCCCACAATTCTCTAGCTATACGAAAGTTTTTATATGGCTCTCCCTCCTCCCCTGATTCTGTCAGTAGCAAATGTGATGATAAATTCATCCATTCTTTTTTGAAGGGTTTGTTTGTGGATTTCCAGTTCCTTACTATGATGGTTTTTGCTGCTAGTGAAAGAATATATAGTAAAAGTTCCACCGTCTTGTTTTTCCCTTTTTGACTAAGTCCGAAAATTGCTACCATGGCATTTATAACACCATCTGAGAAAATATATTTTTTTATAAATAGCTCTATTACTGCCCAAAAAGATCGTATTATTGGGCAGTGCCATAACATGTGTGATAGATTCCCCATCTCAGTGTCACATTTCCAACAGTGGTTGTTTTCTTTTAATTTTCTTTGATATAGTTTCTCAGGAGTGAAGTACCATCTGGTAATGATTTTAAATTGTAGTAGCTGAATGCTAGTGTTTCTAGGTAACCAGATGTATGAGATAATCTTATCCCATTCAAGATCATCTAATTTCTCTCCAAGCTCCTTTTCCCATTTATCACAGTACCAAATTGTCCTGTATTCATACCTTATTGACCCCAGATGGTCATATAACCAGTATAGCATTAGAGATGTCGCGAACCTCTGATTTTCGGTTCGCGAACTCTGTTCGCGAACTTCCGCGAACGCTGTTCGCGAACCTCCGCGAAAGGTTCGGTTCGCGAAAAAGTTCGCGAACCGCAATAGACTTCAATGGGGAGGCGAACTTTGAAAATTTGAAAAAATTCTACCAGCTAGAAAAAGTGTTTCAAGAGCTCTAATACCTGGAGGCACACCTGATTGAGTGAAATATACATCACTGCTGGAGGACTCGCCCACCCTCCCTCCTCCAAGCAAGGTCCTTTATACCATTTGTCTTAGTTGTCTGCCTACACTAATTAGTTATGGGACAGCTGCTACACACTCTGCTAGGGAGATTTTAATTGGCCTCGGCCTCCTCCCCTTCTACCTATTCCCTCCTCCCTCCTACCAGAGGGAGGAGGGTCTCTTCTGCCAGGGAATTATACTATTTTAAAAACCAGTATACATCATACCGTAGCTGGGAATTGAACCCAGATCTCACTGTGTGGTGGGCAAGTCACCCTAACCACTGTACCACTACAGTAGTAAGTGAAACTGGCCTAAAATTTACCCTTTATGCTCAATGCAATAGAAACAGGTTGCTTACAGGGAACCTTAAAGAGGAACTCCAGTGAAAATAATGTAGTAAAAAAAGTGCTTCATTTTTTACCATAATTATGTATAAATGATTTAGTCAGTGTTTGCTCATTGTAAAATCTTTCCTCTCCCAGATTCACATTCTGACATGTATTACATGGTGACATTGTTACTGTGGGCAGGTTATTTAGCTGTTTCTAGCTGCTCTGTCTGTTAGACAGCTAATAACAGCTATTTCCTGTCTCTGAACATTGTTACATTGTGGCAGTTTGCCAGCAGTACCGCGGTATTCAGAGCCTCTTGTGGGAGGGGTTTCAGCACAAAATCAGTCACACAGCGCCCCCTGATGGTCTGTTTGTGAAAATCATTGTCTTTCTCATGTAAAATGGGGTATCAGCTACTGATTGGGAAAAAGTTCAATTCTTGGTTGGAGTTTCTCTTTAACTGAGAGTGATATGGATGTTTCCTGTAAACAATACCAGTTGCCTGGCAGTCCAGCTGATCTTTGTGACTGTAATAGTGGCTGAATCACACCCTGAAACAAGCATGCAGCTAATCCAGTCTGACTTCAGTCAGAGCACCTGATCTGCATGCTTGTTCAGGGGCTGTGGTTAAAAGTATTAGAGACACAGGATCAGCAGGCGATTCAGGCAACTGGTATTATTTTAAAAGGAAAAATCCATATCCTTCTCCGTTTAGGTTCCCTTTAAGGATTTGTAGCATAAAAGCAAACTCACATTGGCTGGGATTTAAACCTGGGTCTCACTGTGTGGTGGGCAAGCACACTAACCACTGTACCAACTGAAGCTGGCCTAAAATTTACCATTTATGCTCAATACAAGAGAAAAAGTAGACAAGACAAATAACATTTATATCACACTTTTCTCCTGGCGGACTCAAAGCACCAGAGCTGCAGCCACTAGGGCATGCTCTATAGGCAGTAGCAGTGTTAGGAAGAGAGAGAGATATGAATCTACCTGGCTATCTGGGGTTCTCTTTGGACAACTGTTGAACACAAAAGAGAAGGCCATGTCTGGCTACATATCTGTAAGCAGTGGCTGCATGGTGTAATGGATAAGGGCGCTGCTTCTGACAAAGGAGACCAGAGTTCAAATCTCAGCTCTGTCTGTTCAGTAAGCCAGCACCTATTCAGTAGGAGACCTTAGGCAAGTCTTCCTAACACTGCTATCTTGACTAATTTTTCTCTTGACAACTGTTGAACACAAAAGACAAGGCCATGTCTCGCTACATATCTGTAAGCAGTGGCTGCATGGTGTAATGGTCAAGGGCTCTGCCTCTGACACAGGAGACCAGAGTTCAAATCTCAGCTCTGTCTGTATAGAAAGCCAGCACCTATTCAGTAGGAGACCTTAGGCAAGTCTTCCTAACACTGCTATCTTTTCTAATTTTTCTCTTGACAACTGTTGAACACAAAAGACAAGGCCATGTCTCGCTACATATCTGTAAGCAGTGGCTGCATGGTGTAATGGTCAAGGGCTCTGCCTCTGACACAGGAGACCAGAGTTCAAATCTTAGCTCTGTCTTATAAACGTTATTTGTCTTGTCTACTTTTTCTCTTGTATTGAGCATAAATGGTAAATTTTCAGAATCAGAATCAGAATCAGAATCAGAATCAAGTTTATTGGCCAAGTGCAGGGGTTGCACCTGGAATTGTTTTTGGCACAGGCAGGGCTCGAGTCATACACAAGACAGGTAATTACAGATATACAGATACACATTTAAACAGATATACACAAGACAAGTAATACAGATATACAGATATGCATTTACCATAAACAGATATACAATTTAAAACAGTATTAGTACAGGAGGGCAGTAGCGTAGTTGGATAGCTCTAGGTTTGTTAAGGTGATGTGCCATGGGCGGGCTACTTCCCGGGTGTAAGCAATGGGGCTAGGGGGGGACCGTTGAGGAGGTCGATGGCTTGTGGAAAGAAGGTGTTCCTGTGTCTGGTGGTCCTGGTGGGTAAGGACCTGTAGCGGCGGCCCAAGGGGAGGAGACTGAAATAGCGGTTTCCAGGGTGGGTGGGGTCACTTGCTATCCTAGCGGCCCTTGAGCGTAGTCTGGACGAGTAGAGAGTGTTGAGTGGTGGGAGGGGAGTACCGATGATCCTTTCGGCAGACTTTATGACTCTTTGTAGCCTGTACCTGTCGTTCACAGAGGCCCCTGCATACCACACGATGATGGAAGAGCCAATTATTGATTCAATGGCAGCAGTGTAGAAGCAGGTCATGATGTCTTGCGACATTCCAAACTTTTTCAGCTGTCGTAGGAAAAACAGCCGTTGTTGCGCTTTCTTCTGTACCATTGTGGCGTTTGCCTCCCACCTTAGATTGCTGGATATGGTGGTGCCTAGGAAACGTGCGTGCGGGACCGTGGCCACCTCCGTGCCTTCAATGAGGACCGGGGGGAGTTCGGGACGGCCTTTTCTGAAATCAATGATCAGTTCTGCGGTTTTGGCTGTGTTCAGTACAAGCTTGTTTGCCTTGCACCAGTTGCAGATATCCGCAATCTGTTGGCGATAGGCTCGTTCGTCGCTTCCTTCTATGAGACCAAGGATGGTGGTATCATCCGCGAACTTGATGACCTGGACCGAGCTGTCCGTTGAGATGCAGAAGTTTGTGTACAGCGAGAACAGCATAGGGGACAGGACGCAGCCCTGGGGGGCACCCGTGTTGGTGACTCGCATCTGCGAGGAGAAGGTGCCCAGCTTGACTGCTTGAGTCCTGTTTGAGAGAAAGTCCTTCAGCCAGTGACAGAGGCTGGGATGCACATTGAGGAGAGCTAGCCTGTCCGAGAGGATGTCGGGGCTGATAGTATTGAAGGCGGAGCTGAAGTCCAGGAGGAGGATCCTGACATAGGTGTTTGGTCTGTCTAGGTGACTCAGAACGTGCTCCAGGCTGATATTGATGGCATCCTCCACAGACCTGTTGGCCCTGTAGGCAAACTGATAGGGATCCATCAGCTCCTTGGTGATGAGTTTCAGGTGGGAAAGGACCAGCCTCTCGAAGACCTTCATGATGTTTGAGGTTAGTGCGACCGGTCTGAAATTATTTAGGTCAGTGGCGCCTGCTTTCTTTGGGATGGGGATGATTGTGGAGATTTTTAGGCAAGAGGGAACCCTGTGTTCCTTTAAGGATTGTGAGAACAGAGAAGTGAGGACTGGGGCCAGTTGGTCTGCACAGGTTATCAGGCAGAGGTTTGACACACCGTCTGGGCCCGAAGCTTTCCTAGGATTGAGTAGCTTAAGGTGTCTCAGAACCTCGGCCTCAGAAACCATCAGTGCGGCTGGACCTGGGCTAGTATGGACCTGGGAGGTCCTGACCGGTGGCACCCGGTCGTGGGGTACATCTACTTTGGAGTCTTCAAATCTACAGTAAAACCTATTCAGGTCTTCCGCTAGCTTAGCGCTGGGAGTCATGTGGTGAGGGGGGGTCTTGAAGTTTGTGGCCACCTTGAGACCTTTCCAGACTTCGCGCGAGTTGTTGGAGCAGAGACTCAGCCGCAGTTTATCCGAGAACCTTCTCTTTTCCGCTCTCAGTTCTTTGTTGAGGGTGTTTTTGGCCTTCCTGAATTCCTCAAGGTTGCCACTCTTGTGGGCTCCCTCCTTGGCTCTTCGTAGCAGACGAAGCTTGTTGTTGAACCAGGGTTTATTGTTGGGGTACACCCTGTAGGACCTTGACGGGATGCACATGTCTTCGCAGAAGTTGATATAGGATGTGACGCTATCTGTCCATTCATCTAGGTCACCGGTCGGTGGGGCAAGGGCTGACCAGTCGGTGCAGTCAAAGCAGGCCTGTAGTTTTAGCTTTGCTTCCGTCGTCCACTTCTTGGTTGACTTGAGGGTTGGTTTTGAGTTCTCAAGTCGCCTTTTGTAGGTAGGGATCAGTTGGATGAGGCAATGGTCCGAGTTGCCGAGGGCTGCTCGAGAGACAGCCTTGTAAGCGCCCCTGAGGATGGTATAGCAATGATCCAAAGTGTTCTGGTTCCTGGTTGGGCATGTGATATGCTGAACGTAGCGTGGCATCTCTGTGTGGAGGTTGGCTTGGTTGAAGTCCCCCATGATGATGAAGAGGGAGTCCGGCAGGGTCGTTTCCCATTTCGCGATGATGTCACTTAGGGTACGTGTGGCACACTTGACGTTCGCGTCGGGGGGGATGTAGACCCCGGCGAGTACGAAAGAGGCAAATTCCCTCGGCGAGTAGTATGGCCTGCAGTTGATTAGGAGGACTTCAAGGTCTGGAGAGCAGCTTTTGGTCAGGATGGTCAAGTCTCGGCACCACTTGGAGCTGATATAGAAGCAGACCCCTCCGCCCCTCTTTTTCCCAGATGCGGTGGGGTCTCTGTCCGCACGAAGGAGGTTGAAGCCTGGCAGGTGCAGAGAATCATCCGGGATGCTGACGTTTAGCCACGTCTCTGTAAAGCACAGAACAGGGGTGTTCTTTTCGACCGAGGGCTTGTGGCTCAGTAACTGAATTTCATCTAGCTTATTTGGGAGGGAGCGGACGTTGGCAAGGAGGATGGATGGAATGGGTGACCGCAACCCTTTCTTTTTCAGTTTCACCTGTACTCCTGCCCGCTTCCCCCTGTGGCACTTTCTCCTGTGACCTAGCGCATATTTCCACATGAGGAGGTCAACATGCTCCCAGATCGCCTTCTCTAGGTTAGTAGCCTCAGGGAATGCATTGCTCGATGTGTGCTCCCAGTGTGCAAGTTCAGCTCTGCTGAGGATTGTGCGGTGGGTGGGGGGGGGGGATTGGGCCTGCATCGTGGGGGGGTGGGGGGAGGCCTGGCGGAGGTGCAGGGGGGGTGGGTGGGGGTGCGGCAGGGTGGTAGATTGCAGGGGGGGGGGGGGGGTGCAGCAGAGTGATAGTTTGCAGTGCGGCAGTAGTAGTAATTTGGCAATAGGTGCCAAATTACGTCACAAGACAAGTAAGAGTAGGTACGGTCCTGAAACAGCACGGAAAACTCGCAGCAGTGTTTCGGATCTACAATAGGTGGTAGTACCATACAGTGCAGGTATCATACAGTGGCATCTATTCAAACAAGCAGGGTACAGTGGTATTAAAAAAGTTTCATACATTGGCATCTTACAAACAAGCAGAGTACAGCGGTATTTAAAAAAGTTGCGGTATTTAAAAAGTTTCATACATTGGCATCTTGCACACAGGCAGAGTACAGCGGTGTTTAAAAAGTTTACGCAGACGTAAGGAGTTCACTGATAGTAGCTAGTAGACTAGTAGTTACTAATAGTTGCGAAGCAGAGGCAAGGATTGTAGTAGTCTAGTGGTTGCTAAAAAACAAAGTTTGCAAGCAGAGACCAGCTTCTGTTGGTACAGTGGTTAGTATGCTTGCCCACCACACAGTGAGACCCAGGTTTAAATCCCAGCCAATGTGAGTTGGCTTTTATGCTACAAATCCTTAAAGGGAACCTAAACGGAGAAGTATATGGATTTTTCCTTTTAAAATAATACCAGTTGCCTGAATCGCCTGCTGATCCTGTGTCTCTAATACTTTTAGCCACAGCCCCTGAACAAGCATGCAGATCAGGTGCTCTGACTGAAGTCAGACTGGATTAGCTGCATGCTTGTTTCAGGGTGTGATTCAGCCACTATTGCAGTCACAAAGATCAGCTGGACTGCCAGGCAACTGGTATTGTTTACAGGAAACATCCATATCACTCTCAGTTAAGGTTCCCTGTAAGCAACCTGTTTCTATTGCATTGAGCATAAATGGTAAATTTTAGGCAAGCTTCACTTACTACTGTAGTGGTACAGTGGTTAGGGTGGCTTGCCCACCACACAGTGAGATCTGGGTTCGATTCCCAGCTACGGTATGATGTATACTGGTTTTTAAAATAGTATTAGGGATGCTCATTCGGATTCCACGGAAATGCAATTTCCGAAATTCCGATCGGAAATTGCATTTCCGCATCGGAATGCGGAAATCGGTAATGCAAGTGTGTTAGGCGGATTTCCGCCCGAAATCGCGGAAATTTCCGCCGGAAATCGCGGAAATTCCGCCCGACTTTAACATCGATTTTCTCAAAAACTATAAGGTCTTTTTGAAAACTTTTTTTTGCATCTTGTTCAGGAGATTCTGCTTAATAAACCCTGAAAATTTAGTGTTTCTAGGACTTAAGGGGGATTTGCTATTAACTGCTAAAGTCAGCGGATTTTTACTGTAATGTAAAAATGCAGAAAATCCGCATCTGCCTATTTTCTGCTTTTACATTTCAGTAAAAATCCGCCACCCTTAGCGGTTAATAGCAAAGCACCCGTAAGTCCTAGAAACACCAAATTTTCAGGGTTTATTAAGCAGAATCTCCTGAACAAGATGCAAAAAAAAGTTTTCAAAAACACCTTATAGTTTTTGAGAAAATCGATGTTAAAGTCGGGCGGAATTTCCGCGATTTCCGGCGGAAATTCCGCATTGGAATGCGGAAATTGGTAGCGGAAAGCGGAATCGGTATTTGGCAATGGCGGAATGCGGATTTACCGCGGAATCGGAAATTGGCATTTCCGACCATCCCTAAATAGTATAATTCCCTGGCAGAAGAGACCCTCCTCCCTCCGGTAGGACGGAGGAGGGCAATTAAAATCTCCCTAGCAGAGTGTGTACCAGCTGTCCCATAATTAATTAGTGTAGGCAGACAACTGAGTCAAATGGTATAAGGACCTAGCTTGGAGGTGGGAAGGTCCTCCAGCACTGAGAGCAGTGTGTTTGGCAATAACATGTCTGCTGACAGTGATATGGAGGGTGAAAGTTTTGCTCAATAGAGCATTATGGGGCGAATCGAACTTCCGCAAGAGTTCGCCTAATGCAGGCGAACGCGAACCCCCAAAGTTCGCCTGGAACCGTTTGCGACATCTCTATATAGCATATTCTCAGGGACCGCTTTCTCTAAACAAAAAATTCGAATTTATTCAATTTGTCTCTTATTGATCCAGCATTTTTTTTAGTCTTGCAAGAAAGTTTTGTATTTGTAGCTTTCCAAAATTAGTGGCTGGCGTTATTCCTTGTACTAGGTCAATTATTCTTGTGTCTTCTTCTAATTTATTCTTTTTTAACCAGCCTGGTTCTCTTGCCGGGGCAAATTCTGAATTATTTTGAATTAACACTAATGGGGGGGGGGGGGGAGGGGTGTCTGCAATTTTGTTTTTAATATAATTTAAAATTGCTTTCAGAGTGGGAGTAATAAATGGTCTGTCCTCTTTACTGCTCGCCTGATTCGTATTTTGTCCCAGAACAATACGTCTTGCATATTCACACTCTCATATTCCATCATAACCCATATTTTATTACATTTTCCTTGCCTCCACTCCAACATTTTACCTAATAGTATATCTTGGTGGTATTTAAAGAGGTCCAGCCCCCCATATTTTGTATCCCTTGTGATTTTTTTATAAGATATTCTTACTGCCTTGTTTTTCCAGATGTGCTTTGAAAAAAGTCTGTGTAGAGCAGAAAGATCCCCTAAATAAAAGAAGTATGGGGAAAAGTCTCCTTATCTAACTAATATTAAATGGTCCAAACCCCCAGGTTATACAGCTAACAATGATCAGCCCAGGAACATGATTGTCCCTAACCCTACCCATGTAGGAGTCCATTAGGGTCTATGACTAGTTCCCCTCTCTGGTAATATCCTCCACAACATATCTGTAGGTCTCCTTTTCTCTAGACATAGTTCTTTTTTAATACTGATGCCACCTCTGGTACACCATTCCGATATGAAACATATCAACTTTCAAAACTCAATAAAATTCAAGTTACAAAAAAATATATATTTTTACCATGCATTGAATATAATGTATTGTACAATATTTAATTAGCCACTTCCAGCAGCTATAGGTCCATTATTATCCGAGGACGAACACAACTTACCATAGGGCACCCCAAACACCTGAACTTCACACAGCTGGAGGAATTGGTGCTGCCCAAAGATGATGATGTTCACATATTGTCCAACCATATAGTTACACTGGAAGGTCAGAGCGCTACTGTTCTGTATGGAGGAGATCACTGCACAGCTGTAACAACATAGCAAAGGGAAGACAATAAAAGGATGTGTAGTAAGTGCAGATAGGGTTGCCAATGTGACCTCCTTAGGGGCTGCCTCTGGCTACCTAATACTAGAGTGCCCCACAGGCTACGTAATTCTGCGGGGCACATCTGGCTACCTAATACTAGAGTGCCCCACAGGCTACATAATACTGCGGGGCACATCTGGCTACCTAATACTAGCATGCACCACAGGCTACGTAATACTGCGGAGCACATCTGGCTACCTAATACTAGAGTGCCCCACAGGCTACATAATGCTGCGGGGCACATCTGGCTACCTAATACTAGCATGCACCACAGGCTACATAATACTGCAGGGCACATCTGGCTACCTAATACTAGAGTGCCCCACAGGCTACATAATACTGCGGGGCACATCTGGCTACCTAATACTAGCATGCACCACAGGCTACGTAATACTGCGGAGCACATCTGGCTACCTAATACTAGAGTGCCCCACAGGCTACATAATGCTGCGGGGCACATCTGGCTACCTAATACTAGCATGCACCACAGGCTACATAATACTGCAGGGCACATCTGGCTACCTAATACTAGAGTGCCCCACAGGCTACATAATACTGCGGGGCACATCTGGCTACCTAATACTAGCATGCACCACAGGCTACATAATGCTGCGGGGCACATCTGGCTACCTAATACTAGCATGCACCACAGGCTACATAATGCTGCGGGGCACATCTGGCTACCTAATACTAGCATGCACCACAGGCTACATAATACTGCAGGGCACATCTGGCTACCTAATACTAGAGTGCACCACAGGCTACATAATGCTGCGGGGCACATCTGGCTACCTAATACTAGCATGCACCACAGGCTACATAATACTGCAGGGCACATCTGGCTACCTAATACTAGAGTGCACCACAGGCTACATAATACTGCGGGGCACATCTGGCTACCTAAAACTGGAGACCACACCTGGATACCTGATACTGAGGGGTACATAATATGTGTCACCACATGCTGAATACTTAGGCATATTTCAGGCTCTATAATACTAGGGGCAGCATCTGTCTCCCTAATACTATTTTGGGGCACATCTGGCTACATCATACTGTGGGCACCTTGAGTTGGGAACACTGGGATGCACCTTGAGTTGTTTTTACTGGAGACCACATTTGTTTACCTAATACTGGGGTCTTCCTCTGTCTATCTAATACTATTTGGGGGTGCACCTCTGGCTACCTTAAGGGGCACATCTGGTTACCTAATATGGGGGGCTTCACTTTCTATCTAATACTATTTGAGGTGCACCTAAATGGTTTTTATGGGCTCAATTAGGACTTCGGTCTATTCCTTTCCCATACTCCCTCCCCGTGGTGTAACTGCACATCATGCCCCCCCCCCCAGCAAAGCTTTGATGGTGCCCCCTAATGTTCACATTCTTTCCCTGGCCTCTCCTTGGTGACCCTCACAGCCTGGTGCCTATCTTGCCAGGGCCATAAAACAAGTGTGGCCATCATTATCTTCACACCCATAAAAGTGTAGCCACAAAACACCTGACCTAAAGGATGGACCCTGTATTGGTGGAAGGGAAGTTTAGCAGTTGGGCTTCCCTGATCGCTCTGGTCCCTCTGGGGCTGCAGGGGCTTAACCTATTTCCCCGAACCTTTGAGACTACAGAACGCAGGAAGAAAAGTGACATAAAAATACTTTTCTTATTAGTACTATCATTAATATGGATTAACTGGGGCCTTAGGCAAGTAAGGCCCTATAGTTTGTAGATACATACCTGCTTTATCCTTAAAGAGAACCCGAGGTGTGTTTAAAGAATGTTATCTGCATACAGAGGCTGGATCTGCCTATACAGCCCAGCCTCTGTTGCTATCCCAAACCCCACTAAGGTCCGTCTGCACTCTGCAATCCCTCATAAATCACAGCCGTGCTGTGAGGCTGTGTTTACATCTGTAGTGTCAGTCTCAGCTGCTCCCCTGCCTCCTGCATAGCTCCGGTCCCTGCCCCCGTCCCTTCCCTCCAATCAGCATGGAGGGAAGGGATGCAGGCGGGGACTGGAGTTCTGCAGGAGGCGGGGAGAGCAGCAGACTGACACTATAGAGATAAACACAGCCAGCTCTGACAAGCTGTTTGTCAGCAGCGTGGCTGTGATTTATGAGGGATTGCAGAGTGCAGGGGGACCTTAGGGGGGTTTGGGATAGCAACAGAGGCTGGGCTGTATAGGCAGTTTCAGCCTCTGTATGCAGATAATATTCTTCAAACCCACCTCGGGTTCTCTTTAAGTAAAAAACATTACACAAATAGTAAACATTACCTTGGATTATTATTTCCATTGTTTTCTAAAGAGTTCCCGATAAGGATACTGGCACCGGCCAGCCGATCCCAGCAGCAGTCCGCTCTGTTGGTGATGACGACTTTGGAGATTTTATGGGGCTGCAGTAAGTCCACTCTCCACCAGGGGGAGACATCATTGTTGGTGCAGGCACAGGTGCCAGAAGCGAAGTTGGAGTCCAAGTTTCCATCAATGGCTTTATTGGCAGTACTTACAGCATTGTAGGTAGAGGACTGTACTGCTTGACCTTTGAGGGCAACATTTCCACCTACATTAATAAAATAAGCAGGTGAAAAATAAATATTTTTTGGAAACCAAAAACCCCAACTTTATTTGTGTAAACATGTAACAGGGCAAACTATACCACCTTCATAGCACAAATCCTAGCAGTTGTGTTCAGCACCCAACATAATATCGGTAGCCCTGGATAAACAAGATGGGACTGTAGGTTTGCTTACATCTTGAATCTGTCCATAAGTCAAAACATTGGGTTTTCTCTCTTCACTGTACATCCTCTTTGCCCCCTGCATCTCCAGTGTCTACCTTTGTGCCACCTCTGTTGCCCCCATGCCTCCATTGTCCCCCTCTTTGTCATCTCTGTTCCTCTTTCCATTTTCCATCTGGAAGGCTGAAGGATAGGGCGCAGCCATAAGCCCCATTTTAAATATCAGTGGGGGGTTGGTCAATGTTATTTGGGGGGGGGGGTGTTGGTAAAGGTTAGCTCTGATGGGGGATTGGTTAAAGTTAGCCTTGGGGGGCGGGGTTAGTTAAGGTTAGCCAAGTTATGTGGTGTTAAGGTTAGCTGTTGGGGATGGTCAAGGTCAGCCATGTGGGCGGTGGTTAAAGTTAGCTGTGGGTGGTTAAGGTCAGCCATGTGGGCGGTGGTTAAGGTAAGCTGTAGGGGGCTGGTTAAGGTTAGGCATCGGTAGTGAGTGTGCTCAGTGTAAGATTAGGGTTACGTTTAACTGTAGTAAAATATCAGTATTAATTACTGACATCTTACTTTCATCTTTTTCTAGAAAACAGTAGAATATTGGTAAATTTACCAATATTCTACTATCTCCTTTCCTGAGCACCCACATTTTTAGGCCGTCTTTTTTTATATGCTCCTCTTTGTCACTTCTGCCCCCCATTGTGTCACCTCTTTATCCCTGTGCCTCTTTCCACTCCCCTATGCCCTCAGTGTCCCCATATGTTCCACCTATGCCCCTCCTCTGTGTTGTGCTACCTCTGTCCTCCGGTCCCCCTTTTTTGCCTCCTTTTGTCCTCCCCTCCTATGCTCCCCCAGCCCAGGTTATACTGCAGTGGAGACTATGCTTAGCAGACGCACCCCTTCTCTCACCTGCTCTGGGCATCTCCAGTGATGAGAGACTTCTTCACACCTTGAATGCCTATCCTAGTGCCATCTTCTCCTGTGTTGTGTAATTATACATGACATACAGGAGGAAGGGCCAGCACTACAGGGTGAGAGGAGGTCGCTCATCACTAGAGGTGCCTGGAGCAGGTGAGAGAAGCGGTGCTTCCGCTGCACATACTGCAGTATAACCTGGCCTGGGAGAGCGCAGGACAGGGAGCAGGTGCCAAGATGATGTCATAGTGACGGGTTGGCGAGTCGTCCGTATTGGCATGTTTTCATAAGTTGGGCACTTTCTATATATGAAAATATGGGCAGTATACAGTGACATAACAATAGTGGCTGAAGCCCCTGCACCCGCGGGGGGCTCTGGGGCCTCTCTGCGCACCGGCGCAGGTTCCGCTCTCAAAGTGTCTCACACTACTTCCTGTTTATCAGGAAGTAGCGTGATGCACTTAGAAATCGGACCTCCGCGGTGAAGCACATGGAGGTATGTGTTCCTGCCCTCTGCTGCTGCCAGTGATTGATGCTGGAAGGGGCACTGAGAGGAGAGCCCGAGGTGAGGGGGAGTGGTCCCCCATCCCCGCTGATGTAGGTGGCCATGCTCTCCCCTCATGCTGTGATCCCTCCTGCCCCCCTAAATGGACCCGAGTGGGCCCCTGGTGGGGGTCATCCAAATTTTCACAAGGGGGCCCCATGATTTCTGGCAGTATAGAAAAAGAAACTTGGAAAAAATGAATGCTATATAACTTTCTTAGAAATGCAATGCGAGCGTCTTCCTTCTATCCCAGATTAAATGTTAATGTTAGTTGTGTCTCTCTGCTTAGACTGCCGGGAAGCAAGCATGTGGCTATAACTTATATCAGCAGTTGTTCATTTCAAATTTTAAAATAGGATTTGTGGTGGTTAAATAGATACAAAAACCCTCAAATCTGTGTATGTAATGCAAACTATGTAATGCAAACTACTGCAAGTTACTATAGCATAGCAAGAATGTGAAAAACACCCCATGCGTATGCCCATGTGTATGTTATAACATTATCCCATCACTCAGTCAGCTGGGCGCGGGGAGAGCTGAATAACGGCTCATCCTGCTGCCACTGAAATACTGGGCGGCATTAAAGGGGCACTATTGCTAATTTGATCTTTTTCAGACCCTTTAACATACATATGTCTCTTTGTAGTAATGTTATGGCACAGTATATAGTCCAATATAAATGTAATTGTTCACTGCCACTAATGATTTATAGCCAGGCAGTCACGTCAGTAGCTTTCCCTTTCCGACGCCAATGCAGGACTATACCATTGTATAGTAGGGAGGCATCTGTTATTGATGGTAAGAGCTGCCGTTATTTGAATCCCCTCTGGGAAGCTTATTTACCTTTCTCCGCCTTGTAACTGCACTAATGTGCAGTTACTCTGCTCACAGCAGCTGCCATAAAGCTTAGGACACAGCCTCCTCCGTACATCGTTGGCTGTGTGCGCTGTGTGGTGATTCACTGCCCGGCCACCAAGGACTACGCAGTGCAGAAGCCGATCGGGTTGCCATAGAAACAGACAACAATAGGTGTCCGTTTCATTGCCAGCTTAGTGAAAGGGGTCCTTGGCGGCTGGGCATCGAATCACCACACAGCGCACACAGCCAGCGCTGTACGGAGGAGGCTGCGTTCTACGCTGTACGGCAGCTGCTGTGAGCAGAGTAACTGCACATTAGTGCAGTTACAAGGCGGAGAAAGGTAAATAAGCTGCCCAGAGGGGATTCAAATAACGGCAGCTCTTACCATCAATAACAGATGCCTCCCTACTATACAATGGTATAGTCCTGCATTGGCGTCGGAAAGGGAAAGCTACTGACGTGACTGCCTGGCTATAAATCATTAGTGGCAGTGAACAATTACATCAGTTTGTGGCAGTATATCTACGCCCCACAGGACTTCAGTTTCTGCACAGGGGCGTAAATATGTGTCCACTGCCGTGTACTGGTGCCACTCATTCCTGCACGGGTACTCGTTGTGGCCTGTTAGAGGACAGATTAATATATAGAACGCTGTTCCCATTCGTTGATCTAAGTCTCTGTGTCAATGATTTGTTTAAACGTTCAAAACTCAATAAAATTCATGTTACAAAAAAAAAAAATGATTTTTACCATGCATTGAATATAATGTACGGTATTTAATTAGCCACTTCCAGAAGCTATAGGTCCATTATTATCCGAGGACGAACACAACTTACCAGCCGGCACCCCAAACACCTGAACTTCACACAGCTGGAGGAATTGGTGCTGCCCAAAGATGACGATGTTCACATATTGTCCAACCATATTGTTACACTGGAAGGTCAGAGCGCCACTGTTCTGTATGTAGGAGATCACTGCACAGCTGTAACAACATAGCAAAGGGAAGACAATAAAAGGATGTGTAGTAAGTGCAGATAGGGTTGCCAATGTGACCTCCTTAGGTGCTGCCTCTGGTTACCTAATACTAGAGTGCCCCACAGGCTACGTAATACTGCGGGGCACATCTGGCTACCTAATACTAGAGTGCCCCACAGGCTACATAATACTGCGGGGCACATCTGGCTACCTAATACTAGAGTGTCCCACAGGCTACATAATACTGCGGGGCACATCTGGCTACCTAATACTAGAGTGTCCCACAGGCTACATAATACTGCGGGGCACATCTGGCTACCTAATACTAGCATGCACCACAGGCTACATAATACTTCGGGGCACATCTGGCTACCTAATACTAGAGTGCACCACAGGCTACATAATACTGTGGGGCACATCTGGCTACCTAATACTAGCATGCACCACAGGCTACATAATACTGCGGGGCACATCTGGCTACCTAAAACTAGAGTGTCCCACAGGCTGCGTAATACTGCGGGGCACATCTGGCTACCTAAAACTAGCATGCACCACAGGCTACATAATACTGCGGGGCACATCTGGCTACCTAATACTAGCATGCACCACAGGCTACATAATACTGCGGGGCACATCTGGCTACCTAATACTAGCATGCACCACAGGCTACATAATACTGCGGGGCACATCTGGCTACCTAAAACTAGAGTGCCCCACAGGCTGCGTAATACTGCGGGGCACATCTGGCTACCTAAAACTGGAGAGCACACCTGGATACCTAATACTGGGGGCACATCTGGCTACATAATACTTGGGTGCACTTTGGGCTACCTAATATTGGGTTGTATCTTAGGCCACGTGATACTGGGGGCATCTTTGGCTACCCAATACTTGGGGCATGTCTGGCTACCTAACACTAGGTGCATATGTGGCTACCAAATGCTAGAGACCACATCTGATTAGATAATACTGGGGTGCGCCTCAGCCTACCTAATACTGGGTTGCACTTCAGGCTACGTGATACTAGGGGGCACCTTTGTGTCCAATTACTGCGGGCACATCTGGCTCCCTAATATTGAGGGGCACATCTGGCTATATAATACTTGTCACTACCTCTGGCTATCTAATATTACTTGGGGACTCATCTTCATTAGTAATTCTGGGACACACATCAGGCTACCTAACACAGGGATGGGTTGTTGGGGTCCCTTGATAGTTAATAGATCATGAAGAAAATTCCGCACACAGACCAGGTTAAGGAACTTGCACTTTTATTGTCCCATCACACAACAATACAGCATCTGACCGTTATCCCCTTTAAATCTTCCGCATCACGATATCCCTTGCTGGCGCATGATCGAGGAACAATGGAGCCACTCTGTGGTCGCCATCCTGCGTTAGGCAGTCACAGAGGGGTTCAGAATAAGCTAAAAACCCACCTCTTTTCCCGAGCCTCTGAGACTACAGAATGCAGCAACATAAAACTTCTTTTATTACTAATATCAATAATACATTTTACCTGGGGCCTTAACCCCCTGGCGTTCTATTAAATCCACCAGGGTGGCGGCGCAGCACTTTTTAATTTTTTTTTTTTTTTAAATCATGAAGCTAGCCTAGCGCTAGCTACATGATAGCCGCTGTGCAGCGGCATCCTCCCACCCCTTCCGATTGCCTCCGTCGATCAGAGCAAACAGGAAATCCTGTTCAGAATGGGATTTCCTGTTTGGCTTACCCGTTCCCATGGCGACGATCGGGATGACGTCATCCATGTCATGGTGTCTGGTGGAGTCTCAAACCACCCTTAGCAAAGCCTGGCAGTGATTGGCCAGGCTGCGCAAGGGGTCTCTGGGGGGGCCTCTAACGCGGCAGGTAGCAGTGAATTGGCATGGAGCCAACCAGGGGCTGAGAAATCCTCCGTGGCTGGCTTACCCCGGGCTAAAATCGGGATTACCGCTAAGGAGGTTAAGTAAGTGAAGCACCACAGTTTGTAGATACACACCTGCTTTATCCTTATGTAAAATAAAAGTTACACAAATAGTAAACATTACCTTGGATTATTATTTCCATTGTTTTCTGTAGAGTTCCCGATAAGGATACTGGCACCGGCCAGCCGATCCCAGCAGCAGTCTCCTCTGTTGGTGATTATGACTTTGGAGATTTTGCAGGGCTGCAGTAAGTCCACCCTCCACCAGGGGGAGACATCATTGTTGGTGCAGGCGCAAGAACCAGAAAGAAAGTTGGAGTCCAAGTTTCCATCAATAGCTTTATTGGCAGCATTGTCAATATTGTAGGTAGAGGACTGAGCTGCTTGACCTTTCAGGGCAACATTTTCATCTGTGTTAATGAAATATAAACAGATGAGAACTTGTTGAAACATTTTAGGAACCATAAACCCCAAATTTATTTGTGTAAACATGTAACAGGCCAAACCGCAGGTGTAACTATGAATCATAGGCACCTCCAGCACAACTGTGATGGGCACCCAATGTTCCCACCCCTTCCATTGTAGTGTTGGGCAAACACCTATATGTTCGGGTTCGCGAACGTTCGCCGAACATCGCCGCGATGTTCGGGTGTTCGCGCCGAACTCCGAACATAATGGAAGTCAATGGGGACCCGAACTTTCGTGCTTTGTAAAGCTTCCTTACATGCTACATACCCCAAATTAGCAGGGTATGTGCACCTTGGGAGTGGGTACAAGAGGAAAAAAAATATTTGAAAAAGAGCTTATAGTTTTTGAGAAAATTGATTGTAAAGTTTCAAAGGAAAAACTGTCTTTTAAATGTGGAAAATGTCATGTTTCTTTGCACAGGTAACATGCTTTTTGTCGCCATGCAGTCATAAATGTAATACAGAGAAGAGGTTCCAGGAAAAGGGACCGGTAACGCTAACCCAGCAGCAGCAGCACACGTGATGGAACAGGAGCAGGCGCAGGAGGAGAAGGCCATGCTTTTTGAGACACAACAACCCAGGCCTTGCATGAGGACAAGAAGCGTGCGGATAGCATGCTTTTTACCGCCATGCAGTCATAAATGTAATAAAGATAAGAGGTTCAATAAACAGGGACCGGGCGTCAACGCTAACCCAGCAGCAGCAGACGTGATGGAACAGGAGGAGGCGCAGGAGGAGAAGGCCACGCTTTCAGGTGCAACTCAGGCCTTGCATGAGGACAAAAAAATGTGTGCGCAAAGCAATGCAATGAGTAGTTTTCAGGACACAATGGGCTATTCGGAGGAGCTATTCCCACCCCCACAATCTTCTACCTGTGAAAGGTCAATGGAACAGCCACAAATGTTGTGCCCGGATTCACAACCTTTTTCTGTGGAAAATGCACCTCACACTGAAATGCAAGGCGAGGCCGAGGATGAACATGACGTCAACAACTCAACATGACGCAAAATGGGGGCGGAACAGAAAGCTGCTTTCAATGTTTTGAAGGCCTTAATTGCCTCCGGTGGCCAGTTAGATGCATCATTCATCACACCCAAATCCCAGAGCAATGTGTGCAGGAATTTGAATCTCAGGAGGTGTACCGAGATCATCTGGACAAGTGACCAAGTGACAAGTGACAAAGTGACCAGTGACAAAGTGACAAAATGACAAAGTGACAAAATGACAAAGTGACAAGTGACAAAGTGACAAGTCACAAAATGACAAAGTGACAAGTGACAAAGTTAGAAGTGACAAGTGACAAAGTGACAAGTGACAAAATGACAAAGTGACAAGTGACAAAGTGAGAAGTGACAAGTGACAAAGTGACAAGTGACAAAATGACAAAGTGACAAGTGACAAAGTGACCAGTGACAAAGTGACAACTGACAAAATGACAAAGTGACAAAGTGACAAAGTGACCAGTGACAAAGTGACAACTGAGAGGTTGTTCTGGGGAGCTCCACTGCACTCAGTCGCATATGAGGAGAGGTCTCGTCGGGACTGCTGATCCTCCTCAGCTTGCTCAAAGCCTTGAGGGTTCCTGAAGATCCTCTGCTTGGAGTTCGCCGGGGTTCAGCTTGGTGTCGGGGTCGGCGGCGTCCTCCTCACTCCAACGTGGCAGATCTTCTGTTGAAGGAAAAAAAAAAAAACATTGTTAAAAGTCCAGTACCGCTTCTGAAGGACTCACCAAGAGATGCAGGAGCGCTTCAATCTAGCGCACCATCGCTCGCTGGGTGATGTCCCTGCCTACGCGCTGGAATTCTACGCTGCACATGCTAGCACGCTTTTGCGCAGTGCCGAGGCGCATTCCAGCAGCTAGTAGCTACCAAGCTTCTGTGGATCTGATTGGGCCACCATGTTGGATCTCTGCCAAGTCCTCCAAAATTTTGAGCAATCCACGTTGCGTGACTGAGCAGTGACAACTCTACAGTCAGCATTACAATACCACTGCTGTGTTTACTGAAGAAATCAATGTTGAAGATGGAAACCGCTGGCATGATGCAAGTGGGGGATTCTGAAGATGAAAACGATCAGCGTGATGATACCAACATCAGGCAACCTGCCTCAGGAAACGCTGGTCCCAGCTATGACAAAGAACAGGACGAGGAACAGCTGGAGTTGGAGCAGGAATTGGATGCCCCCACTGCCGAGGGACAGAGCGGTGCACGTTGGACTTCCACAATTTAGCGGGAAAGGACAGCAGAAGAGGAAGAAAGTGATGCTGGTGACGAATATGGTGCATCACAACAATCACAACGCTTACAAGAACATGAAGACAGAGGAGTCTGGCAGGACTCTCTGGCACACATGGCTCAATTCATGCTAGACTGCATTGAACGCGGCTCGTGCATTATTCACTATTCATTATTATTCATTATTCTGGAATCTGGACAACACCAATTACTGGGTTTATACCCAGTTTATACAAACACAATGTTAAAAAACTGATTGAAGAAAGTGTCAAAGTGTCAGACAGGTCAAAAATGGAACAATTCCAGCAGGCCCTTGAGGATGGAGACTTTAGAGAGGAGATTGACATCCTCCTCCTTCTCTAGCCAGTTGTACGCCGACAGACTGACTTCAGCAAACCCAGGAGGACCAGGAGGGCAGCAAAGAACACAAGCTGCTGCTAGTGCCGAAAAGGGAATGGTATTGGCAGTGTCCTTGGAGTGGGAACATTTTCTGACACCCATGCAGCAGCCCACAGAACAGCAATCGGGCAGTTCCACGTCCTCCAACACCAATCGCCTGGAGAAGATGGTCAAGGTCCAGGACTACATGTCAGATGGCGTAGCTGTGTTGAACAATCCATCTGCAGGCAGATGTGAGTGTGACAGGCAGCACAGAAGGACCATGGCAACTCACTCATAGTACCACAGTTTGATAGTGCTGCCCAAAAAATTATATGGATCCGTGGACCCGGGCACTGCGGGCAGTACTGGGATGTGGGAACGCAGATTTTAGTACCTAAACACACGATACAACATGTTTTCCGGGGTCGGACTCTGAGGCACATACAGATGGTCCCGATCATCATCCTCATCATACAACTCTTCTCCCGAGTCTGACCCACCCACCACCTCTGCCACCCCAACATCCCCAGACACAGACCCCTCATCGTCCTCAACATTAACTTGGGATGCTGGCCTGAGCCAGACCTCCTCCTGCACATCAGGCCCCATCATCTCCTCAATGGCAGCCCTCATTAATCGTTCTGGCGACGGACCGATGGACACAACATTCTCCTCCGGAGAGGGCTGCTGCTGACCACTGGCTGCTGGGGTGGATGTTATAGCTTGCGTGGGGCGTTGGCTGTTGCTGTTGTTGGGAGTGCTGCTCACAGCGGAGGTCTCTGAGGAACTCATGGTGAGCTCATATAGTGGTTGGCGGTGAGTGGAGTATTACTGATCCCAGCAATATACACACTGACTGGCAGAGTACGCAATGCTATATAGTCTGGCTGAGCGGTGTACACAGAGTGGCAGTACACACAATGCTATATAGTCTGGCTGAGCCGTGTACACAGAGTGGCAGTACACACAATGCTATATAGTCTGGCTGAGCGGTGTACACAGAGTGGCAGTACACACAATGCTATATAGTCTGGCTGAGCCGTGTACACAGAGTGGCAGTACACACAATGCTATATAGTCTGGCTGAGCCGTGTACACAGAGTGTCAGTAAACAATGCTATATATAGCGTGGCTGAGCGAGGTACACAGTGGCAGTACACACAATGCTATATAGTCTGGCTGAGCGGTGTACACAGAGTGTCAGTAAACAATGGTATATAGTCTGGCTGAGCGGTGTACACAGAGTGGCAGTAAACACAATGCTATATATAGCGTAGCTGAGCGAGGTGCACAGTGGCAGTACACACAATGCTATATAGTCAGGCTAAGCCGTGTACACAGAGTGTCAGAAAACACAATGCTATATATAGCGTGGCTGAGCGAGGTGCACAGTGGCAGTACACACAATGCTATATAGTCTGGCTGAGCCGTGTACACAGAGTGGCAGTAAACACAATGCTATATATAGCGTGGCTGAGCGAGGTACACAGTGGCAGTACACACAATGCTATATAGTCAGGCTAAGCCGTGTACACAGAGTGTCAGAAAACACAATGCTATATATAGCGTAGCTGAGCGAGGTGCACAGTGGCAGTACACACAATGCTATATAGCCAGGCTAAGCCGTGTACACAGAGTGTCAGAAAACACAATGCTATATATAGCGTGGCTGAGCGAGGTACACAGTGGCAGTAAACAATGCTATATATAGTGTGGCTGAGCGAGCGGTGTACTACTGTTCCCAGCAGCGACACACAATGACTGGCAGGGACCCTGGCTAGCGTGGCTGGAGAGCGAACTACCCTGCCTGCCTACCCAAAGCTAAACCCACAGACAAATGGCGGAGATATGACGTGGTTTGGGTATTTATTTACCCGAACCACGTGACCGTTCGGCCAATCAGAGCGCGTTCGGGCCCGAACCACGTGACCCGTTCGGCCAATCACAGCGCTAGCCGAAAGTTCGGGGAACGTTCGGCCATGCGCTCTTAGTTCGGCCATGTGGCCGAACGGTTTGGCCGAGCACCGTCAGGTGTTCGGCCGAACTCGAACATCACCCGAACAGGGTGATGTTCTGCAGAACCCGAACAGTGGCGAACACTGTTCGCCCAACACTATTCCATTGCTAACCCCTGGTGACCCTCAAAACCTGGGGCCCATCTTGCAAGGGTCATAAAAAGTATGAACATTGTGATCTTCACACCCATAACAAGCGTAGCTACAAATACACCTTGTCTGGAAGATGGACTCCTTTGTCAGAGGGAGAAAATTTAGAGTTGGGGTCCCTAGCAGCTCTGGGCCCCCCTGCGGCTGCAGGAGATGTTCCCCTGTAGTTATGCCCCTGGATAAAACAATTCCTCCTTTATTGCACAAATCCTAGTATTGTTCAGCTCCCTAAACAATACATGAAAGATGTGACAATATGAAATAGACACTTGGAAGAATTAATGCTATTTCTTCCTTAGAATTAATGAAGCGTACATATTTGTACTGTACCCAACTAGAATAATTGTGCTTCACCGAAGCTCTCTTGTGTTGGGTTTATTTTGCATCATGATTTGATAATTTATTAATTCTTGATCGTATATAAAAACAAAGGAAAAAGACAGAAGAGACAAAGGGTCGAAATGGCCCCAGTCTCTAGATTCATATTACACCTTTCAAATGATGTACTCCAAGTTTCATTCAAACTCCTAGACTTGCACACTAACCATTCATTACTTACATCCATTCGCTTCCTTTCAATTCATTTTCTCTCTCCCAATCTTCGCCCAAGCAACCATGTATCCAATCCCATCAAATCCGACGTCAAAGACACCCGATCCCCCCCTACATCCGCCCAGGGGCCACGGCCAAAAGCAACAGAAAAAAAAAAAAACAGAGGGCCAGCCAGGTCAACCGAAGACTGCCCTACTATCCCATATTTTTTATTCTTTCCTCTCTCTCATTATATTTTTCCCTTGCCTTTTCCCACAATTCTCTAGCTATCCGAAAGTTTTTATATGGCTCACCCTCCGATTCTCTCTCCTCCCCTGACTCTGTCAGTAGCAAATGTGATGATAAATGTATCCATTCTTTTTTGAAGGGTTTGTTTGTGGATTTCCAGTTCCTTACTATAATGGTTTTTGATGCTAGTGAAAGAATATACTGTATAATAAATTTCCACTGTCTTGTTTTTCCCTTTTTGACTACCGTATATACTTGTAAGCAAGCCGACCCGCATATAAGCCGACCCCCCAACTTTTGCCTGAAAAACCAGGAAAAAATGATTGACCCTCATATAAGCCGGGGGTAGGAAATGCTGGCCGCGTGATCCCCCCCAGTGTGTCCCAGTATAGTGCCCAGTATGGGAAGGTAGTGCCTCAGTATAGTTAGTAAAGTGCCCAGGATAGCTAGTATAGTGACCAGGATAGCTAGTATAGTGCCCAGGATAGCTAGTATCGTGCCCAGGATAGCTAGTATCGTGCCCAGGATAGTGCCCAGGATAGCTAGTATAGTGCTAGTGCCCAGGATAGCTAGTATAGTGCCCAGGATAGCTAGTATAGTGCCCAGGATCGCTAGTATCGTGCCCAGGATAGCTAGTATAGTGCCCAGTATAGCTAGTATAGTGCCCAGGATAGCTAGTATCGTGCCCAGTATAGCTAGTATAGTGCCCAGTATAGTGCCCAGGATAGCTAGTATAGTGCCCAGTATAGCTAGTAAAGTGCCCAGGATAGCTAGTATTGTGCCCAAGATAGCTAGTATAGTGCCCAGGATAGCTAGTATCGTGCCCAGGATAGCTAGTATCGTGCCCAGGATAGTGCCCAGGATAGCTAGTATAGTGCCCTGGATAGCTATAATAGTGCCCAGGATAGCTAGTATCATGCCCAGTATAGCTAGTATAGTGCCCAGTATAGCTAGTATCGTGCCCAGGATAGCTAGTATAGTGCCCAGGATAGCTAGTATAGTGCCCAGGATAGCTAGTATCGTGCCCAGTATAGCTAGTATAGTGCCCAGTATAGCTAGTATAGTGCCCAGTATAGCTAGCATAGTGCCCAGGATAGCTAGTATAGTGCCCAGGATAGCTAGTATCGTGCCCAGGATAGCTAGTATTGTACCCAGGATAGCTAGTATCATGCCCAGGATAGAGAGTTTAGCGTCCCCCCCCCCGCTCCCCCCGCGGCCGCTGCTATTACCTTAGCTCCACGGCTTCCTATTCCCCTGTCCTGCTCTTAAACAGCAGCTCGCCCCACGGCCACGGTGGCTGCTGCGTGATGATGGAGGAAGTCGCAGAAAGCGGCTTACTGGTTACTATGGGAACCTCTCTCTGCACTTCCTCCATCATCACGCAGCAGCCACCGTGGGGCGAGCTGCTGTTTAATTAAGAGCAGGACAGGGGAATAGGAAGCCGCGGAGCTAAGGTAATAGCAGTGGCCGCGGGGAGAGCGGGTGGGAGAGGGCGGGGGGTGCGACGACGACCCTTAGGCACATCACTCGCAAGCAAGCCGACCCCCCAACTTTTGACCCACTTTTTGTGGGTCCAAAATTCGGCTTGCTTGCGAGTATATACGGTAAGTCTGAAAATTGCTACCATGGCATTTATAACACCATCTGAGACAATATATTTTTTTTATAAATAGCTCTACTACTGCCCAAAAAGATCGTATTATTGGGCAGTGCCATAGCATGTGTGATAGATTCCCCATCTCAGCGTCACATTTCCAACAGTGGTTGTTTTCTTTTAATTTTCTTTGATATAGTTTCTCAGGAGTGAAGTACCATCTGGTTACGATTTTAAATTGTAGTAGCTGAATGCTAGTGTTTCTAGGTAACCAGATGTATGAGATAATCTTATCCCATTCAAGATCATCTAATTTATCTCCAAGCTCCTTTTCCCATTTATCACAGTACCACATTGTCCTGTATTCATACCTTATTGACCCCAGATGGTCATATAACCAGTATAGCATATTCTCAGGGACCGCTTTCTCTAAAAAAAAAAATTCTAATTTATTCAATTTGTCTCTTATTGATCCAGCATTTTTTTTAGTCTTGCAAGAAAATTTTGTATTTGTAGCTTTCCAAAATTAGTGGCTGGCGCTATTCCTTGTACTAGGTCAATTATTCTTGTGTCTTCTTCTAATTTATTCTTTTTTAACCTGCCTGGTTCTCTTGCCGGGGCAAATTCTGAACTATTTTGAATTAACACTAATGGGGGGGGGGGGTCTGCGATTTTGTTTTTAATATCATTTAAAATTGCTTTCAGAGTGGAAGTAATAAATGGTCTGTCCTCTTTACTGCTCGCCTAATTCGTATTTTGTCCCAGGACAATACGTCTTGCATATTCACGCTCTCATATTCCATCATAACCCATATTTTATTACATTTTCCTTGCCTCCACTCCAACATTCTACCTAATAGTATAGCTTGGTAGTATTTAAAGAGGTCCGGTGCAGCCAGCCCCCCATATTTTTTATCCCTTGTGATTTTTTTATAAGATATTCTTACTGCCTTGTTTTTCCAGATGTACTTTGAAAAAAGTCTGTGTAGAGCAGAAAGATCTCTCAAATAAAAGAAGTATGGGGAAAAGTCTCCTTATCTAACTAATATTAAATGGTCCAAACCCCCAGGTTATACAGCTAACAATGATCAGCCCAGGAACATGATTGTCCCTAACCCTACCTATGTAGGAGTCCATTAGGGTCTATAACTAGTTCCCCTCTCTGGTAATATCTATTGGTGCTCACCGCCAGGTCGTGATCACGCTTACGCGTGGATTCACGACCATTTTGATGCATTCCGCCTCGGACACGAAAATCCGTGAATAGATTTTCAACCACGAAAATCTACTTCGGCTTTGCGTGAATGCGGACAGAAATCCGCATTCACGCTCGTGAAACCCGGTGCTGAAGTCGTGGTTTGCGGAAATGCGTCAAACTATGCGGAAGTGACACATTGCAGGCCAATCAGAGTGCCCCAGCTCTGTCTGTCAAATCAGAAGGAACCCCATTGGTCTGCTAAGGACCAATGGGGCTCCTTGGAGCCCAAATACAAAGATGCTTTCGAGAGCTCTGAGCTATATAGCTCAGAGCTCTGTCGGGTTCAGGACGCTAAGTCCCCGCCGGCTCCGCTGCCCTCCCCGCCTCTCCCACATGTCACCTATATACATGCTGGCACCCATGGGTGCCAGCATGTATATGGGTGACAGGTGTGGGCGGAGTGGACGGCTGGAGCCGGCGGGGACTTAGCGTTAGTGTATGCGGGGCCGGCGGGTGAGCGGCGAGTGACGTCGGGTGCGGTGGAGTTACAAAGTAACAAATAATAACAAATAACAGTAAAAACTTTGTTACATTGTAACTGATTAGTATATTTCCGAGGATATTGCGTGGGAAATGGCTTTTAAAGGGACAGGTAAGTATTAATGGTTAATTAAAAATATTAAAGGACTTTTTTCGTGGTTATGTTTTTTGTTCAATTAAAATACTTTTTCTATGTGTTTGTGTGTTTATTTACTTTTAACTCTTAAAGGAAATGGGTAAGGGGTACAAGTACCTCTATACTCATTTCTCCTGGGAGGGGGGGTGGGCATCTGGGGGACCCCTTTTTAAAGGGGACTCCCCGATGCCACCATGAAACCCCCCCCCCCAGGAAATCGCGGCCTCCACCTCCACCGCCCATCGGAGGTGGAGAAGAGCCCCTTGTCCTTGTATTGGACAAGGGCTCGGAGGGGGAGGGGAAAGCTTGGCTGCCCCTCCCCTTCCGAGACCCCCCAATCCATGGACCATGCGGGCTGGTATAGTCAGGGTGCGGAGCCCCACGCGGCCGGTGCTCCGCATTCTGGCTATCCCAGTCTGCATGGGGGACAAGGGGTTAAAGAGGTCTGGGAGGGGGAACCCCACGTCGTTTTTTTTTAATATTTCCCACACTCAGAACGAAGTAAGTAAAACTCTTCCCACTTGGGGGAATCTATGAAAATAAAACACTATTGTTACCTGTGCAAAAAAAACTGACATTTTCCGCATTAAAAAGACATTTTTGCCCTTGAAACTTAAAAATCGATTTTCTCAAAAACTATAAGGTCTTTTTGAAAAAAAAAAATTTCCTCTTATCCCCACTGATCCCCTTAATATACCCTGTGAATTTGGTGTTCCTAAATTTTAAGCAGGCTTTGCTATTAACCGTTAAAGTCGGCGGGTTTTTAAATGTATATATTTTTCCTTTGAAACTTTAACATCGATTTTCTCAAAAACTATAAGGTCTTTTTGAAAAAAAAATTTTCCTCTTATTCCTTCTGATCTCCTTAATATATTCTCCAAATTTGAGGCTCTTAGCACTTAAGGGGGCTTTGCTATTAACCCTTAAAGTCGGCGGCTTTTTTATATTATACGGGAGCGTAATATTACGCGATTACGGCAGACTGTGTAATTTCAATGGGAGTTTACTGTCTTACGCGTAATTTGTTACGCGTAACAACGTAACCCACGGTCTACGCGTAATTAATTACGCGTAATACCGTAACCTTACACGTAACGCTTACGGTGCATTTGTAGTGAATTACGATGCGTAATTACGCTAATGCGTAATTTCGGCCCAGCACTGGTCACACCGCCGGCGCCGCCACTCTCTGCCAGCGCTGTTCATTCATTCTGTCTGACCTTGTGCCGTGCCCAGTGCCCACTGCTCGCTCGCTGGCATATGAGCATCTCATTACACAGTGTGACATCCTTGTGTGCCCACTGCATCCTTCAGTGACCTAGTTGTATATCCAGTGCCCACTGCTGTGCCCACTGCGTCCTTCAGTGACCTTGTACTGTGCCCACTGCATCCTTCAGTGACCTAGTTGTATATTCAGTGCCCACTGCTGTGCCCACTGCATCCAGTGATTCATTACTAGCAACATGTCTGGCAGGGTTTCGCGGGGTAAGAGGAAAGGGAGTTCAATTGCCTCAGCCACTTCTGGGACTGCTCCACGTCCAAGGAGAGGACGCCCAGCTGTACGTGGTCGTGATGCAGCAGAAAGGGGGGCAGCAAAGCCTGGGCCGAGTCAGCGGACGCCATTGTCCAAATATTTTAAAGTTTCTGGTCCCCGTGTGGTGGTTGAGCAAATGGAACCTGACGTACTCATGGACATTTTGACGCTGTGCTACTACTACCACCACCAGTATGTTGCCATGGTCCTTCTGTGCTGCTGAATTGACCGCCGGCATTGTCCTCCTCCTTCTGACTCACTCGCTTCCACCAATGTACTCTGTCTGCGTTCACACTGCCCGGGTCACCGGGTGCATTTAATTTTTTGGCCAGCACTATGACGCTGTGCTGCTACTACTACTACCAGTATGTTGCCGTGGTCCTTCTGCGCTGCTGAACTGACCGCCCGCATAGTCCTTCTCCTGACTCAGTCGCTACCACCACTGCACTTTGCGTTCACACTGCCCGTGTCCACTGACAACTCTGCTGCGATGTCATTGCTAATTGCTGCAAAAAAAAAAAAAATTACAAAAACCTCTCTGGGGCCTTTTTGGCGTCAGCAACTCATCCTCCTCCAGTGGTACCTTCGCCGCCAAGTGCCACTGGAACTCGCCTTCAGCTCTTTGACTGCTTAACGCGTAAATCCCTTTTTAAAACCACTTATTACCAATTAATAGCCCCATTTAAAGTGTTGATTTCACTTTAAAATCCATTTTCTCTAGAAAAAAATTTTTTTTGGAATTTTTTATGTTGAAGTTATGTTGCCCCTTATCGCCTTGATAATCCATGCAATTTGGGGGATTGTAGCATGTATGGGGGCTTTGTTATTAACGTTTAAAGAAAATCCGCCTCCGGGCGGGAATCCACGCGTGATTACGCTATTCACGGCAGAAAATCCGCGTGGTTGCGTGGACGCGGACGAAAATCCGCATGCGGCGGGGCCGAATGCGGATTTTTTTTTGCAACCACGCGGATTTCCGAATTCGTGGATGAGGCACATCCGAGCATCCCTGGTAATATCCTCCACAACATATCTGTAGGTCTCCTTTTCTCTAGACATAGTTCTTTTTTAATACAGATGCCACCTCTGGTACACCATTCTGATATGAAACATATACCGGTAGGTTGGTAACTCAAATTCTATATGCTGTTATCTTTTTTTTGCTGTTCATTTGGTTCTCTTTTTCTTTTATTTTGTACTTATTTTTTAATTTTATCTTCATTTAAGATTACAAGTTACAGTTATGTATCATACGATTTTTTCAACAGATGCTTGTATCAGCTAATCTAAGTTGTTATGTCTGTAACTCTGTTTGTTTAAACTTTCAAAACTCAATAAAATTCAAGTTACAAAAAAATATACAGTGGTGTGAAAAACTATTTGCCCCCTTCCTGATTTCTTATTCCTTTGCATGTTTGTCACACTTAAATGTTTCTGCTCATCAAAAACCATTAACTATTAGTCAAAGATAACATAATTGAACACAAAATGCAGTTTTAAATGATGGTTTTTATTATTTAGTGAGAAAAAAAACTCCAAATCTGCATGGCCCTGTGTGAAAAAGTGATTGCCCCCCTTGTTAAAAAATAACTTTATCACACCTGAGTTCAATTTCTGTAGTCACCCCCAGGCCTGATTACTGCCACACCTGTTTCAATCAAGAAATCGCTTAAATAGGAGCTATCTGACAGAGAAGTAGACCAAAAGCACCTCAAAAGCTAGACATCATGCCAAGATCCAAAGAAATTCAGGAACAAATGAAAACAAAAGTACTGTAATTGAGATCTATCAGTCTGGTAAAGGTTATAAAGCCATTTCTAAAGCTTTGGGACTTCAGCGGACCACAGTGAGAGCCATTATCCACAAATGGCAAAAACATGGAACAGTGATGAACCTTCCCAGGAGTGGCTGGCCGACCAAAATTACTCCAAGAGCGCAGAGAAAACTCATCCGAGAGGCCACAAAAGACCCCAGGACAACATCTAAAGAACTGTAGGCCTCACTTGCCTCAATTGGGGTCAGTGTTCATGACTCCACCATAAGAAAGAGACTGGGCAAAAACAGCCTGCATGGCAGATATACAAGGCACAAACCACTTTTAAGCAAACAGAACATTAAGACTCGTCTCAATTTTGCTAAAAAAACATCTCAATGATTGCCAAGACTTTTGGGAAAATACCTTGTGGACCGACGAGACAAAGGTTGAACTTTTTCGAAGGTACGTGTCCCGTTACATCTGGCGTAGAAGTAACACAGCATTTCAGCAAAAGAACATCATACCAACAGTAAAATATGGTGGTGGTAGTGTGATGGTCTGGGGTTGTTTTGCTGCTTCAGGACCTGGAAGGCTTGCTGTGATAGATGGAACCATGAATTCTACTGTCTACCAGTGTTGCTCGGATACCTCATTATCCTATTCGAGTTTGGTCGAATTCGGATAGTAAACTATCTGAATTCACTCGAAGTTCAATATCCGATGTAATCGAATATCCGATTCGACCTCGGATATCCGACGTCACTATCCGAGTCTGTAGTCGAGTAAAATATTCGAGCTGGCCTTAAATAGCTTGTAAAACTTGTATTGGAGGTCAATGATGCATGAAACCACCTTTTTATGAAGAAAAACATCAAGTGATTATGTGGTGATGTAGTAGTTATAAAAAGGTCTCAAAAAAAGTAAATTAACTTCATGAAAAGTGTTTGCATGAGAAGGTGTGTCCAAAATGGTTGTTGGAAGTCTTCATTTACGTCGTCTTCATCTTCTTCTTCTATATCTTCTTCTTCTATATCTTCTTCTTCTATATCTTCTTCTTCTTCTTCTTCTATATCTTCTTCTTCTTCTATATCTTCTTCTTCTTCTTCTATATCTTCTTCTTCTATATCTTCTTCTTCTTCTATATCTTCTTCTTCTTCTATATCTTCTTCTTCTTCTATATCTTCTTCTTCTATATCTTCTTTTTCTATATTTTCTTCTTCTATATCTTCTTCTTCTATATCCTCTTCTTCTTCTATATCTTCTTCGTCTTCTTCTTCTATATCTCCTTCTTCTTCTTCTACTTCATCATCTTCTTCTATATCTTCTTCATCTTCTTCTTCTTCTTCTTCTTCTTCGTCTTCTTCTTCTTCTTCTTCTTCTTCTTCGTCTTCTTCTTCTTCTATATCTTCTTCTTCTTCTTCTTCTATATCTTCTTCTTCTATATCTTCTTCTTCTTCTTCTATATCTTCTTCTTCTATATCTTCTTCTTCTTCTTCTATATCTTCTTCTATATCTTCTTCTTCTTCTTCTTCTTCTTCTTCTTCTTCTTCTTCTTCTTCTTCTTCTTCTTCTTCTTCTTCTTCTTCTTCTTCTTCTTCTTCTTCTTCTTCTTCTTCTTCTTCTTCTTCTTCTTCTTCTTCTTCTTCTTCTTCTATATCTTCTTATTCTATATCTTCTTCATCTTCTATATCTTCTTCTTCTATATCTTCTTCATCTTCTTCATCTTCTTCTATATCTTCTTCTTCTATATCTTTTCTTCTTCATCTTCTTCTTCTTCTTCTTCTTCTTCTCTATCATTATATTATGTGTCTTTGTTTTCCTTTGTTTTGTAATATTTTTTTTTTACTTCATTTGTGGAAATATTTTATTTTAATAACACCATAGTTATATTTGTGTTGATGGCATAATAGGTAGGTAGTGGCACATTGCAAGCCACAGCACCTTTTTCTGTGTACCCTGGCGGTGGTAAAACACAGACTTCAGCAGGAGGAGGAAGTAGTTGCAGGCTTGCAGCTATTTGTAGTGTGTGGTAATAGTCGGTCGGTACTCGGTAGGAGAGTGGGTGGGCAGGTGGCAGTAGAAAATAGTTCTTCTGTTCTCCCTGGCAGTGGTAGCAGCACACAGACAGCAGAAGCTCAATGCAGCTACAGGAGGAGGAGTAATGTGTGTCAGGCAGTGTGATGTGACTGACATAATAGGCCCTGGGTCCTAGCGGTGGTTCCAGGGCCGTAAATGAACAGCATGAGATTCCAGACAGCGGTCGTGAAGCCCACATTGTGTCCAATACACAATTGGGACAGCACAGTTTTCAACCCGGACACCTCTAAAATAATTACAATTTTTTTTTTTCAAATTAATGCAGCCAGCTATTGTTGAGCATAATAGCTGGTGGCGCTTGGGCAGCAGCACCTTGTAACGTGTTCCCTGGCAGTGGAGAGGAGACACAGAAAGCAGGAGGAAATATAACAGCAGGCAGCGTGAGGAGGATAGGTGTGTGTGGCAGACTGGCATTTGGCAGCAGGCAGGAGGGCAGGCAGCGAGACATAGTAGGCCCTGGGTCCTAGCGGTGGTTCCAGGGCCGTAAATACACAGCATGAGGTTCCAGACAGCGGTCGTGAAGCCCACATTGTGTCCAATACACAATTGGGACAGCACAGTTTTCAACCCGGACACCTCTAAAATAATTACAATTTTTTTTTTCCAAATTAATGCAGCCAGCTATTGTTGAGCGTAATAGCTGGTGGCGCTTGGGCAGCAGCACCTTGTAATGTGTTCCCTGGCAGTGGAGACACAGACAGCAGGATGAAATATAACAGCAGCAGCAGCAGCAGGTGTGTGTGTGTGTGTGCCAGTTGTCACTTCATGTACCCCTCTCGCCGACAACAGGGGCCATGAATTCGCCTTCCACCCAAGCCTGGTTCATTTTGAGAAACGTCAGTCTGTCCACAGACTTGTGAGACAGACGAGATCACTTCTCAGTGATGACTCCACCGGCTGCACTGAAGCAACGCTCTGACAGTACGCTGGAAGGGGGGCAGGAGAGCACTTCCAGGGCGTACTGCGCAAGCTCGCTCCAGATCGGCAGGTGCTTGACCCAATACTCCATGGGATCAACAGGGGCCACTCTGTCAAGCCCGCTGAAGGACCCCATGTAGTCAGCCACCATGTGGGTCAAGCGCTGCCTGTGACTGGAGAAGGATGCTGCTGCAGGCACCTCCTCTCTAGTCCTTGGCAGCTCTACTCATGTAGAGCTCTTGGGTCAGAGACAGCAGGTCTGTGGTGCGCGAGCGCTTGCTGCTGGTGGATGCAGGCACCTGCTGCTGCCTCTGTGCTGGCTGGACAGTGGGGGTGGATGTCTGAGGGAAGGCTTCTTCCAAACGCTCAACAAGGGACAGCTGCAAATCCCTCATTTGTTGCGCACGGTCTCCTCCTGCAGGCAGGAACTGGCTGAGCTTCTCCTTCAGACGTGGGTCCAGCATCATGCACATCCAGATGTCCTCCCTCTGCTTCATCTGGATCACCCTTGGGTCCTTGCGCAGGCACCTCAGCATGTGTGCTGCCATTGGGAACAGTCTGGCCACGTCTGTTGGCACATCATCGGCAGCCCCAGAGCCGAAATTGCTGTCCTCCTCTGCCTCCTCCACCTCATCCTCTCTCCACCCCCGCACCAGTCCAGCTGCGCTCTGCTGCTCCCCCTCATCAGCAGCAAGGTCAGGGACCTCCACCAACTCCTAGCCCTCCTCCTCAGAGGTGGCCTGTGAAGCTGCCTGCAGCTCCTGCTGGTCCAAGGCTGCCGCTCCCTCTTCCACCAGTGCATACAGGGCCCTGTCCAGCACACACACCAAGGGGACCCACTCGCACACCATTGCATGGTCCCTGCTCACCATGTTGGTGGCCTGCAGGAAGGGTGCCAGGACTGAGCACACCTGCTGCATGTGCCCCCAGTCCTCCGTGGAGATGATGGATGGGAGGTTGGTGGCGGCACGCCCAGTTGCAGTGAGGGAGGCAACTGTTGCTCGTGCGACATACTGGCTGACAGCCTGCCTCTGTTCAACCAGACGCTCCAACATCGCCAGGGTGGAGTTCCAGCGAGTTGGAACATCGAGCATGAGCCGGTGCTGTGGCAGGTGCAGCTCCTTCTGCACCTCTTCCAGGCTTGCCACGGCTGCAGGCGAGTGCCGGAAGTGACGCACAACCTTCCTTGCCGCCTCAAGGAGTCGGTTCATCACCTGGTAGGTTCGCAGGAACTTTTGGACTACCAGGTTCAGGACGTGCGCCAGGCAGGGGATGTGGGTCAGGTCTCCCCTGCTGATGGCAGCAACCAGGTTTGCCCCATTGTCGGACACCACCTCTCCGACTCTGAGGCCTCTGGGGGTCAGCCAATTCCTCTCCTGCTCTCGGATTTTGGCCAGGACGTGGTTCGCCGTCAGTTTGGTCTTCCCCAGGCTGACCAATTACAGCAGCGCTTGGCAGTGGCGGGGCTTCACGCTGCTGCTGAGGCGGGGGGTTTGGGCTGGTGTGGCGGAGGATGGAAGCGGAGCAGAGGAACCTGCTGCTGTCCTGCTGACCCTGCATGGTGGCACCACCCACTGCGTTGTTGGTGCTGCTGCTGCTCTGACAGTGCCCGATGCTGCTCCCCCCTCCTCACCCCCTTCCACCAAGCTGACCCAATGCGTGGTGAAGGACAGATAGCGGCCTGTCCCAAACCGGCTGCTCCATGAGTCCATGGTGACGTGGACCCGTTGACCCAACGCGTGCTCCAGCCCTCTCCCGACATTGGCCATCACAGAGCGGTGAAGTGCAGGGATGGCCGTGCGTGCAATATAATGTCGGCTGGGGATTGGCCAATCGGGGGCTGCACACATCAGGAGCGCACGCATGTCGCTCCCCTCCTGCACAAGGGAATAAAGCAGGAGTTGGGAGCACATGGCCCATGCCAGCAAGCCGTTCAGCTGACGCACGCGACGGCTGCTGGGAGGCAGAACCCTGACCACCCCCTGAAAGGTGTCGCTGAGCAGGGTCTGGCGAGGTCTTTTGCTGGCACGGGAAGCAGTGGAGGGAGCAGAGGAGGCCACTGAGGACTGGCTGCCAGAACAGGGCTCAGTGTCGGCGGCAGGAGTTGCAGAGGGAGGAGGAGCACTGCGTTGCTGACGCACTCCTGCTGCCGACGGCTTCGCAGTGGTGGCGGGTCTGCCACTGCCACTGCCAGCTTCCTTCAACTTCACGAACTCCTCATGCTCGTGAAAGTGTTTCCCTGCAAGGTGGTTGACCAGAGAGGTGGTGCCAAACGCAGAGGGCTCCTTCCCTCTGCTGAGCTGCTTGCGGCACTGGTTGCAGGTGGCATACTTGCACTCCAAATATGGAAGGGTGAAAAAATTCCACATTGGGAAGGTGAAGTTGCCCCTTCGGCTGGAAGGTGCTGCTGCCGCTGGTCTCCCTGTGGTGGTTGGGGGGGGGGGGGGGGTTCTTGGTGCGGCTGGTGTTGGCACTGGCAGAACTCATCTCCTGATCAGCACGCTGTGTGGCCTGCATACCACGCCCACTTGTGATCCTGCCCATGCCTGCGATGCTGATCCTTCTAGCAAGGCCCGCAGATGCATCCTCCTCCTCCTCAGAGCTGATGACATCCCCACTCCCAGGACCTGGCTGTCAAATATCTGATCGATATCTGCTTAAAATGATTACCAACTCAGTAAAGGACCAGCCTTTAAAGCGTCATAACCAAAATTAGACAGAAGTGGGTGCGTGCTCACTATAAACAGAATATTTATAGGTTAACAGTTTTACCTCTGAAAGAAAAACGCAACACTCAGCTGTTGAATTTTATAAAATGATCTTGTTAAGAAAAATAGATAAAGCGTTTATATACAGGAATATACATCTCTCCAGTTGTTGTCAATCATCATAAAAATACATTTTTATCCAAAAATACATTTTCAAAGTTCCTTTAGTTAAAAGAGTCCATTTCAATATAGCAAATATTCTGCTGTAGCTTTTATCCTTCACCGATTGTTGTTGTCTCGAGATTGAACAGTGTATAGTACACACAATATATCTTTATCCTTAAAAATTTATATATGAAGTTCTATTCTTATATGAAGAACTTAAAGTAGATATATCTTAATCCTTCAAAGCTTGTTAATTGCTTCTAAGCTTGCAATTGCATTTGAATAGTAAAACTTATAATAAGTAAAACTTATAGCATAGAAAAAAGTTCTCTAAAAACTCAAAAAACTGCTGAAGTTTAAAAAGACAAGTCTTTAACGTTTGCATAGACTAATTGTCAAAGAATTCACCCAGAATAATTGCAAATTACCTCTCTTGGGTTTCAGAATCACAATGGAAGGTAGTCTCTTGCTAGGCCTCAATCGTCTCAGTAGAGTTTCAGGCTTGATGCTCCAATGTGCTAGCCTGCCAGGCCTTTTTATTGTAATTTTTCCAATATGGCGTCGGGGTAGGGGATTTTACATGAAGTCATGTTCTTTTTATAACATTACCTCACCCTTTATTTTTAGATAGGGATATCTAGATGCCCCTTATGGTTGTAAGTGGTAGTAGCAGGCACAAGAGATGCCTCCTGTGGTTATAAGTGGTAATGGCCGACACAAGGCTTATGGCCTAACTGTTTTTATACAATCTGAAATAAAGTGTATATTATTGATCAGCTTATTGGATATGTGTGAACACTATGTGATTAAACCAACCAAGAGGATAAGCACCATCCTATAAATGACATCTGTATAATCAGGGAATGGAATGTGCTAATTGGGTATATCAATTAATAAACAACAAGGAGAAACAGGTACCCAACATAAAGCACCAACCACTCCAATTACAATCAAAATACAAAGTTTCTTTATTTGATGAATTACAAACACAATAAAAACAATATTAAAAATCACCAAAAGGTGATAGCAGCGGTGTACAAGGTCCAACAATAATTATACAATAGTTATATTCAATATAGGCAATGATAAAGTCCTCACACTCCAAAATCTAATATCCAGTAGGTGAATATAAGTTAGATATACAAGGAACCCTCAGTATATTCTGTAGGGACAATAAACCCCATATAAAGTGCACTGTGCAAACCTAAAATAAATCAATATGAATAAGACTGGGACTACAATCAGACCCAGATAAATCCTATATACCAAGCAGTGGAGCAGTGGAGCTAAAAAGGCGAGGAGGAAAACCAATGTAAACAGTTCAAAGAAAGAGAGTAAAGGATCAACCTACATGGAGGAGAGGAGGACGCCAAGGACCACCGCCACCGCCTTAATGCATCACGCGGGCTCAACCCGCTTCGGAAAGAGGCAGAGTCTGAATGCGTAAGAGACGCTTTTAAACCCCGTACGGCAACTCCCAGGATCTTCAACACGCCCCCTGGACAAGACGCGGCCACGTCATAGCGTACAAGGCGTCGGGTTGGCATAGCAACCCGACGCCTAACACGCAGTCCGGATAAACAAAGCCTCCGTGTTGTAAGGATGTGACGGGAGGGCGCATGCGCAAAGGAGGGCCCACGGAAAATCGATTAAAAGAGAAAAAAAGGGGTTGGAAATCATCAAACCAGCATTATATAAGTAAGAGATAGGAGTCCACACTGCTGGGATGCCTAAGAAAAGATGGAGGGAAAAATGTAGGAGCAAAAAGATTATATATACACAAGTAAATAGGAAGCATATTGGACAAGGACATTTATAGACAGCAAATGATATCTCAGTCCACTGAGGACATCTAGTGGACAAAGGTTACAATCACAGCCACCTAGACAAAATCCATTAAAGCACATTAAGAGAGAGATCATCCCTGGAAATACACAATAGAAGACTTTAGCAGGAGTAATCCTGATCTTGGGTCCCGATCTTGCTAAAGGAAGAGGGAAAAGGGTGCATCAATCCAACCATAGGCATCCCAGCAGTGTGGACTCCTATCTCTTACTTATATAATGCTGGTTTGATGATTTCCAACCCCTTTTTTTCTCTTTTAATCGATTTTCCGTGGGCCCTCCTTTGCGCATGCGCCCTCCCGTCACATCCTTACAACACGGAGGCTTTGTTTATCCGGACTGCGTGTTAGGCGTCGGGTTGCTATGCCAACCCGACGCCTTGTACGCTATGACGTGGCCGCGTCTTGTCCAGGGGGCGTGTTGAAGATCCTGGGAGTTGCCGTACGGGGTTTAAAAGCGTCTCTTACGCATTCAGACTCTGCCTCTTTCCGAAGCGGGTTGAGCCTGCGTGATGCATTAAGGCGGCGGCGGTGGTCCTTGGCGTCCTCCTCTCCTCCATGTAGGTTGATCCTTTACTCTCTTTCTTTGAACTGTTTACATTGGTTTTCCTCCTCGCCTTTTTAGCTCCACTGCTCCACTGCTTGGTATATAGGATTTATCTGGGTCTGATTGTAGTCCCAGTCTTATTCATATTGATTTATTTTAGGTTTGCACAGTGCACTTTATATGGGGTTTATTGTCCCTACAGAATATACTGAGGGTTCCTTGTATATCTAACTTATATTCACCTACTGGATATTAGATTTTGGAGTGTGAGGACTTTATCATTGCCTATATTGAATATAACTATTGTATAATTATTGTTGGACCTTGTACACCGCTGCTATCACCTTTTGGTGATTTTTAATATTGTTTTTATTGTGTTTGTAATTCATCAAATAAAGAAACTTTGTATTTTGATTGTAATTGGAGTGGTTGGTGCTTTATGTTGGGTACCTGTTTCTCCTTGTTGTTTAACACTATATGTGATTAACATCTTGCGTATAAAATAGGCTTAGCTTAAAGAGGAACTCCAGTGAAAATAATGTAGTAAAAAAAGTGCTTCATTTTTTACCATAATTATGTATAAATGATTTAGTCAGTGTTTGCTCATTGTAAAATCTTTCCTCTCCCAGATTCACATTCTGACATGTATTACATGGTGACATTGTTACTGTGGGCAGGTTATTTAGCTGTTTCTAGCTGCTCTGTCTGTTACAGACAGCTAATAACAGCTATTTCCTGTCTCTGAACATTGTTACATTGTGGCAGTTTGCCAGCAGTACCGCGGTATTCAGAGCCTCTTGTGGGAGGGGTTTCAGCACAAAATCAGTCACACAGCGCCCCCTGATGGTCTGTTTGTGAAAATCATTGTCTTTCTCATGTAAAATGGGGTATCAGCTACTGATTGGGAAAAAGTTCAATTCTTGGTTGGAGTTTCTCTTTAAGCAGTGTATATCTTATATATCTTGACCCTAGATGGTTAAACTTACTAACACAACAATACTGCATAACATGTAAACATTTCTTCAATACTATCCCATTTTTAACCTTGTAGGAATAAACAGCTCACCTCCAACAATAATACTGTAGCTTACACTATCTAATTCTGATTTTGTCCGTACTCACGGATCTTGAAATTCACTCAATTTATCTGCAAAACATTTAACATTTGTATAGGATTTGGGCAAGGGGGATGATCATTTCTTTGCATTAATATGAGATTCTGACACCCCCGGATGCAGAGAGATGATAGAATCTTGCTTGTTTTGGCAGCAATTAACTCTTAGTATAAAAGTCTTATTCCACAGTGGTGCAAATTCTTCTCAGGCAAATCTTTGCTCTTTAAGTGGCACTTTTTTGTGGCATAGTCAAAGTCTCAGTCCTTGATTAATATCTTCTCTATCAGACACATTTTACTGGTCCAGATAGTCTATAGTCTTTTTCATGACATCCTTGAATTTGAAGTTTTCATCACAGTGGTTCCCATTTAAGATCAGTTGCAAATCTTTCATAGTAGCAAAGCGTTGACAGCAATTACACATTTCATGTGGCTCCTGGATTGCTTATTTTTGGAGCATGATGATTATCTCGATATCACAGAGGATGCTGTGACTGACTTGGATAGTCTCCTTGTACTCTCGGACTAAGATCACCGTCAGTGGAAGGTGTTGATGGACCATGATATCCATTCACTAATCCAGGTGTATCGGAACCTTCATCATCCGATGATAGAGGATTGATCGGTCCAGATCTCCAAACCTCTTCTGTACAGACAGGTATCTTTGTAGCATTATACGTGATTGGTGGAACATCAAGTTCATTGAATATCAGATGCAGGACATGATCAGGGGTCTCCACAGTGTAGTTGTTTCCCATTTTAAGACATGTGGTGAAACTTAAAGTTCAAAATGTATAAACAGGAATTATACCATTGATGTGATGGGATGTGACTCCTGAATGCTTTTAGAGCACAATGCATTCAACATTTTATTGTTAGCTTACAACAGGTTAATTAGTTAGTTGGTTAGTATTATGTATTAATACAGTTAATTACACCTTTCTTATACAACAAAGTTTCTTTCACAAATGGTATGTAGCAGAACAAAGTGTGTGTAGTTTGCCAGCAGGATCCCATGTTGTGATGTCATCTTACATTTGATGTAGATATCGTATTGAGAGCTTAGACATTACAAAGTTCTTGGAAATGCAATTTGCAATGTATCCAGTTGTAGTAAGCCGTTTTCAAATATGTTCTCCATGAACCACATTTACTAACTTCACATTGTTGAAGGTGCTTCTCCACTTCATGTTTCATCTTTCCAGCATTATGGAGTAACTCTTTCTCTTGAATTAATCAGTATCTTTACCACAGATTTTAAAGTCTTTTGAAAGTTCATAATGTAGTCTGTGAGCATCTTTGTATGTGAATTTTGGCATGTTATATGGATGTGTTTCTCCAATGATGAAAATAATGGGATAGTTTAGTATCAATTAGTTTGATAAAAACAGAGTCACTTTTCATGAACAATTTCTTCTACTAGCTAGCAAGGCTGTCTCTTTCTGATACGTCTGCTAGAACATTTATCTGAATGTCTCTCATAATATTCAGCTTATTATTGACTTAAATGGCACTCTTCTCCATTCTTATTCTGGGGTATTCGAGGTAGTGGTCATCTTACTGATGCAGCAGAAAAACAAACAAATGGCTATGTATATGGCGATTCCAACGATGATAATGCAAAGAATTGTATTTAGCATGTTTTCCAATCCATCCGGAAAACCAGTTAACTGGGTTGAGAAACTCCAATGATACTATTTCTGAATTTCTCTTTCTGAAGGCGGCTTTCACTTCTTCCATATGTTTCAAGTGGCCTTCTATTATTTCACTATAGTTTTGATGTATGAAGTTGCAACACGCTGCTCCTACAATTGCACATGTTCCTCCTTGTGCTGCAGTTAAAAAGTCTAACACCAGAGTATGCTGAGCCAACATTTTAGTATACAAAATTAATTCTACACTTGGTGCCGCTCTTGGTCATAAATATGTATACCTTTATTGAGAAACCATAGAAAAAATCACAACACCTGCCTTAAAAACACTTAAAATGAATGCGGAGCGCTCCAGACCTCATACCATGCCACACAGCACACTTTCATTCATCCCTTCCGCCCTGGTACCGGTACCAATTCATTAGTATCTTCAGGGTGTTGAGGAAAAGTGGCTGCTGTTTTTATGCATGCATATATATATATCACAAGCCGCTGCAATATTCCGACTGCACAAGGTACTTCCAGCTTCAACAGGACACCGTATTAGAGCCACATAATCTTACCACCCGACAAGGCATCAGATCTGGTCTCTCATGGCTCCTATTCCTTATTGGGCTCCCGCTGGATAAGCTTCTCCGTCTCTCTCTCTTCGGCTCTACCCTCCTTGCAACTCTCAAGGGGAGCCAGATACGTTAGTTTACTCCACCCCGAGTCTCCAGTGTGTCAGGGGAGCTAACGTGAGTGCGGAGTCCCGCCTTCAGCAGTTCGGCCGGCCGGCTAGTAGGAACTACAAGGAGCGCTCAAAACGCATGTTGCGGTGAAGCCCCGCCCATCGACGCGTTGCGCCCGCCCACTGCGAGCTTCGTCAGGATACGTGGCGTGACTGGCAGGGCAGTGTTTTATGCGCCATTACGTGCGCTAATGGGGCGTTCCAATGACGTCATCAGTTACCATAGTTACTGACTATGACTCCGGAACTTCTCCCCTTCGTTCTCACTCTGGCTTCAGCGTTTTGATGATGGAGCCTGCTTAGCAAGTCCACGTCTACATTTAAATCAATCCACAGTTGTAGTCACTGCCTAGCAATTTTTTACTACTACAAATTGTCCCATTTATATCTCCAGCAGCATCTTATATTTTGCCTTAGAAATAAACTCCATACACAGGATAGATCAACACCTCCATTTTTGGCCAAGGCCTCTCCTCCACCAGACACGCTTAGCGCGTCTGTATTTTATTGTATCATAGAAAAGAGGCAAAGTTCAGTTCTTGATTCAGGCCTGTTGGTTCTAAAGAGTCAAGTAGATAGATCCATTTCGCTTCCTGCTGCAACAGCCACTTTTCCCTATCACCTCCTCTGCGATTGCTCTGCAACTTATAAATCCCCTTAAACAAAAACCCATTTTGTAAACCGCCATGAACCTCACAAAAGTGTTCCGCCACTGAGCTGCGATATTCTCCATTAAGTTTTTTCCCACAATTTATGTTGCTTAAATGCTCAGAGATCCTCTTCTTTAGTTTTCTTGTGGTCATGCCAACATATAGCCTGGGGCACGGGCACTGTATGACATATACTGTCCACTCGGAGTTACAATTAATAAAAGATTGAATCTTCCACTCTCTCGTTTTGTTCGGAGCCCTAAATGTTTTTGCAACATCCACATACTCACACGCAGAGCATGCACCACACCTAAACATTCCTTTAGTGCTAAATGCAGTCAACCAATTTGACTGTGGTAACAAGTCGGAGTGTACCAATCGATCCCGTAAACTGGGTGCACGTCGGGCGACCAAGGAAGGTCTCTCCCCGACAATGGGCCCCAGTACCGGATCGACCCGCAATATCGGCCAGTGTTGGTTCAGTATGTCACGGATTCGGGACCAATTTGCATTGTAGGAGGAGATAAAATTAGGGCAGGAAAATCTTTCCCGTTTAGTTTTCACTTGATTTAATGACTGTTGCTGCAACAGCTCAACACGTGGAGTCAGAAGGGCCTTTTGAGCCCCAGAGCACAATGTCTCATGTCCGTAACCGCGATCCCTAAACCGTTCATACATTTCAGTGGCTTCACGCTGAAAATCCTCATTTCTGGAGCAATTCCTCTTTATTCGGAGGAACTGCCCCCCTGGGATTCCCTTGATCAAATGAGGTGGATGATGGCTGGTGGCGTGGAGAAGGGTGTTTCCAGCTGTAGGCTTGCGGTACGTTGTTGTCCGCAATACCGCACCATCTTTCACTATGTTCACGTCCAAAAAGGAAATTCCAATCAGGCTATGAACATATGTGAGATGTATATTTCGCTGGTTAAGATCCAAATACCTATCAACCACTCAGAAGTGGACCATATGATAGGATAGTGCTTGGAGTCAACCAATGGGTCGATGATGCAGTAGAGGAAGGTGTGCTTGATGAAAAGGAAGAGAATTTCCTAAGAGTTGGCACATACAGGGTTCCGGTTTTTTATCTGATCCCGAAACTCCACAAAAATCTAAATAAACCACCAGGCAGGCCCATAGTCAGTGCCATCAATGGCCCTACAGAAAATCTGGCCATATGGATTGATGGCAAGATAAAAAGGCTGGTGGCGTCCCTACCCTCCTATGTGCAGGACTCGAGAGATGTCCTGAGAATGATTGGGGCGATGGAAATTGAACCAGGTGATTTCCTCGTGGGGATAGACGTGGAGAGTTTGTATACGTCTATCCCGCACGAGGTGGGGCTTGATGCCCTGAGATTTTTCCTCACAGATGCCTATCCTGATTTGCCTGTGCACAATGATTTTGTAGTGCAGGCCATGAGATATGTCCTAGAGCACAACTGTTTCTTGTTCAACGACACCCACTATAGGCAGGTGCGGGGTACGTCCATGGGGGCGTCGTGCGCACCTGCCTATGCCTGTTTACATCTAGGCTTGTGGGAAAGAAAAGATGTATATACGCTACCTCAGTTTGAAGTACATGTGAAAATGTGGCTCCGGTTTATTGATGACGTGCTGGTGGTGTGGAGAGGGTCTGAAATTGAATTGGAAATGTTTTTGGATTGTTTAAATCTTAACCAGCGAAATATACATCTCACATATGTTCATAGCCTGATTGGAATTTCCTTTTTGGACGTGAACATAGTGAAAGATGGTGCGGTATTGCGGACAACAACGTACCGCAAGCCTACAGCTGGAAACACCCTTCTCCACGCCACCAGCCATCATCCACCTCATTTGATCAAGGGAATCCCAGGGGGGCAGTGCCTCCGAATAAAGAGGAATTGCTCCAGAAATGAGGATTTTCAGCGTGAAGCCACTGAAATGTATGAACGGTTTAGGGATCGCGGTTACGGACATGAGACATTGTGCTCTGGGGCTCAAAAGGCCCTTCTGACTCCACGTGTTGAGCTGTTGCAGCAACAGTCATTAAATCAAGTGAAAACTAAACGGGAAAGATTTTCCTGCCCTAGTTTTATCTCCTCCTACAATGCAAATTGGTCCCGAATCCGTGACATACTGAACCAACACTGGCCGATATTGCGGGTCGATCCGGTACTGGGGCCCATTGTCGGGGAGAGACCTTCCTTGGTCGCCCGACGTGCACCCAGTTTACGGGATCGATTGGTACACTCCGACTTGTTACCACAGTCAAATTGGTTGACTGCATTTAGCACTAAAGGAATGTTTAGGTGTGGTGCATGCTCTGCGTGTGAGTATGTGGATGTTGCAAAAACATTTAGGGCTCCGAACAAAACGAGAGAGTGGAAGATTCAATCTTTTATTAATTGTAACTCCGAGTGGACAGTATATGTCATACAGTGCCCGTGCCCCAGGCTATATGTTGGCATGACCACAAGAAAACTAAAGAAGAGGATCTCTGAGCATTTAAGCAACATAAATTGTGGGAAAAAACTTAATGGAGAATATCGCAGCTCAGTGGCGGAACACTTTTGTGAGGTTCATGGCGGTTTACAAAATGGGTTTTTGTTTAAGGGGATTTATAAGTTGCAGAGCAATCGCAGAGGAGGTGATAGGGAAAAGTGGCTGTTGCAGCAGGAAGCGAAATGGATCTATCTACTTGACTCTTTAGAACCAACAGGCCTGAATCAAGAACTGAACTTTGCCTCTTTTCTATGATACAATAAAATACAGACGCGCTAAGCGTGTCTGGTGGAGGAGAGGCCTTGGCCAAAAATGGAGGTGTTGATCTATCCTGTGTATGGAGTTTATTTCTAAGGCAAAATATAAGATGCTGCTGGAGATATAAATGGGACAATTTGTAGTAGTAAAAAATTGCTAGGCAGTGACTACAACTGTGGATTGATTTAAATGTAGACGTGGACTTGCTAAGCAGGCTCCATCATCAAAACGCTGAAGCCAGAGTGAGAACGAAGGGGAGAAGTTCCGGAGTCATAGTCAGTAACTATGGTAACTGATGACGTCATTGGAACGCCCCATTAGCGCACGTAATGGCGCATAAAACACTGCCCTGCCAGTCACGCCACGTATCCTGACGAAGCTCGCAGTGGGCGGGCGCAACGCGTCGATGGGCGGGGCTTCACCGCAACATGCGTTTTGAGCGCTCCTTGTAGTTCCTACTAGCCGGCCGGCCGAACTGCTGAAGGCGGGACTCCGCACTCACGTTAGCTCCCCTGACACACTGGAGACTCGGGGTGGAGTAAACTAACGTATCTGGCTCCCCTTGAGAGTTGCAAGGAGGGTAGAGCCGAAGAGAGAGAGACGGAGAAGCTTATCCAGCGGGAGCCCAATAAGGAATAGGAGCCATGAGAGACCAGATCTGATGCCTTGTCGGGTGGTAAGATTATGTGGCTCTAATACGGTGTCCTGTTGAAGCTGGAAGTACCTTGTGCAGTCGGAATATTGCAGCGGCTTGTGATATATATATATGCATGCATAAAAACAGCAGCCACTTTTCCTCAACACCCTGAAGATACTAATGAATTGGTACCGGTACCAGGGCGGAAGGGATGAATGAAAGTGTGCTGTGTGGCATGGTATGAGGTCTGGAGCGCTCCGCATTCATTTTAAGTGTTTTTAAGGCAGGTGTTGTGATTTTTTCTATGGTTTCTCAATAAAGGTATACATATTTATGACCAAGAGCGGCACCAAGTGTAGAATTAATTTTGTATTGCAATTGTTGGTAACTGGCAGCTGCTCCTGTTATGTGAATACATACAGTTTTGGTCCTATCCAATTGGTGAGTGAGACAGACAGGTGATATTAATTTTGTTGGCCAACATTTTAGTATGCCATTTTAACTCTTCGTTGACTATTCCAATAGTCTGAAATATTTCATCTGTAACATTATCAAATAGTCCAGCAAGCAATTCTATATTTTGCGAGTTTATTAGGGTTAGTCCTCCTGTTCCAATCAGTCCAGTAAACACACCAACTTTTGCATACCATGGTACTTGAAGGAGTCTTCCTTTCTTAGTTTCATCAGCACTTCTCTTGTACATATGATGATTGGAAATTTGCTCAATGCTCATTTGGTCTTTCTCGACAAACCAAGTGGCGGGTGCTATTTTAATGATTGTACACCTTCCTTTTCCACCTATAGGTAATAACTTGTACGCTGTATTTCCACAAGCCCAGAACCAGTTATATGGCAGTTTGATTTGTCCCAAGATGCTCCCTTGAAATGCATAAGTGAACAGTGGTTCTCTCCAACTTTTATTTGCAAAGAGATTTTCATATTGTTTTCCTTTTTCAGTCAACTTGTAAGTTAGTCCTTTTTCCCAGTTACAGTGTAGATTTATGATTGTTCCTTTTGGAGTATATCCCAAATGATGTAGGGAATCAGTAGAAATATTTTTGCAATTTTTGGGTTTCAAGCATATGTCTGACTGTCCTTTGTTTAATTGAACAGGATTTTCTCTTTCAATTGTCCACCAGGGTGCATACATCCAGGTTGTCAATTGTAGTCCATGTATGGAGTAATTGAATTTTTCTGTAGAAAATGTCCCATAACTTGCATGTGTAGTATTTACCAATTCTTCTAGCGGTACTGGAATTGCTAGGCAAGGCATGATTTGTGCAGATAGTGGAGTATGTGAACAGATCCCACAGTCGCTCTTGTTCAAGCGCTGGGCATATTGTTGATGCATCAGGATCAATTTATTTTGAAGTTTTCCTTGTAGATTATGCCGTTCCGCTTCAGTATGTAGTAGTAGCGGCAGACACAGCCAACACCATATTAGTGGCATCTTTATGGATTGTAGAGTAGGTTGTTAGTTTCAGCACCTTTAAAATATAAAAAAGTAAAGAGAGGCAAAACATATATAATCTATATATACAATAGAGTAAGTGCCTCAACCGTCAAGCAAGAAGAAGAAGTAGCGCCCTGCCCCCAGGGTCGGTCCAAGCAAGAAGAAGGGGCTGGTCCAAGCAAGAAGAAGTAGTGTCATATTTTGACACCAAGGGCAAAGAGGGATAATTTGCATATTCAGTAGCAGTGCATTGTGGGTAACCACAAATGTTCACTTATAGCTGAATTATTGCAGATTTGCTTCTGTTTTAAGAAGGAAAATTACACCAAGCTTTGCTTTTTTTAGTAGGAGGGCTTTTTGGTCTCTTTTATCCTCCTATACATTCTTAGTAGTTTGGGTCACCCTGAGCTGCTTGGTTACTCTGTTGTACTGGTTCAAGCCCTATCTCATACAGCCTTATCAATCCCTGCTATATACTGATCAGGATCACATGTCTGAAATAGGCTGTCACATGTGGGTTTGATATGACTGTGTAAAACTTAAAGCTATAGGCTTGCTTGACTTACCAAGGGTGAAAAGGAATAATTTGCATATTTAGTAGCGGTGCATTGTGGGTAATCACAAATGTTCACTTATAACAGAATTATTGCAGATTTTCTTCTGTTTTAAGAAGGCAAATTACACCAAGCTTTGATTTTTTTTAGTAGAAGGTCTTTTTGGTCCCTTTTATCCACCTATACATTCCAAGTGGTTTGGGTCACCCTGAGCTGTTTGGTTACTCTGTTGTACTGGTCCAAGCCCTATCTCATACAGCTGTATCAATCCCTGCCATGTACTGATGAGGACTAAAAGTCTGAAACAGGCTGGCTACATATGGTTTGATATGGCTGTGTTAAATTTAAAGCTATATGCTTGCTATACACCAGCGGCTCTGGATGCTTGCTTGGCTTGCCAAGGGGGAAAAGGGGTAATTTGCATATTTAGTAGCAGTGCATTGTGGGTAACCACAAATGTTCATTTATAGCTGAATTATTGCAGATTTCCTTCCGTTTCAAAAAGGCAAATTACACCAATACAGTGTGCGGCATTGCAGGAAGTGACGACAGTGGAATGCACGATGGAACACGGAAGAGGTGAGTCATCGCCCCCACTGCCTCTTACTAATAGTGCCGGCTGCTACTGTGCTTAAGCAGGAGGGGGAGCGCACATGGGGGACCCAGATGAGGAGGGATTCCTGCTGAGCTTAAGCTGGAGGGAAAGTGCACATGGGGGACCCAGGTGAGGGGGGGGGGGGGTTCCTGCTGAGCTTAAAGAGAGTCTGAAGCGAGAATAGATCTCGCTTCAGACCTCATATATAGCAGGGGCATGTGTGCCCCTGCTAAAATGCCGCTATCCCGCGGCTTAATGGGGGTCCCTGTCCCCCCAAATCCACTCCGTAATGCGGAGGAGCGTTTCCGCATTGGGAAAGGGCTAACCGCCACAGCCCTGCCCCACGCGCGTCTGTCAGACGCATATCTCCGCCTCTCCCCCGCCCCTCTCAGTCTTCCTTCACTGAGAGGGGCGGGGGAGAGGCGGCGATGCGCGTCTGATAGACGCGACTGGAGGCAGGGCTGCAGCTGTTAGCCCTGCCTCCAGGAAGACAAATTTAGCGACCAAGTCTGCGACCAACTTTTGCGGGGGGTGGGTTGGGGGTGAAGGGACCCCCGTTAAGCCGCGGGATAGCAGCGTTTTAGCAGGGGCACACATGCCCTGCTATATATGAGAGCTGAAGCGAGATTTAGTCTCGCTTCAGTGTCTCTTTAAGCTGGAGGGAAAGTGCACATGGGGGACCCAGGTGAGGGGGGTTCCTGCTGAGCTTAAAGAGAGTCTGAAGCGAGAATAGATCTCGCTTCAGACCTCATATATAGCAGGGGCATGTGTGCCCCTGCTAAAACGCCGCTATCCCGCGGCTTAATGGGGGTCCCTGTCCCCCCAAATCCCCTCCGTAATGCGGGGGAGCGTTTCCGCATTGGGAAAGGGCTAACCGCCACAGCCCTGCCCCACGCGCATCTGTCAGACGCATATCTCCGCCTCTCCCCCGCCCCTCTCAGTCTTCCTTCACTGAGAGGGGCGGGGGAGAGGCGGCGATGCGCGTCTGATAGACGCGACTGGAGGCAGGGCTGCAGCTGTTAGCCCTGCCTCCAGGAAGACAAATTTAGCGACCAAGTCTGCGACCAACTTTTGCGGGGGGTGGGTTGGGGGTGAAGGGACCCCCGTTAAGCCGCGGGATAGCAGCGTTTTAGCAGGGGCACACATGCCCCTGCTATATATGAGAGCTGAAGCGAGATTTAGTCTCGCTTCAGTGTCTCTTTAAGCTGGAGGGAAAGTGCACATGGGGGACCCAGGTGAGTGGGGGGGTTCTGCTGAGCTTAAGCTGGAGGGAAAGTGCACACGGGGGACCCAGGTGAGGGAGGGGGGGTTCTGCTGAGCTTAAGCTGGAGGGAAAGTGCACATGGGGGACCCAGGTGAGGGAGGAGGGGGGGGTTCTGCTGAGCTTAAGCTGGAGGGAAAGTGCACACGGGGGACCCAGGTGAGGGGGGGTTCTGCTGAGCTTAAGCTGGAGGGAAAGTGCACATGGGGGACCCAGGTGAGGGAGGGAGGGGGGTTCTGCTGAGCTTAAGCTGGAGGGGGAGTGCACATGAGGGACCCAGGTGAGGGAGGAGGGGGGGGGGGGTTCCTGCTGAGCTTAAGCTGGAGGTAGAGTACACATGGGGGACCAAGTTGAGGGGGGCCAACCCCCCCCACCCCGCCGCTGTGCCCAATACCCCCTTCCTGCCCTCTACCCTCTTATGTGGCGTATGCTACGCCACGGGTCGGCTAGTATGCAATATTCTTGGTGACCTTCAGCATAAAATAACTACCTTCTCACATGTGATTCTGAAACAAAAATATGTTATTTTGATGTTACTAGGTGCAGGTTGTATTTTTACTTGTTTGGTCAGGTATTCAAGTTATAGCAGAAAGTTCAATCTTTCCTTGCTGGTGTCTCTTTAAGCTTTATCGTAGTTCATAAGTAAAAATCAAAATAGTATTTCTTTTCCTTCTGCAGAAAAAATTACATGCTTCAAATAGTGCCTCAAAAATAGCACATCACTTATGTCTTCATATGTGTGTTCATATGTCATAGCTTGTCTTAGCTTGACTTCTATCTTGTTGCTTGTAAGGTATATTGTCAGAAAAAATAATGTCCTTTTATCTTCATTACACACTTTATAAGTAGATTATCTGAACTCAATTCTTCCAGTGCTTCAGTGTGCTTCACTTTTTCTCCTTTGTATATCTTCTTTAATAGATCATTGTCCATTTAGGCTTCACTTTTCACACAGCGCCTCTGCTGCTTTTCACACAGAGCATATGTTGTAGTGCAGATGTCTGCAGAACTAGCTTGGTTGCTGTATGTCAGTATTCTAACAGTCATCTTCCTGTTTCAACTGTAGAAATCTCTCTTATGTCTCTTGGTATCTGCTTTTTTAGCTAGAGCATGTCCTTGTATCATAGCACAGGTAGATAGTTCCCTGTCTTCATAGACTTCTTTGTGTATGGAATCAAAAATAAAAACATTCATCTATGTTCCAGTCATCTTCTCAAGATATTATGTAGGCTATCGTCTTTCATCACAGGATAATCTTCTTCAAGATCTTAATGTAGTGTCACCATCTCCATATCTTCAAATCTCCATCTCAAATCTTCTCATCATCTTCTAATTTGACTGCTTTTCTCTGTAAAGTCAATCACCATCTTCATCTTCTAATATCTTCAGTTTGTTCACTCACCTGATAATTTACTTTATCGTAATGCCCTTACTCTTCTTTCTATGTTTGGTTCTTGTCTCCCAAGTGGCCTACTCCTCTTAGTGCTATCTTGATCTGTTGTCAGCCAGATTTTCAAACCAGTGGTCAGAGTTTTGAAAGAAGTAGAAAGTCCTCAGTCCTCACACACTTCTTTTGGACACTCCACCCAATTGTATTGATGTTCAGCTGTTTCAGATCAGATCTTCTAGCTTAGCCTCATTCAGTGGCTTTCTTCATATTGACATCTTGCTCAGTCTTCTTGCATGTAGCTGTCTTCGCTTGTCTTAGCAAGTTTCTTCAGGCCTACATGGGATGCTTGTTTGAAGTCTTGGTGGGCCAGATAATATAATTTATCTTGTGAGACTTCTAAATCCTGGTAGCAACCTTTTCCATTCTTCAAAAATGACAGTCTCTTTACTGATGTGTAGGATGCCTTAATGCTTCTCTGTACAATTCTAGCCTCAAAATATACAGAATTCCCCCCTTTGAGGGTAGAAACTACATAAAAATCTTCTTTTTTTTTCCTATAATAAATGTGTGTGATACCTAACTATCTCAGCCCTATATCTGAGTCTTCGTAATTGCTTGCACAAAACTTTGGCTTTTTTAATAAAAATAAATAAATAATGAAAAATAAATAAAATAAAATAAAAAACCTCAATCTTCATGATTGCACCTTGTACTATCTTTCTATCTTTCTATGGCATAAACTGTTTCTTATATTTGTATTTAGAAAACTTGTGAAAAAGTAGAGAAGAAAAAGAAAAATCGCTAGAATGTTCATTTGCTGTGTTTTACTATAAAGGAGGGGGTGAGCGCGCTCTGAATCAGACTTTTGTTTATCAGCTGCTGCAGTTCTCACTGTTCTGAGTGTCTTCTGATTTCTTGCGTGTTTTTTTTTTTTTTTGTAGATGCTTAAACATGGAGCATTTTCAACTGGCGTTGAAATTTAACTTCTTATTACAGCGATGGCATGAACTTATACAGCCTAATAGCTTGGTGAAAAGTCATGTAGGATTGCATCTTTTTTTTTTTTTTTACTTCCAGCTTTCAGCTGAAAAAATATCTTGTCTCTCCTTCGAGCTGTGAATTACTGAGAGATTTTGTTTTGCCTTCGTAGACAGTTCTGATAATGTGCCCTTTGACTCAGTAACAGACACAGAGAAGAATGAATAACAATTCAGTTATGAAGTCTGTTGCCTTCAGTCTTGTAAAGAGTCATTGCATTATATGTGAACTTGTTTGTTATAAAGTACTGTATTTCTCATAAAAATATCTTATAAAAGAAAACCAAGCAAAACTGTTTCTCCTCTTCTTATTGAGGGATACGGCATGTTAGTGTTACTAGAATCATCTATTGCGCACAATTTTTCTTTTCAGTGTCGCTATGGTCAACTGTGAACTATAAACAATGGCCTCAATTCACTAAGATCATGCTGGAGATAATAAGGCAAGAGAGTTCCTTAAGTTACCTCCTCTGTAGTTAAGTTACCTCCTCTGTAGTTAATTTACCTCCTCTGTAGTTAATTTACCTCCTCTGTAGTTAATTTACCTCCTCTGTCGTTATTTTCACATGCAGTTAATTAACAGCCTGTCTTTAACTCAGGAGTTATTTTAAGGATTGAAGAGTTAACTTAAAGACAGAAGAGTTAACTTTAGGTTGGCCTGAGGTAAAAGGTTTCCTGAATACTACATGCCTTATCACCATGGTAACAACTCTAGAAGAGTTATTAAAGACAGGAGATAATCTTAGTGAATTGAGGCCATTGTCCGTCTTTCTCTCCAATATTTCCTCTGTATTCTGAGATATCAACGGCATGTTGTATTTGAAAGAAAGCTGCTAGATTCATCCTGCTTGAATCTCTCGTCAGAGATATATAGGGATGTGTAGATAGCTCTTTTCTTCTCAGATAAAAATAACTTCACCCGTTATTTATTAAAGTATTCTATAGACCGTAGCATGAGTGTGCTTGTAAAAAAAATCTCCTCTCTGAGATTAAAAAAGCAGAATTCTTCCTTCTTTGCTTCAGATTATGGTTGCAGTTTACATTTCTGACCATATATATATATAAAAAAAGTTTGCTAGCTTATTTCCCGGGTAAAATTCACAATGATCTATGCTTCCATCAAGTGAATATGTAATTCCAGGGTAACTGTTAACACATCTGGGGTGCCATCTGTCAAATATCTGATCGATATCTGCTTAAAATCATTACCAACTCAGTAAAGGTCCAGCCTTTAAAGCGTCATAACCAAAATTAGACAGAAGTGGGTGCGTGCTCACTATAAACAGAATATTTATAGGTTAACAGTTTTACCTCTAAAAGAAAAACGCAACACTCAGCTGTTGAATTTTATAAAATTATCTTGTTAAGAAAAATAGATAAAGCATTTATATACAGGAATATACATCTCTCCAGTTGTTGTCAATCATCATAAAAATACATTTTCATCCAAAAATACATTTTCAAAGTTCCTTTAGTTAAAAGAGTCCATTTCAATATAGCAAATATTCTGCTGTAGCTTTTATCCTTCATCGATTGTTGTTGTCTCGAGATTGAACAGTGTATAGTACACACAATATATCTTTATCCTTAAAAATTGATATATGAAGTTCTATTCTTATATGAAGAACTTAAAGTAGATATATCTTAATCCTTCAAAGCTTGTTAATTGCTTCTAAGCTTGCAATTGCATTTGAATAGTAAAACTTATAATAAGTAAAACTTATAGCATAGAAAAAAGTTATCTAAAAACTCAAAAAACTGCTGAAGTTTAAAAAGACAAGTCTTTAACGTTTGCATAGACTAATTGTCAAAGAATTCACCAAGAATAATTGCATATTACCTCTCTTGGGTTTCAGAATCACAATGGAAGGTAGTCTCTTGCTAGGCCTCAATCGTCTCAGTAGAGTTTCAGGCTTGATGCTCCAATGTGCTAGCCTGCCAGGCCTTTTTATTGTGATTTTTCCAATATGGCGTCGGGGTAGGGGATTTTACATGAAGTCATGTTCTTTTTATAACATTACCTCACCCTTTATTTTTAGATAGGGATATCTAGATGCCCCTTATGGTTGTAAGTGGTAGTAGCAGGCACAAGAGATGCCTCCTGTGGTTATAAGTGGTAATGGCCGACACAAGGCTTATGGCCTAACTGTTTTTATACAATCTGAAATAAAGTGTATATTATTGATCAGCTTATTGGATATGTGTGAACACTATGTGATTAACATCTTGCGTATAAAATAGGCTTAGCTTAAGCATTGTATATCTTATATATCTTGACCCTAGATGGTTAAACTTACTAACACAACAATACTGCATAACATGTAAACATTTCTTCAATACTATCCCATTTTTAACCTTGTAGGAATAAACAGCTCACCTCCAACAATAATACTGTAGCTTGCACTATCTAATTCTGATTTTGCCCGTACTCACGGATCTTGAAATTTACTCAATTTATCTGCAAAACATTTAACATCTGTATACGATTTGGGCAAGGGGGATGATCATTTCTCTGCATTAATATGAGATTCTGACATGGCAACCAGTCTTTGTCCTTCACAGTGTCATCATCATCCTCCCCATCCGCAAACATGTCATGCTGGGATCCCCCAAACTCCCCTTCTGCATGCATGGGCGGATGGACAGTCACCACTGTCTGACTGTCCAAAGCATCATCCCCCAAAGTGCCCATCAGCATTTCTTCCTCCTCAAAATCTGCCACAACAGCACTCAATACCCTCGCTGTGTTTGGGGTAAAGAAGGTGCTGAGTGACAGGGTGCTGGTGTCGCCCGCTGGGGCTGGAGAACTGCACTCCTCCTCCTCCTGCTCCCCAGGCAGTGCTGGTCGGCTGTTGCTGCTCTTGCGAACAGGAGTGGTGGCGGGGGTGGAGGACTCGGTTCCAGAGCTAATGGTGGCCTGCTCATCCACCATCAGTTCCACCACAGCGTCTGCGTCCTTCTCCTCAATAGGACGGCTACGACCTGGCGGAGGGAGGAACATCTGGGCCACACGCTGCTGCTGATGCTGTGTCTCTGCAGCGTGACTCCCAGCTGTTGGGCGGCCAAGGCGTCCACGGCCAGTCGCTAATGGCGGAATAGCCACTGGTGCAGACGCAGAACTGCGCATGGTGGTGGTGGCGCGGCTGCCACGCCCACGACCTCCTCTCTTGGCGATGCCCTTGCTGCCCTTGCTGCCCCTGCCTAAACCGCGGCTGCCAGTGCCAGACATTGTATATTTTTAATATTATACAAATGAAAAAAAAAACGTATGTATGTATAGGCGGGTGGGACAAGTGGGGTACTTTAATGGGGTGGGACTGGTGGTGGTGGGTGTGTGAGGTGACGGACAGGTGTACTCTACAGCAGAGATCGGTGTAGCGCTAACGAGAGAGTGCGCACTGCGCACACAAAGACCCTAGCTGACGCTGACTGACGGTGTCCCTATACACAGACTACAGTACAAGTCAGCAATTACACAATAGAAGTAATAGAAAAAAATAGGACGGGTGTAGCACTAATGAGAGGGTGCGGAGAGCGCAGATGTGCACTGCGCACACAAAGACCCTAGGTAACGCGGTGACGGACGGTACCTATACACAGACTAGAGTACACTGACTACAGTACTTCTAACTAAACAATAGAAGAATCTAGCTAAATAATACAACAGGTGTGACTAGATTACAGAGAGCAGATACAGCAGGACATGTATAGTAGTAAAGCTGGCCCTTGCTAACTACAAAATACTATAGTACAATAATCTATCTAACACAGAAGTAGTAGTACAGGAGTAGAGTAGGACAGGTGAGAGCACAGGTAAGGTAGAGACTAGAGCACAGAGCAGGGCAGGCTGCCTTGCCTAGGCACAGGGCCTAGCTGCTGGCTGCAGGCCTGCAGCAGCACCAGTGACAGTCTCCCTCCCTAGTCCCTTATCACACAACCTAAACTGCCTAAAATACAATCTATCTACAATACAAAGCAATACAGTTGAATATCAAGTGTTGGAGTGTAAAAACGCTAGGTTTAGAACAATAGCAATGCACTTGCACGCAGACAAAAAGCACTGGAGCAGTTCTCTCAGTACAATCAGTCAGTAAGTCGCAAGCAGGACGAGTGAGGCAAGATGGCGTCCGCTATTTATAGAGGGGGGGCTTGGCCATGCTCCCCCTATGTGATTAGCTACAGTCAGAGGGCTTGAAGCCCTCTGATTCGCTTGTGAGGACTCGAGGTGACGTCTGTCGTGACGCTATCCGAGCTCGTGACGCTATCCGAGCTCGGATAGCGTGGATATCTCCGGATAGCTGCTTGCTATCCGAGTGCGCTCGGATAGCACAGCCCGGATAGCTAATACTATTCGAGCTCGCTATTCGAGCTCGAATAGTGAAAAAAGAGCTAGGATATTCGAGTACCTCGGATATCCTAGCTCAGATGAGCATCACTGCTGTCTACCAAAAAATCCTGAAGGAGAATGTCCGGCCATCTGTTCGTCAACTCAAGCTGAAGCGATTTTGGGTGCTGCAGCAGGACAATGACCCAAAACACACCAGCAAATCCACCTCTGAATGGCTGAAGAAAAACAAAATGAAGACTTTGGAGTGGCCTAGTCAAAGTCCTGACCTGAATCCTACTGAGATGTTGTGGTATGACCTTAAAAAGGCGGTTCATGCTAGAAATCCCTCAAATAAAGCTGAATTACAACAATTCTGCAAAGATGAGTGGGCCAAAATTCCTCCAGAGCGCTGTAAAAGACTTGTTGCAAGTTATCACAAATGCTTGATTGCAGTTATTGCTGCTAAGGGTGGCCCAAACAGTTATTAGGTTCAGGGGGCAATTTCTTTTTCACACAGAGCCATGTAGGTTTTGAGTTTTTTTTCTCACTAAATAATAAAAACCATCATTTAAAACTGCATTTTGTGTTCAATTATGTTATCTCTGACTAATAGTTAATGGTTTTTGATGAGCAGAAACATTTAAGTGGGACAAACATGCAAAAGAATAAGAAATCAGGAAGGGGGCAAATAGTTTTTCACACTACTGTATATTTTTGCAATGCATTGAATATAATGTACAGTATTTAATTAGCCACTTCCAGAAGCTATAGGTCGATTATTATCCGAGGACAAACACAACTTACCATAGGACACCCCAAACACCTGAACTTCACACAGCTGGAGGAATTGGTGCTGCCCAAAAATGACGATGTTCACATATTGTCCAACCATATCGTTACACTGGAAGGTCAGAGCGCTACTGTTCTGTATGGAGGAGATCACTGCACAGCTGTAACAACATAGCAAAGGGAAGACAATAAAAGGATGTGTAGTAAGTGCAGATAGGGTTGCCAATGTGACCTCCTTAGGTGCTGCCTCTAGCCACCTAATACTAGAGTGCCCCACAGGCTGCGTAATACTGCGGGGCACATCTGGCTACCTAATACTAGAGTGCCCAGAGCCGGATTAAGGCTAAATGGGGCCCTAAGCAAAGTAACTGATTTGCCCCCCCCCCCCCCCCATCATGTCGTAATAGAATCAGAAGATGCAGCTGCACAGCAACATGCCGCACACACCGGGGCAGCCGAGCTACTGGTTGCTATGGGCAACAGCCCGCTTTCCTCTGTGAATGCACAATGCAGGGAATAGCAGCGGCAAAATGCAGAGTGTGAGATGAATGGCTGGGACATTTGCACTCAGGGGCTGGGGCACCCCTGTGAAGAGGGCGCCAGATATCACAGCAGCAGCACTTTTCCCCTGCATCTCCAGCCTGGCAAAAGCAGAAAGCTCTGGACACCGCCAAACCGGAAGCCGTTCCCCAGACAGAATTACATAACCACTCCCACCACCGAACAACCGATTTCCTCCCAAACTAGACAGCCACCATGCAGCCTCCATCCCAGTGAATACGATATTCCAGCAGAGAAGGCAGCCGCAGCGGGGGAGAATGACAGCACCAGATGACTCACATTCACCTATTGCGATCCAAGCAATATTGGTCCCATCATTCAGAGCCCATCTGTCTCCTCTAGAGTGCTGCTGCTCTGTTACTACTGCTATTACTACTTCCTGTCTGATCTGAGAATCAGGAAGTTCAGAGCGAGCGGCTGCACTGTAGAAGAGACAGATAGGTTTCAGATGACGGGATCTCTATCGCTTGGATCATGGATAGGTGAGTGAGCGTTTGCCATCTGCTGCTATCATTCTTGCTGCAGCTGTGGTTCTCTGTGGGAAGGGAGGGAGGAGTGGGCAGCGGCTGAGCACACAGTAGCAGGAGGAGGACCTAGGAGGAGAGCCTGGCTCTGAAGACAATCAGCAGCGCACGGCATCATTTGACAAGACAAGACAAATACATTTATATCGCACTTTTCTCCTGGCGGACTCAAAGCGCTAGAGCTGCAGCCACTAGGATGCTCCCTATAGGCAGTAGCAGTGTTAGAGAGACTTGCCTAAGGTCTCCTACTGAATAGGTGCTGGCTTACTGAACAGGCAGAGCTGAGATTCAAACCCTGGTCTCCTCTGTCGGAGCCCTTATGGGGACTCCAAGCAGTGCCTGTGGGTGTGCCTTTAAGCATACCCACAACTAATTAATTACATCCTCACACCTACCAGCATGATGTTTGTAATTATATCCCCCTGGGTTCCTTATATTTCATTGCATTGTGTTGAATCGAGCTGCCGACTTTGGAGAAAAGTCGTCCTGTGTAATACAATGTAACAAGCAAACAGAAGAAAGCAGGAAGGCTGGAACTGCTGCAAGTGTTCAATTTATTGTAGCGTAGATAAAGTGCAAATGAGCAACATCTTGCAAAAATGGACATAGAGTAAACACATACCCTTGTGAGAGGAGGCGTGGATGGTGGTGGGTGCTGGGCACAGGATGCCTGACGGCCGTTTCGCGCTGGGTAGCGCTTCTACGGAGGCTGTTGGGCTTCCCTGATCGCTCTGGTCCCTCTGGGCTGCAGGGGCTTAACCTATTTCCCCGAACCTTTGAGACTACAGAACGCAGAAAGAAAAGTGACATAAAAATACTTTTTTTATTAGTATTATCATTAACCTCCCTGGCGGTAAGCCCGTGCTGAGCACGGGCTATGCCGCCGGGAGGCACCGCTCAGGCCCCGCTGGGCCGATTTGCATAATTTTTTTTTTGCTACACGCAGCTAGCACTTTGCTAGCTGCGTGTAGCATCTGATCGCCGCCGCTACCCGCCGATCCGCCGCAATTCCTCTCGCCGCGGCCGCCCCCCCCCCCAGACCCCGTGCGCTGCCTGGCCAATCAGTGCCAGGCAGCGCTATGGGGCAGATCGGAGTCCCCTCTGACGTCACGACGTCGATGACGTCGGTGACGTCATCCCGCCCGTCGCCATGGCGACGGGGGAAGCCCTCCAGGAGATCCCGTTCTTTGAACGGGATCTCCTGATCTCCGATCGCCGGAGGCGATCGGAGGGGCTGGGGGGATGCCGCTGAGCAGCGGCTATCATGTAGCGAGACTTTGTCTCGCTACATGAAAAAAAAAAAAAAAAGATTTGCTGCCCCCTGGCGGATTTTTTGCAAACCGGATTATATGGATAAACTGGATTAACTGGGGACCTTAGGCAAGTAAGGATAATAAGGATAATATGGATTAACTGGGGACCTTAGGCAAGTAAGGCCCTATAGTTTGTAGATACACACCTGCTTTATCCTTAAGTAAAAAACATTACACAAATAGTAAACGTTACCTTGGATTATTATTTCCATTGTTTTCTAAAGAGTTCCCGATAAGGATACTGGCACCGGCCAGCCGATCCCAGCAGCAGTCTCCTCTGTTGGTGATGACGACTTTGGAGATTTTATGGGGCTGCAGTAAGTCCACCCTCCACCAGGGGGAGACATCATTGTTGGTGCAGGCACAGGTGCCAGAAGCGAAGTTGGAGTCCAAGTTTCCATCAATGGCTTTATTGGCAGTACTTACAGCATTGTAGGTAGAGGACTGTACTGCTTGACCTTTGAGGGCAACATTTTCACCTACATTAATAAAAAAAGCAGGTGAAAAATAAATACTTTTTGTAAACCAAAAACCCCAACTTTATTTGTGAAAACATGTAACAGGCCAAACTATACCACCTTCATAGCACAAATCCTAGCAGTTGTGTTCAGCACTAGAGATGTCACGAACGGTTCGCCTGCGAACGGTTCCAGGCAAACTTTGGGGGTTCGCGTTCGCCTGCATCAGGCTAACTTTTGCGGAAGTTCGATTCGCCCCATAATGCTCTATTGAGCAAAACTTTGATCCTCCATATCACTGTCAGCAGACACATTATTGCCAAACACACTGCTCTCCCTGCTGGAGGCCCACCCACCCTCCCTCCTCCAAGCAAGGTCCTTATACCATTTGAGTCAGTTGTCTGCCTACACTAATTAGTTATGGGACAGCTGCTACACACTCTGCTAGGGAGATTTAATTAGCCTCTTGTGGGTCCCCTCCTTCCCTTCTACCTATTCCCTCCTACCGGAGGGAGGAGGGTCTCATCTGCCAGGGAATTATACTATTTCAAAAACCAGTTTACATCATACCATGGCTGGGAAATCGAACCCAGATCTTATTGTGTGGTGGGCAAGTCACCCTAACCACTGTACCACTACAGTAGTAACTGAAGCTGGCCTAAAATTTACCATTTATGCTCAATGCAATAGAAACATTAGGTTGCTTAAAGGGAACCTTAACTGAGAGTGATATGGATGTTTCCTGTAAACAATACCAGTTGCCTGGCAGTCCAGTTGATCTTTGTGACTGCAATAGTGGCTGAATCACACCCTGAAACAAGCATGCAGCTAATCCAGTCTGACTTCAGTCAGAGCACCTGATCTGCATGCTTGTTCAGGGGCTGTGGCTAAAAGTATTAGAGACACAGGATCAGCAGGCGATTCAGGCAACTGGTATTATTTTAAAAGGAAAAATCCATATCCTTCTCCGTTTAGGTTCCCTTTAAGGATTTGTAGCATAAAAGCCAACTCACATTGGCTGGGATATGAACCTGGGTCTCACTGTGTGGTGGGCAAGCACCCTAACCACTGTACCACAACAGTAGTAACTGAAGCTGGCCTAAAATTTACCATTTATGCTCAATACAAGAGAAAAAGTAGACAAGACAAATAACATTTATATTAGGGGGGCAGATGAGAGGGAACATCCTGCACGCTGGTGCCCCCTGCTGGTCATATAGCCATTGTCTATATGCAACTGAAGCCCTCTCCAACGATTGGCTGACCTGCTCAGCTTCTGCTTGACTAATCACTGCAGACTAGGTGTAACTTGTGTGTGCACTTCTTATTGGCTTATAAGCAGCCTGCAGGCTTTATAAAGCAGCAGAGGACTGTTTGGGAGTGAGTATTTCCCTCTTTGTGTGTTTGGTAAGTTTCAGAGCAGTTGGGGACAGGCTCTTGGGGGTGGGAGCTCCAGGGCTTGACTGAGCTCACATATGGTGTTACATGCTGGTTCTGGGGCTCCGGGCAGTGAGAGTTCCCGGGGCCCCAGGCTGGCTTGTGCACCATTGTTTTTAATTTTATTGTAGATTCCCATGCAGTTTAGTTAGGAGGGGGGCAGATGAGAGGGAATATCCTGCACGCTGGTGCCCCCTGCTGGTCATATAGCCATTGTCTATATGCAACTGAAGCCCTCTCCAACGATTGGCTGACCTGCTCAGCTTCTGCTTGATTAATCACTGCAGACTAGGTGTAACTTGTGTGTGCACTTCTTATTGGCTTATAAGCAGCCTGCAGTCTTTATAAAGCAGCAGAGGACTGTTTGGGAGTGAGTATTTCCCTCTTTGTGTGTTTGGTAAATAACATTTATATCACACTTTTCTCCTGGCGGACTCAAAGCACCAGAGCTGCAGCCACTAGGGCATGCTCTATAGGCAGTAGAAGTGTTAGGAAGACTTGCCTAAGGTCTCCTACTGAATAGGGGAGGTGGGGACCCACAAGAGGCTAATTAAAATCTCCCTAGCAGAGTGTGTAGCAGCTGTCCCATAACTAATTAGTGTAGGCAGACAACTGAGTCAAATGGTATAAGGACCTTGCTTGGAGGAGGGAGGGAGGGAGGGCGGGTCCTCCAGCAGTGATGTGTATTTCACTCAATCAGGTGTGCCTCCAGGTATTAGAGCTCTTGAAACATGTTTTCTATCATTTTTCCAGCCGGTACAATTTTTTAAAATTTTCAACATTCGCCCCCCTATTGAAGTCTATTGCAGTTCGCGAACTTTTTCGCGAACCGAACCTTTCGCGGAGGTTCGCAAACAGGGTTCGCGAACCTAAAATCGGAGGTTCGCGACATCTCAGCACCCAACATAATATCGGTATCCCTGGATAAACAAGATGGGACTATAGGTTTGCTTATATCGTGAATCTGTCCATAAGTCAAGGGTTATCTCTCTTCACTGTACATCCTCTTTGCCCCCTGTATCTCCAGTGTCTACCTTTGTGCCACCTCTGTTGCCCCATGCCTCCATTGTCCCCCTCTTTTTCATCTCTGTTCCTCTTTGCCTTTTCCATCTGGAAGCCAAAAGGATAGGGGGCAGCCATAAGCCCCTTTTGAAATATCAGTGGGGGTTGGTTAAGGTTATTTGGGGGGGGGGGGTGTTGGTTAAGGTTAGCTCTGATGGGGATTGGTTAAAGTTAGCCTTGGGGGGGGCGGAGTTAGTTAAGGTTAGCCAAGTTATGTGGTGTTAAGGTTAGCTGTTGGGGATGGTTAAGGTCAGCCATGTGGGCGGTGGTTAAGGTAAGCTGTAGGGGGCTGGTTAAGGTTAGGCATCGGTAGTGAGTGTGCTCAATGTAAGATTAGGGTTACGTTTAACTGTAATAAAATATCAGTATTAATTACTTTTTTTATATGCTCCTCTTTGTCACTTCTGCCCCCATTGTGTCGTCTCTTTACCCCTGTGCCTCTTTCCACTCCCCTATGCCCTCAGTGTCCCTTTGTGCTACCTCTGTCCTCCGATCCCCTTTTTTTTGCCTCCTCTTGTCCTCCCCTCCTATGCTCCCCCAGGGGAGGAGGGAGGCTAGTAGTAGGCTAAGGCTGCCCTAGGCTAGTGTTGGGCGAACAGTGTTCGCCACTGTTCGGGTTCTGCAGAACATCACCCTGTTCGGGTGATGTTCGAGTTCGGCCGAACACCTGACGGTGCTCGGCCAAACCGTTCGGCCACATGGCCGAACTAAGAGCGCATGGCCGAACGTTCCCCGAACGTTCGGCTAGCGCTGTGATTGGCCGAACGGGTCACGTGGTTCGGGCCCGAACGCGCTCTGATTGGCCGAACGGTCACGTGGTTCGGGTAAATAAATACCCGAACCACGTCATATCTCCGCCATTTGTCTGTGGGTTTAGCTTTGGGTAGGCAGGCAGGGTAGTTCGCTCTCCAGCCACGCTAGCCAGGGTCCCCCCCAGTCATTGTGTGTCGCTGCTGGGAACAGTAGTACACCGCTCGCTCAGCCACACTATATATAGCATTGTTTACTGCCACTGTGTACCTCGCTCAGCCACGCTATATATATAGCATTGTGTTTTCTGACACTCTGTGTACACGGCTTAGCCTGACTAATATAGCATTGTGTGTACTGCCACTGTGCACCTCGCTCAGCCACGCTATATATAGCATTGTGTGTACTGCCACTGTGCACCTCGCTCAGCCACGCTATATATAGCATTGTGTGTACTGCCACTGTGCACCTCGCTTAGCCACGCTATATATATAGCATTGTGTTTTCTGACACTCTGTGTACACGGCTTAGCCTGACTAATATAGCATTGTGTGTACTGCCACTGTGCACCTCGCTCAGCCACGCTATATATAGCATTGTGTGTACTGCCACTGTGCACCTCGCTCAGCCACGCTATATATAGCATTGTGTGTACTGCCACTGTGCACCTCGCTCAGCCACGCTATATATAGCATTGTGTGTACTGCCACTGTGCACCTCGCTCAGCCACGCTATATATATAGCATTGTGTTTTCTGACACTCTGTGTACACGGCTTAGCCTGACTAATATAGCATTGTGTGTACTGCCACTGTGCACCTCGCTCAGCCACGCTATATATAGCATTGTGTGTACTGCCACTGTGCACCTCGCTCAGCCACGCTATATATAGCATTGTGTGTACTGCCACTGTGCACCTCGCTCAGCCACGCTATATATAGCATTGTGTGTACTGCCACTGTGCACCTCGCTCAGCCACGCTATATATATAGCATTGTGTTTTCTGACACTCTGTGTACACGGCTTAGCCTGACTAATATAGCATTGTGTGTACTGCCACTGTGCACCTCGCTCAGCCACGCTATATATAGCATTGTGTGTACTGCCACTGTGCACCTCGCTCAGCCACGCTATATATAGCATTGTGTGTACTGCCACTGTGCACCTCGCTCAGCCACGCTATATATATAGCATTGTGTGTACTGCCACTGTGCACCTCGCTCAGCCACGCTATATATATAGCATTGTGTTTTCTGACACTCTGTGTACACGGCTTAGCCTGACTAATATAGCATTGTGTGTACTGCCACTGTGCACCTCGCTCAGCCACGCTATATATAGCATTGTGTGTACTGCCACTGTGCACCTCGCTCAGCCACGCTGTATATAGCATTGTGTGTACTGCCACTGTGCACCTCGCTCAGCCACGCTATATATAGCATTGTGTTTTCTGACACTCTGTGTACACGGCTTAGCCTGACTAATATAGCATTGTGTGTACTGCCACTGTGCACCTCGCTCAGCCACGCTATATATAGCATTGTGTTTACTGCCACTCTGTGTACACCGCTCAGCCAGACTATATACCGTTGTTTACTGACACTCTGTGTACACCGCTCAGCCAGACTATATACCATTGTTTACTGACACTCTGTGTACACGGCTCAGCCTGACTATAAAGCATTGTGTGTACTGCCACTGTGCACCTCGCTCAGCCACGCTATATATAGCATTGTGTTTTCTGACACTCTGTGTACACGGCTTAGCCTGACTATATAGCATTGTGTGTACTGCCACTGTGCACCTCGCTCAGCCACGCTATATATAGCATTGTGCTTTCTGACACTCTGTGTACACGGCTTAGCCTGACTAATATAGCATTGTGTGTACTGCCACTGTGCACCTCGCTCAGCCACGCTATATATAGCATTGTGTGTACTGCCACTGTGCACCTCGCTCAGCCACGCTGTATATAGCATTGTGTGTACTGCCACTGTGCACCTCGCTCAGCCACGCTATATATAGCATTGTGTTTTCTGACACTCTGTGTACACGGCTTAGCCTGACTATATAGCATTGTGTGTACTGCCACTGTGCACCTCGCTCAGCCACGCTATATATAGCATTGTGTTTACTGCCACTCTGTGTACACCGCTCAGCCAGACTATATACCGTTGTTTACTGACACTCTGTGTACACCGCTCAGCCAGACTATATACCATTGTTTACTGACACTCTGTGTACACGGCTCAGCCTGACTATAAAGCATTGTGTGTACTGCCACTGTGCACCTCGCTCAGCCACGCTATATATAGCATTGTGTTTTCTGACACTCTGTGTACACGGCTTAGCCTGACTATATAGCATTGTGTGTACTGCCACTGTGCACCTCGCTCAGCCACGCTATATATAGCATTGTGCTTTCTGACACTCTGTGTACACGGCTTAGCCTGACTAATATAGCATTGTGTGTACTGCCACTGTGCACCTCGCTCAGCCACGCTATATATAGCATTGTGTTTTCTGACACTCTGTGTACACGGCTTAGCCAGACTATATAGCATTGTGTGTACTGCCACTCTGTGTACACCGCTCAGCCAGACTATATAGCATTGTGTTTACTTCCACTCTGTGTCTGCTGGGCCTGGGAACAGTAGTACACCGCTCACCCGCCACTGTATAGCATTGTGCTCTGTGTCGCTGCTGGGAATAGTGGTACTGTATAGCATTTCTGTACTGCCACTGTACTGCTGCCAGTCAGCGTGTACTGTAAGGATAAGTGAAATGAGGAAGAAATCCGGTGAAAGAGGAAGGGGCAAGGGAAGAGGTGTTTCCCCTGACGGTTCACGTACAGGCCACAGGGGAGCACCCAAGAAAACCCACTCAATACCGCCCATGTTGTCCAGGACAACAACCCTCACAAATCCAAAAGAACAGGACCAGATAATTACTTGGATGACCTCTCAAGCGTCCAGCAGTGGGTTAAGCAGCACCAGCACATCACGCACGAGGTCCGAGTCCTCAGCCAGTTACAAGGAGCCAGTGGGCACAAAGCTGACACAACCGGCAGCGACACCACGCACACAACTGCCAGATAACCAGTCCTATGAATTACCTCAGGACACAATGGGGTATTCGCAGGAGCTATTCCCAGCCCAACAAACTTCCACCTATGAAAGGTCAATGGAGGAACAGCCAGAAATGTTGTGCCCGGATTCACAACCATTAACTGTGGGAAATGCACCGCGCACTGAAATACAAGGCGAGTCCGAGGAGGACTCGGAAACCCAAATCCCAGAGCAAGTTGGGCAGGAGGGGTTGCAATTGCAGGAGGTCGGCCGACAAGATCTGGAAGACGACGTTGGAGTGAGCTGCGCAGAGGTTGTTCTGGGGAGCTCTACTCCACGGCGGCGGCCCCCCACAATGACATATGACGAGTTTGAGGAGATGGAAGAGGAGGGTATGGACAATGTGGACATAGACCCAGATTTTATTTGTGAACGAGAACATCGCCGTCGTAGCAGCAGCACAGATGAGTCTGTTGAAGAACCCACTGCTGCACGAGTTCGCCTTGTGCCACAAGGTAGGCGGCGCGCAATTTCAGGCACCACAAGCGTGGAAGTTAGAGTGAGAGGCAAAAGAGGAGGAAACAGAAATCGCCAGCAAGGAGGCAGGTGCTCCAAAGTCTGGGCTTTCTTTGAAGACTGCACTGAGGATGTTACCATGGCGATTTGCAAGGTGTGCAAGACTCGCCTGAGCAGGGGGAAAAGTATTAACAACCTCTCCACCACCAGCATGAGCCGCCACATGCTATCCAAACATCCCACTCTGTGGGCAAACGCGGCAGGACAGGGTACCAGCAACACTGCCTCCCTTGGGTTCACCAGACTCACCACCAGACCCGCCTCAGCAGCAGCAGTAGCCCAGCCATTGCGTGGTTCACAACATTCACAAACATCAGACGACGCTGACACTGTCACTTTCCGGAGTAGTGCTCTTGAGGTCTCCCAGTGTTCATCAAACACAACAACCAACAGCCCTTCCGTGTGCAGCGCTACGGTTCAGTTGTCTGTGTCGGAGATGTTTGAGCGCAAGAGGAAATTGCCAGCAAATGACCCCCGGGCCGTGGCAGTAACAGCCAGCATAGCCAAGCTTCTGGCCTGCGAAATGCTGCCATATCGAGTGGTGGAGACAAACAGCTTCAAGGGCATGATGTCAGTGGCCATCCCACGTTACGTGGTTCCCAGCCGCTACCACTTTGCGCGCTCTGCAGTGCCTGAGTTGCATGAGCACGTGGTCAGCAAAATAACCCGAAGCTTGAAGAATGCCGTTGCCTGCAAGGTTCACCTCACCACTGACACCTGGACGAGTGCGTTCGGCCAGGGTCGATACATCTCCCTTACCGCGCACTGGGTGAACCTTGTGGAGCCTGGCAGCGATTCCTCACCTGCTACGGCGTGGGTGTTGCCCACGCCGCAAACAGCTGCACCGCCGTCCCTCCCACTGGATAACAACAGCAGCACCTACCTCTCTGACTCCTTCTCCTCCAACGCATCTCAAAGCTGTACCTCTTTCGGAAACGCTAACCCAGCAGCAGTAGGATCGTGGAAGCAGTGCAGCACAGCTGTTGGCATGCGTCAGCAAGCGTTGCTGAAGCTGATCTGCCTTGGGGATAAGCAGCACACAGGGGAGGAAATTTGGAGGGGAATAAAGGAACAGACGGATTTGTGGCTGGCACCGCTGGACCTGAAACCGGGCATGGTTGTGTGTGATAATGGGAGTAATCTCATTCGCGCTTTAAGGTTGGCTAAGCTGACACACATCCCTTGCCTGGCGCACGTGATGAACCTAGTAGTTCAGCGGTTCCTGAGGACATACCCAGGCGTGGCCGATCTTCTGTTGAAGGTGCGTCGAGTGGCCAAACATTGTAGAAATTCCAGTACTGCTTCGGGGGCACTCGCCAAGATGCAGGAGCGCTTCAATCTCCCCCACCATCGCTTGCTGTGTGATGTCCCTACGCGCTGGAATTCTACGCTGCACATGCTAGCACGCTTTTGTGAGCAGAAGAGTGCAGTGGTCCAGTACATGACGGCGCAGTACCGAGGCGCATCCGGACAGCTGCCAAGCTTCTGTGGATCCGATTGGGCCAACATGTTGGACCTCTGCCAAGTCCTCCAAAATTTTGAGCAATCCACGTTGCTTGTGAGCAGTGACAACTCTTCAGTCAGCATTACCATACCACTGCTGTATTTACTGAAGAGGTCGATGTTAAAAATCAAGGAAACAGCTGTCATGATGCAACTGGGGGAATCTGAAGGAGAAAACGAACAGCGTGATGGTACCAACATCAGGCCATCCGCCTCAGGGAACGCTGGCCCCAGCAGCTATGACGAAGAAGAGGAGGAGGAACAGCTGGAGTTGGAGCAGGAATTTCATGCCACCACTGACGAGGGCCAGAGCAGTGCACGTTGGACTTCCACAATTCAACGCGAATGGTCAGCAGAAGCAGACCAGGAGGAAGGTGACGACTATGATGCATCACAACAACTATCACAACGCTCACAAGAGGATGATGAGGATTCTGGTAGGACTCTGGCACACATGGCTCAATTCATGCTAGACTGCATTGAACGTGACCCACGCATTGTGCGCATTCTGGACAACACCAATTACTGGGTTTATACCCTTCTGGATCCACGGTACAAACACAATGTTCCAAAACTGCTTGAAGAAAGAGTCAGACAGGTCAAAATGGAAGAATACCAGCAGGCCCTTGTGGAGACTTTAGAGAGGAGATTGACATCCTCCCCCTCCTCTAGCCAGTTGTACGCAGACAGACTGACTTCCGCAAACCCAGGACGACCAGGAGGGCAGCAAACAACGCAAGCCGCAGCTAGTACCCAAAAGGGAACGGTATTGGCAGTGTCCTTGGAGTGGGAAAATTTTCTGACACCCATGCAGCAGCAGCCCACTGAACAGCAAGCGTGCAGATCCACCTCCAACACCGATCGCCTGGAGAAGATGGTCAAGGACTACATGTCAGATGACGTAGCTGTGTCGAACAATCCATCTGCACCCTTCAACTATTGGGTATCGAAGCTAGACACCTGGCACGAACTGGCAATGTACGCAATAGAGGTGCTGGCTTGCCCGGCAGCCAGCGTTATGTCGGAACGCTGTTTCAGTGCTGCCGGAGGCATCGTCACAGATCGGCGTATCCGCCTCTCTACAGAAAATGCAGACCGTCTGACTCAAATTAAAATGAATCAATCCTGGATTGGAAATGACTACGCAACACTCCAGGACCCCAACCAAGTAACATGACCAATGAACATCTGGGATGGTGTAGCGTTTCCGGTCCCTGTTTATTGAACCTCTCATCTGTATTACATTTATGACTGCATGGCGGCAAAAAGCATTGCTGCTATATCCGCACGCTTTTTGTCCTCATGCAAGGCCTGGGTTGTTGTGTCTCAAAAACCGTGGCCTTCTCCTCCTGCGCCTGCTCCTGTTCCATCACGTCTGCTGCTGCTGGGTTAGCGTTGCCGCGTGGTCCCTGTTTATTGAACCACTTATCTTTATTACATTTATGACTGCATGGCGGTACAAAGCATGCTATCCGCACGCTTCTTGCCCTCATGCAAGGCCTGGGTTGTTGTGTCTCACAAAGCGTGGCCTTCTCCTCCTGCGCCTCCTCCTGTTCCATCACGTGTGCTGCTGCTGGGTTAGCGTTGCCGCGTGGTCCCTGTTTATTGAACCACTTATCTTTATTACATTTATGACTGCATGGCGGTACAAAGCATGCTATCCGCACGCTTCTTGCCCTCATGCAAGGCCTGGGTTGTTGTGTCTCACAAAGCGTGGCCTTCTCCTCCTGCGCCTCCTCCTGTTCCATCACGTCTGCTGCTGCTGGGTTAGCGTTGCCGCGTGGTCCCTGTTTATTGAACCACTTATCTTTATTACATTTATGACTGCATGGCGGTACAAAGCATGCTATCCGCACGCTTCTTGCCCTCATGCAAGGCCTGGGTTGTTGTGTCTCACAAAGCGTGGCCTTCTCCTCCTGCGCCTCCTCCTGTTCCATCACGTCTGCTGCTGCTGGGTTAGCGTTGCCGCGTGGTCCCTGTTTATTGAACCACTTATCTTTATTACATTTATGACTGCATGGCGGTACAAAGCATGCTATCCGCACGCTTCTTGCCCTCATGCAAGGCCTGGGTTGTTGTGTCTCACAAAGCGT